>NC_133485.1:18260672-18424649 GCF_025370935.1 Choristoneura fumiferana
GGATTTATTTCAGGGCCATCGTAACCCTTTAGGTTAGGTTAGTTTTATAAAATTCCTGAAATATTTAGTTTCAGATATATTAAACATTTGCAGAAATGAAAAGTTGTGAAACATTAATGAACCCACTACAAACTAATCACGTTGGTAACACTGTAACTAACCCCCCCCGATAAAAACTTTTTGCCTTCTCTCAAGCAACCCAACTCTACCAGCTCAAAAGCTAAACCTACCTAAAGTTCGACCTCCTGAATCTGATGCTAACTGTTAATTAAATCAAAAGCTCCTAAGCTCAAGCTATGACCTACCTATATGCAGCCTACCTATATAATAGAGCTTATGAGTCCTACTGAGATGTCTGATACCTACTATATGATAGCGTGATGATGTGAATTGGCCATGTGATCGTCTAGTGGTTGTCTAGTGCCTAAATAAAATGATTGACCCTTCGTTGTGTCCGTCCTAGGTAACCCATACGGTACTTTTAGTGAAGAAGTAAAGATTGGTTGGTCTGAATTTAAGCTACAACTAATTATCTACCTACCCATAACGCAGCTAAGAACACATTACTAGAAAATAACTAATTTGACTAGGAATATAGAATGCTGTAGTATGTTATGGAATGCTGTTAGGGGAACAGGGGCAAGTTGTATCCATGATTACTTGAGAGGAACAAGTATAGCTATAAGGTATGACATTCTGAAATAAAGCGCATTAATAAATGCTTATGGTAGAACATAGTAAAATATCTAAGATTTAAGGAGATTAACCTAGTGATTATATAGGTCTGTGAAGTTTATTAAAATCATGACTTTTAAAACGCCTAGCTATAATAACAAACCAAGATTTCTAAAATGCTAAGAAGGGAAGAACACAGGATTAGTAAAAACACAGTGTAAATAAAAACAGTAAAATAAGCCAAATGGAAACAGTTTAATAAAACACAAACAAAATGAGAATATAATAATGTTTCCTTTTGCTATAGTATAATGGGGATGTACAGAATACTACCCACACTATAAGGATATTATGTGAGCGATAGGTAGAACAGGAATATGGTACTATAAGTTTTCCATTTTACTTCAGCAATTGGAAATAAGCACACAGAATTAAATGGATTAGTTAAGTAAATAGAGAGCATTCTAGGGCTCAAATGCAGAATAATAAAGTTGTATATAGGTAATATACTTATGTGTCCACCAGGTGATAAAATTCATAAAGTCGGTATATACAAGTCAATTAGAAATAGCATTTGGGTTTTCATTCCTATAAATAGTTTATTTAATTGATAAATTAACCTTAAGAATTTATATGATTTCTATTTAATAATAAAAGCTCACAACAACATTCCAGTGATTAGTTAGTCAATAGTATACAGCAAATTCTCATCCGCCTACCAGTTCTAATTTTTAGCTTTGTTAGTTCCACAATGGTGGAATTCTGGACTCAAGTGCAAGCTAAAATGTTGTACCTAGGTAAAGTATATAATCACAAGCGATAATGCTTGAGAGTTGTTTGTAGATGAAATATATTTTTCTTTGCTATAATATATTAATGCACTAGGTGTTAGGTTTACTCTTACTATAGCTTGTATTTGTATTGATTGAATTCTCATGAAGAATTATAGGATTTATTTGGAAATAATCTACATCACCAATTTCAACGATTAATTATAAGCTTGAAGTTAATGTAGAAGGGATATATATATTATATGTATAAATTATTGTCCCCCCCTAATTACCTCCGACCTGTTTATAGACCGGGGTGATAGATTTCAATTTGGGTATTCTTATCCTATCAAGTAAAGGCAGATTATTTGCTATGCAGGTAAGTAGTATTCATTCACTACCTATGGATTTATCTTAGAGAAATAGAATACCAACCAACTTAATATCTATTGGATGGAGGTAATGGTCTCCCCGTCTGTACAGTCAAACACAATATAAGTTACCCACTTTAAGAATACTGCAATTATTTATATTATTGTTTTGTAAGAATCTGTCGATAGCAGATAGTTTATACATTTACGATTTATTCAGTCCGGCTCTCAGTACATGAATAGCGTTCCCCTGTCAAGAATAGAACTTTGCTACATGCCTAGCTTTGACCAAATATAACACATAAATGTTGAGAATTTTCTTTGAATGGAATTATTAGTAGGTATCCCATAATTGTGTCAACCTCAGACATAGAAACTTTAATAGATTTTTTTTCATTATTTCTCTATTAAGTCCCTAAGCACACATATATTATATATATAGCACACAACAGTAAATGAGTAAAGTTAACAAGGGAGTACTTACATGACTCGTTGCACAAGATAAAGAAATACATATCTGACCTCACAGTTCCTGGTTCCTGGGTAATGGTGACCGCGGAGATTCTAGCGGGGGTTTTCGTTAGCACCGCAAGGTATCCAACCCCGAGGCTCAAATCAGACCTCACAGAATAAAGAACTAAGCTGGAAGACTAGCAGCGAAAGAACCGAAACAAAAACGCGAGAGCATTGCCCAGCGACATCAGACTCCCCGCCGGCCTGCCAGCCTATTTACGATCAAAGATTAAAGAGACGGGAGGACTAATAGCGAAAGAACAAACAAAAACGCATGGGCACTCCCCAGCGACATCGGCCTCCCAATACCAATCCGCAAGCTCCATCATAAATCAAATCAAAATTAACAAAAACGCGCAAATCACCCAGCAGCGCAACGACCTTCTCTTCCCAAATTCCAGAACCGAATGCCCCCCCCAAAACCTCCATTTTTTTTTCATCCCCGATCGATAAATCCAGCATCTTCCAGTTTGAATGGAGTCGCGAGCGTGCGAAAGAAATAGAGTTTGTAAGAGTAAGAGCGAGACAGGTATACGACTCTGAATAATGAACGACGAACGAAACTGAAGGTTGATTTTAAACAACATGTAAAAGAGATAAACGATGAGATGAGATAGTCATATTAATTTAAAACACCGAACGATGAATGGAAGCGAAGGTTAATTCTATGTTTAAATAGTGTATAGAGCAGTGATAAACGAAGAGTTTTATTGTTTTATCATCAAGTATATTATATCTCATTTGAATCTAAATATTTGTTTCTGGTTAAATAAAGTCAAATTTTCTGCTAATGTTTAATATGATTATTTATGTAAGTAAATAAGCGATTAACCGAATAATAAGGACCAGACGTGGTAAACAACAGAGGCTTATTTAATACATTGTGAACTTTGCAGTAGTTATTTAATTTTATGTTTATTTATTTATTTATTCATATATTTGTGAACGAAGCGGTACAAGATGTCTCTTGTTCCGTTTCAACACGGATTAAAATATGTACCGAGTAATTGTATGTGCAAATAATTAAAACATCATAGATCGAACCTACTGGTCAAACTGAACAGCATTAGTTCAGCGACCTTTGAAAATAATTAGTTTGTTTTTTATTACACTTTAAAGTTTATTCGAAAAAGCATTGTAAAGAAAAATGTTTCATATTTGTAGTGTGACAGGCGACGTCAGTTGGGTTCTAGGATGGCGCGTTGGTACCATGTAGGTACAGTCGCCATCAGATATTTCGGAACGGCCAAGGTGATCAAAAATATCGAAACATGAACTCTGTTACCTTAAAAATAGAGTGCATGTGCCGATATTTTGACCACCTTGGCCGCTCCGAAATATCTGATGGCGACTGTACATTGAATTTTTGCATACAGATAAATATTTAGATCAATACCTGTAGACTGAGATAATTAACTACTTTTTCACGACACTGCTTGAAAATAATAAATGTGGCCAGAGATAACTTTCAACACCCGACTCATTTATGGCTCGCAAAACAGGACAACAATGTATGTATTTCATATCGTATCAATATATGTATTTCATAATACGATACGACTTTTTAGAATATGATTTCTGAATTTAATTCCTAGCGTGCTGAGCTGGCGGGATAGGAGGGATGACACTATTTTTACTTCCTCGCAGTGATCGTGAAAAGCACAATATTTAGTCTCGGCCAAAAGTGCAATATCGAAGGCCTCCCCTTCTGCAGGGCTACTACGAAACTCGAAACTCGAAGTTCGTGTCGTGCGGTCCCTCTGACACTTATACTATTTAATACGAGAGCGAGAGGGACGGTACGATACGAACTTCGAGTTCCGAGTTTCGTAGTAGCCCTGCTGGTCGGCCTTCAAACTAACTCGTTCATCTATTGCTTACCTTCGTGCCTCTACAACAATGTACTATTTATCCCCGAAAATCGCGATAACTTTCGAATTCAATATCTAAATTAAATAAATATTTTCATAGATGCCTATTTGACTGTACACACAGTTTCTCTTGAATTATATTTTTGTCATTTTCTCATACATAGCTCAACGAAAAATGTCTTTATTTTTAAAATAGCAACTGCTTCAGCCATTCTTTTGCGCGCATTATTTCTAAGGCAACTGACTCAGGTTGAGTTCAAAACGCATCAGCGTAGTGTGGTGGTGGTGACAGGTCTGTGTGATGTGTGTGTAGCAGTAAGACCTGTGTATAGGCGGACGAGCTGCATGAACACACATTTGTTGTTATTGCATAGACCTAGCTAGCGTAAGGTTGCGGGTGAGCAAAGTAACGCCGATTCAATAAATTATTCGTTTCTTCACTATATTGTATTGATACTCTTTATTGTACATAAAACATATGAAAATTACAGTTAACAAGACAAAAGCGAAATTATCACTTAAAGGGATCTCTTCCAGTTAACCTTTTTTTTCTTCATTTGTTTGTTTCGTCTTTTTTAACCCCCGACGCAAAAAGAGGGGTGTTATAAGTTAGACCGCTATGTGTGTCTGTCTGTATGTCTGTCTGTGGCACCGTAGCTCTTAAGCGGGTGGACCGATTTGAATGCGGTTTTTTTTATTTGAAAGCTGGTTTTCAAGCGATGGTTCTTAGACATGTTTTATCAAAATCAGTTCAGCCGTTTCAAGATCGTCAGCTCTTTTGTTCGCTGCGGTAGAAATCTTCGACGCATAACGGGTATTTACTTTACTTCCAAACATATTTGGGACCTAAAATTTGAAACACCCATAATATATGCTATATAACTGTGCAAGATTATGGAATTCTCGGCCTGATGCTGCAGCCAGGATATCCAGAACGCTAGTAGGTAAACTCTTGATAAAACCATAGCAGATATATCGTGTTTGGATTCGTTTAGATCAGTATTTGATTCTACATGCAATGCAATGGTGGCAACACTACGAACTGATGCTGCAGCCATGATATCCAGCATACCAGTATACTCTTGAAAAAATAATAGCAGATATGTCGTGTTTGATTCCTTTTGATCAGTATTTGATTCTACATACAATGCAATGGTGGCAACAAGATGAGCTGATGCTGCAGCCAGGATATCCAACACACTAGTACACTTTTAAAAAATAATATACCAGTTTAAAAAACATGGAATAAAAAAAACTTAAATTTAAAATTTAAAAAACCCCCACATAAAAAACGCCCGAAAAAAATCTTTAAAAAACTACATTAGTTTCCTGTTAACCTTAGCGGTCCCCCGACACCGACGACGCTTAGATAAAAAAATATTACTAGGTACTTATACTAAATTAACTTTGGATAATTTTGCCGGAAATCAGCATAGTCTCCGCGGGATAGGGATAAACGAATCCTTCCCAGATGAAGTCGCGGGCAACAGCTAGGCAGTGCATAATTATTTTTTACTTTTTAGTTGTCTTTTTTGGCGGCGTTTTTTTTTCGGTCGTTTTTTATGTCGGGGGTTTTTTCATCAGTCCTGTTTAGCGGCAAGGACCCCATGTCTTTTTTTTTAATTTTTATGTCAATCTGTAATATTTTTATAACGTTAAATTAATGAATTTTCTTTTTTCTTTCAGTCGATCGTTGGTTTGGAGATAAAAGACTGCCGCAGCGATTGGTATTATCATTTGCTGTACGTCAACAACTTCATTGACAACTCGCAGTGCATGGCGCATACCTGGTAAGATTGAAAGAGATAGATAGAGAGAGAAATATTTATTTACAGATATTTTATACACAGAAAAATAAATAAGAAGGAAAGGATAAATAAAAATAAACATTGAATAGTATAAATAGGGTCCACTCGGAATAATGCGGTGGTAAGCCATCTTCTAGTTGTCTACTGATCAAGTTGTTGCAAGAAGCGTTAGTTCTCGCAATAGTCTGATGTAGATTACTGGTGATTAATGTCCACGGAAGTGGTCGAAACTTGCCAGGTGCGGGTAGCAGCATATTACATACCTTGTGATTTCTAAATTTCGTTAACTTTAAGAAATCATTCAACGGGTTAAATGAAGTTAAAACTAATAAAAGACACTAAAGTAGTTTAACTCTTACTATTTTAAAGACAAATGTACAATACCTTGTTCCCCGTACAGTCAACCAATTTGATTTCTGACCGCTATTAGAATCTTTCCATGCCATCCATTCTAATACTATACTTAAATGCGAGTGTGTGTGTTTGGGTGTGTGTATGTTTTTCCGTCTTTCACGTCGAAACGGAGCGACGGATACACGTGATTTTTGGCATAGAGATAGTTTATGGGCCAGAGAGTGACATAGGCTACCAGATGCAAAAAGAGGGGTGTTATAAGTTTGACCGCTATGTGTGTCTGTCTGTCTGTCTGTGGCACCGTAGCTCTTAAACGGGTAGACCGATTTGAATGCGGTTTTATCATTTGAAATCAGGTTTTCTAGCACTGGTTCTTAGAGATGTTTCGTCAAAATCGGTTCAGCCCAGTTTGGGTTTTTTTTTAAATTATTTAACTTAAAACAATTAAATATGCGATATTGCACTTTGAAGTGACAAAGTCAGGGGTTTTCCAACTTTTTGTTTGTTAGGTTACTTCATCATCCCAGCCTATATACGTCCCACTGCTGGGCACAGGCCTCCTCTCAGAACAAGAGGGCTTGGGCCATAGTTCCCACGCGGGCCCAGTGCGGATTGGGATTAGGTTACTTAGTTGGCTTTTATTCCAAGATGTGTGTCTCTCTTTCTGTAGGTACTTAGCAGCAGACATGCAACTGAGCGTGCTAGGGCTGCTTCTGTTCTGTCTCGTGTCCCGCGTGCGCGCGCGCAAGATGGCCGTCGGTGCCGCGATCGTACTAGGACTACTCACGCCAGCCGTTCACACTTACGTGCAAGACCTGCATCCTATACTAATTTTGGCCCCAGAGTGAGTACTTTTCTATGATTCTAGAATCGAACGAAAAATAATGTTTTATTGGTTAAACAAAGGTAATGAAATAAAATATTTATTTGCTGGAATACGTTTGCATAAGGTCTTACAAGTAGATATCATCAGGAACAGTATTCAGTCCGTATACAAAATCAACATGCAAATTTAAAATTACAATGATTATGATTTTTTGTTGTGAATAAATAAAAGTCTTACTGCAGTTGTTAAAAAAAAAAAAAAGATTATGATTTAAAATTCAAAAAGTCCTTAACATTATAGAAGCAGTAATCATGTAGCCATTCAGTCATCTTTACTTTAAATAATCTACCATGCAACATCTTCAACTCGTCAGGAAGTTTATTATACCTACAGCACGATACACATGTTACAGGCATTCCTCTTATAGATGTCAGAGTGGTAAGGGGGTTGATACAACAGATTTTTGTATTGCGTGCGAAGCTCTCCTCCGAACCATCTGCCATGTGTTTTAAAGTATTCTGGGTGGTCCTTAGTAAATAGACACGCTTTTAATATATACATACAGGCCAAGGGCAGAACTTTAAACTTTTATAGGTATAGGAATAGGTAGGTAGGGTTCTGCGCCCAAAGAGCTCAGCAACCTCAATTGACACTGTGCAAACAAGCAAGTATGTCATTAAGATTGGTTTTTTGGAATCTTTTTGTATTTTTTTTTTAAATTTCAATTTTTTTGTTACTTTTACGGTTATCCCGTAAAACCTATATCGAAAATACAAAGTGGAATATAGATGCACAGAAAAACCAGAAAAATAAGACCAGCGCTGGGAATCGAACCCAGGTCCTCGGCATTCCGTGCCGTGTGCTATACCGCTACACCACCGCTGGACAACGATACAGACACGAATTTCTCCTATGCACCTCATATCACGTTCTCATATCGTTTCTTATCTAGCCACTTAAGCAGCGACACTAGCGACATCTATGCCGTAGCCCTCATCGAGTAACTTTTCGGCACTCCATCGGAACTAACCGCTCACCCGGACAAGAGATATCGTTATTAAGCAATTAAGTACATTAAGATTGGTTTTTTGGAATCTTCAAAAAAAAAGTAAAGAAAGAAAAGAAGAAAGAAGAAGTATAGTATAGTATAGTAGGTATGTAGTTTGGAAGTATGCCATCTTCAACATCAGCTGAAAGATGGCCAATGCTAGACAAAAGCCAAAATAATCAGTCCTGCACTGCCAGCACACAATAGATTCCAGATCCCTAACCCGATCGTCGGTTCACATTGTTGAGAATCTTCCAACGTTACGTCTTCCGGTTCGCGGCCGCCATTCTAGAAGCTTACCGCTAAACCGATCGACAGTTCTACGAACATTGTGCCTTGCCCACTGCCACTTACCCAAATCCAGACTTCACTGAACTGTGTAGTTGCCAGCAAGTTTATTTTTAGAGTTCCGTAGCCAAAATGGCGAAAACGGAACCCTTATAGTTTCACCATGTCTGTCTGTCTGTCTGTCCGTCTATCTATGCTATCAATCTATCAATGCTAGTAAAGGTATAATTTTGCACGAATATATAATGTAAACTATGCCGACAAAATGGTACAATAAAAAAAACAAAAAACAATTTTTTTAGATTACCTCCCATAGATGTAAAGTAGGGGTGTTTTTTTTTTTCTTATCCAACCTTGTAGCGTGGGGTATCGTTGGATAGGTCTTTTAAAATTGATTCGATTGATTATTTCGTTGGATTGCTAAAACGATTTTTCGATTCAGTGATTTGTTTGCAAAATATTCAACTTTAAAGTGCAAATTTTTATTAAAATCTAAACCGGTGAGAGGAAAAATATGAAAATCAAAACAAAAGGAAAACTATAACGGTTAAGTTTTCTTGAGAATTATTAGTAGTTTGAGTAAATAGCCGCCTAAGGTATATAAAATATATCTAAACTTGGAATATTCCGTACAAAATACCTACGTAATCATTAGAAAAATATTACTTCATTTTTTCCTAATGGCTTTCGGGCGTGTCCGACGCGCTCTTGGCCGGTTTTAAATGTCGTTTTTATTTTCCAGGGTGATCCGTCATTTGTTCGTCGAGGATCCGACGTTCAACAACCTGTATAAGCGGGGACACACCAACCTCGTCTGCTACGCGCTCGGACTCGGCCTGGCCATGTACATCTACTGTCAGCAGGAGAAAAACATTGATATTGAAAAGTATAAGGTATACTATCGAAAATACAAACTGAGACATGGATGCACAGAAAAACCAGAAAAAGAGACCAGCGCTTTTAATAAATTTGATTTCTTAGTAGCGACATCCTTGTCTGGGTGAGCGGTTGGTTCCGAAAGAGTGTGACGTGTGACGTCTCTCGATAAAAGCGGAACATAGATGGCGCTAGTGCTGCTGCATAAGTAGCGTAGTAGAAATAAGCAACCTGAGATATGTATGCATAGGAAAAATTCGTGTCTAGATTCCTGTCCAGCGGTGGTGTAGGGGTTGTAGCACGCAGCACGGATTGCTGAAGACCTGGGTTCGATTCCCAGCGCTGGTCTCTTTTTCTGCTTTTTCTGTGCATCCATGTCTCAGTTTGTATTTTCGATATGGTTTCACGGGATACCTACCCGTAAAAGTAACAAATTTGGAGTTGAAATAAAAAATACAAAAAGACTCCAAAAAACCAATCATAAGGTATACTAGCTTTTGCCCGCGGCTTCGCCCGCGTAGAATTCGGTTATCGCGCACTGTTCCCTCGGGAACTGTGAATTTTTTCGGGATAAAAAGTAGCCTATGTCACTCTCTGGCCCATAAACTATCTCTATGCCAAAAATCACGTCGATCCGTAGCTCCGTTTCGACGTGAAAGGCGGACAAACATACATACAAACACACACTTTCGCATTTATAATATTAGTATAAAAAGTAGCCTATGTCACTCTCCGGCCCATAAACTATCTCTATGCTTTGGCATCACACCAACAAACAACAAATCACGTCGATCCTTCGCTCCTTTTCGACGTGAAAGGCTGGATATGGATAGACAAGAAGATACTGAAGCTATACTCTGTGGGTAGATAAGAAACCACTCCAACCAGGGTGTTGGAGACGTGCAACCGGGTTTTTCAGCCGTTGAGAATCAGGCACTGTCTGGGTCTTCCTTTTCCAGTCGTCCATAATGGATTTCCTGACTGCACGCTCCCATCTCCTATAAAGTACCTCACATAAAATTTAAAAAACTAAAACGAGTAAAGCAAGGATCTTGAAGGAAGAAGGAGGAAGTGAGACGTCCAAGTTCTGAATAATTTATTGAATCAGGCGTTACTTTGCGGAGGTCCATATCAATGAATTAAAATAATTTATTAGCTTACCCACGACCTTATGATATCATCATCATCATCATCTTCATTTATTCAGTAAACAATACAAGATTTTGTTTGAATTTCTAACAGCTAAGCAGGTAAATGTAGTATCATCTCCCTTGCTACGGCATGGGTCTAATTTCAGCAATGGCAGTTAATAAAACACGCCTCGACAGTAAATAAATAAAAATGCAAGGTAGTTTTATAGCACGTTTAAAAATTATTAATATTTTGTGGGTAGTTATGTTTTATTTGGGAAAAAATATAGGTGGGTACTTGGGGAGTTACAGCGACAAATTAAAACGGTTGTTGTGGTTTGTTAGTCTAACATCTGGTAGCATGGTGTACGGTTGTGTTGCTCTGAAGATGAGCTCTGGTTGAGTTCGAAACGCGTCAGTGTAGTGTGGTGGTGGTGATAGATGGGTTTGTGTGATTTGTGTGTGTTCTTACAGTGTGTAAGTGGAGGAACTGTATGAACACGCATATTTTGCATAAACTTAACTATCACAAAGTTTGCGGGTGAGCAAAGAAATTCTTTTAGTTCGTCCAAGTTCTGAGCACTGCCCCAATAGTTGCCATCTTTAATTTTATATATCATTAGCAGTGGAGGCGACGACTTTTGATTTGCTTTTCAAACACTAGGACATTTAGCTTACAACGAAAATGCAAACTGAAACATAGATGCACAGAAAAATCCCAGAAAAAGAGACCATAAAAAAAATACAAAAAGACTCCAAAAACCAATCTTAATTAACCTTACATTACAGAAATACCGTCATTTCTACTGGGCCACATTACCCCTAGGGCTGCTACTCATCATATCAGCGAGCGTCTTCTATATCGACGGCATCCTGATACCGCTGGCTTTCCGTATGGTCTACTCGAGCGCTGTCAAGGCCATATTTGGTCTAATAATAATCACGATTCTACTGGGAAATATCTTCAAGATTGAGAGTAAGTAACTATTTCTTATTATGAGCAGAGTTTTTATTATCATTTCTTATTATACCGGGTGGGCCCTGTAACAGGAGCAAAAAATTAAAACACAGGTTCTGCTACTTACATGGAGCTACTTTAGTTCTGCTACTTTAAAAAATTAAGTAATTTCATAATTAATCATCATTATGATTATTATAAACAAATAAAATGGTATTTTCAAAGTGGTATTTTGGTGGTGGTGGTGGTATTTTCATCCAATAGCCTAAATGATATCGCCTGTGTAACAAAATGACGAATTTCGCAATACATTGCTTGTCCAATTAAACTTTAAACTATAATAAAAATCATAATACAAGTTGTTTTCAAAAGTTGTAGAACTAAATTAGCTCAAGATGAAGAGTGGAAGCTGTGGTTTAGTTTTTTGCTCCTGTTACAGGGCCCACCTTGTATATTAATTATCAGAGTAAACTTAGCTTCACTTCAGTTCCGTCTTAAGTTGTTCCACATTTCATGTCTCTAAACTTAGCGGCTTTGATTTAGGAATTTCATCAAGTAACCCAAAGTAAATTTTTGATTGATCTTAATGTATCTTTGGTGAAATAAACCGGATTGTTTTTATGAAGGTGTACAGAACTAACTAATAAAAGCGTGTTAAAAAGTACGTCGTCTTCCAGAGATTTACCGTCCCATAATGGAGTGGCGAGGCTGGGCGGCACCAGGACGTGTCTCCTACTGCGCCTTCCTGGTCCACGTCACCATCATACGTACTCTTCTAGTGAATCACACCTCACTGGTCCACTCATCATCATATCAAATCGTAAGTAATAGAACTACATCGGAGTTCCGCTGTGGCACTCACTATTCACATCACCACAACGTAATTCGTCCCAATGCTAGAAACTTCTTCGCAGAACGAGAGGATGGCTTTCCGACCTGGAACACACCATTAAACTGCTGCAAGTTTGTGCTTTCCTTGAGATGCTATTTTTAACTGAAAAGCTCATGGAAAATTTCAAATGAATTTCGCACATTTCCGAAACTCAGATGTGTGTGGCCAGGATCAGACAGACCCCACGATACGATCCTCTGCTCTGACACTTTTACAAGTTAACCATTACGTATTCTACACCTACGAAAATGAAGATGAATTAATGATTTGACCAGATAAATGCTTCTCCAAACTGTTAGCTAATCTGGTGTCTTTCTACAGGTTGTAAACTACCTCGGCCTCCTGACATCGTCCTTCCTACTTGCATTTCCTTTGTGGATGTTAGTAGAGGCCCCCTGTACTCAGCTAGTGAAGGTTCGTACATTAAATAAATATAACTAGTCAATTGAAACCAAAATTGACCTTGATCCAAAGTAAGTAGTTAATAGTAAGTGTTTAGTTTTGTAACTAAGGGACCCCATACATCCCTGTATTATTATTATTATTATTTTGTATTTTTTTTATTTAATTGTATACTGTAGTTTTTAAGTATTTTATTTGTAATTATTTTATGTTGAAAAAATGACTTTCTGCCAAGTTTCTTGCGGCGCATTCTTCTTGGCAATGATGGTCTTTCCGAAAGCGCTGGTAGTTAAAAAATGACATGTAAAAGTGCCCATTGCGGCCTATTTACTGAATGAATGATTTTGATTTTTGATTTTTTTTTAAGCAAAGTTTATGTTAGATACCTAATAAGCGTAGACACTTCTCCCACTAATTATTATAAATGCGAAAGTAATGTGTGTTCATTTTTTACTCCTTCAAGCTATACCTAACTACTGGACGGATTCGGATGAAATTTGGTATGTAGTTTAGTTTTGGTATGTTATGTGGTTTGATTTTTAAATGCTGAGTGGGGACCTATTTAGCATCATCTAGGTACTTATGTTTTGTTTTTGTTCTGTTTTGCTGTTGTGTTTTGTTGTTGTTGTTCTGTTAACATAACATGTTAATTGTTAAGTTTTTATGGCGTTACATAAATATATTTTCTTTCTTTCTTATAACACATAGGCTACTATTTACCTCGATAATCCTACGGGATAAAATATTGGAATCTCAATCGCTAGGATTAGAGACATAAAATTCGGCGTGAGTGTTAAATATGCGAACTTGAATGAAATCCAAGATATTTTTTGGTAATACCCATTGGCCATGGGTCCTACTTAGTAAAATCCTGGGATTTCAATACATCTTCCGGATAAAATAGTTTACTTTTTTTTTAAACTAGCCTAGAATAGTATCCCACTGCTATGCAAAGGCTTCTCTTCTTGATCTCCACACCTGGTTCAGCGCAATGTCAGGCCAATCCCTTGCATACGCGTCCAAGTCGTCCCGCCATCTCCTTCTCGGTCTACCCCGCCGTCGATGGCCATTCTCCGGTGCCCACCAAGTGACTGAGTGACCCCACTTCTGGGGGTGCATGCGACAGACGCGTCCAGCCCAGTTCCATTGCAGCTTAGCAGTGTCTTTCCCAACGTCGGCTATACGTGTTTTTGAGCGTAGCAGTGTTTCGGATCCGTAGAGTTCGCGATTAGCTTCTTTTTTTTATTCGACTGGATGGAAAACGAGCAAGTGGGTCTCCTGATGGTAAGAGATCACCAGCGCCCATAAACATCTGCAACACCAGGGGTATTGCAGATGCGTTGTCAACCTAGAGGCCTAAGATGAGATACCTCTAGTGCCAGTAATTTCACCGGCTGTCTTACTCTCCAGGCCGAAACACAACAGTGCAAGCACAGTGCAAGAACAGGATTAAAAGATGGTGGCAGCAATCCGGGCGGACCTTGCACAAGGTCCTACCACCTGCAAACTGCTGCTGCTGATTAATTGTTAACAATTAAAATACAAGAATCGCTCGTTTAAAAATGTATCTATGATAATTGATAACATTCGATTTTCAGGTCTGCCTGATGCCTCACTCCAAGAGACCTGGATCCAACCTGGAGTCGAACAAATCGGTCAGCATAGCCACCCAGATCGTGGTGCTCGGCAGCAAGGAAACCATCGAAGTTATAAGCTAGGAACTAATCCATACTATAATATTATAAATGCGAAAGTAACTCTGTCTGTCTGTCTGTCTGTCTGTCTGTCTGTTACGCTTTCACGGCTAAACCGCTGAACCGATTTGGATGAAATTTGGTACAGTGATAGAATAGACCTTGGGAAAGAACATAGGCTATCTTTTATTGCGAAAAAAAGGTTTTAAGGGGTTGAAATAGGGGATGAAAGTTAATATGGTGGAAGTTCGTCGCTGTCGAAGATAAAACCATGAAACTTGGCATTTAGGCCCTTAATCCATATATTAATATTGTAAATGCGAATGTAACTCTGTCTGTCTGTCTGTCTGTTACGCTTTCACGGCTAAACGGCTGAACCGATTTGGATGAAATTTGGTGCAGAGATAGAATAGACCTTGGGAAAGAACAAAGGCTATCTTTTATTGCGTAAAAAAGGTTTTAAGGGGTTGAAATAGGGGATGAAAGTTAATATGGTGGAAGTTCGTCGCTGTCGAAGATAAAACCATGAAACTTGGCATTTAGGCCCTTAATAAGAAATAAATCGATATTTGTTTGAGCTTTTTTGAAAATTCGACCTGTGAGGGGATGAAATAGGGGTTGAAAGTTTATATGGAAGGTCGTCATTATCGAAGATAAATCGATGAATATTTATTAAACTAGCCATTTGGGCACGTGATAAGAGATAAATAGATATTCGTTCGCGCGTTTTTTAAAATTCTTCCTGTGAGAGGGTGAAATAACGGATGAAACTTTATATGGAAGATCGTCATTATTGAAGATAAATCGATGGTTCTTTGTGAAACTTGGCATTTGGACATTATAAGAAATAAATAGATATTTGTTCAAGCGTTTTTGAAATTTTACCGGCGAGGGGATGTTAGCAGAGGAAATGATGCAGTGTTAGCAGTGCCCTTTAAGCTCATAGCAAAATGTACGCAATGTGGGGTTATAATAGATGGCTTATTGACATAGACAGTCAGACATGAAAAATTATGATTTCCAGATTTTTCTTATTTATTGTGCTATATAAGAGCTACCTTTATGCAAAAAAAATCCAAGTTTTTAGGACAGCCGGAAGTGCCCTATAACTTTTTCTGTTAAGGCAATTTGTATGCCTTTTTAATGACTGTAGCTTTTGATTGCCTTGACTTAGAAGTTTGATTTTTTCACAGATTTCGGGACTATTGACCTGAGTTTAGGGTTTTAATCTCAATTCGATACCGATACTCCGCGTGTTTACGAGATAGAGGATCTTGACAGACAGACGGACGTACGGACAGCAAAGTGATCCTATAAGGGTTCCATTTTTTCCTTTTGAGCTACGGAACCCAAAAATCATTTATTCCGGCGCTTTTAAAATTTCGACCTATAAATATGGGGATGAAAGTTCTTAAGTAATTCCAAACAATTTTACTATAAGTATGTTTATCGGAAATATGTGTAGCTATGCTTAGTAAAAATGTCGTTTTAATTATAATCCTACCCTCCTAACTTACAATAAAGGACGTAAGGTGTCAAGAGAGGTGCTGTATATACCTAGTGTTACATATAGTATAAGAACCATTGTAAATCTAATGTAATTTCCTGTGTAAACACTGTTGGTATATCAAAAAATAAATAAATAAATAAGAGTTCACTATGAGGAATAATAATTAGTCCTTTTGTGTTGGTAGGGTAGAATACACGTCGTATTGCTAAAATGTGGCTACCCGCAAAATATTTATGTTTTACCAAAGAACATGGATGTATGGATGTTCAGTTCAGTTCAGTTCAGTTTATTTTATTCAGTAAACTGTGGAAGTTTCTATGTGCTATTATATTATTGGCAGAATAGGTATCCTAAATAAATTAAATACTTCCCAAAGTTATTATTCCACGCGGACGAAGTCGCGGGCAAAAGCTAGTAAGTTATAACCCTTAACCATGATCTTTCAAAGTAGCTACTGCACCAAAAAATAACCCGACAAACGCGTGTCGCTCTCGCCTGAAAAAGGGTTATATTTTGAATAATTACGTTTTTTGTACATGAAACTACCGTGAGACTCGCTCATATTAAACATGTCCAGCTAAACTCGGTTTAAGACGTGAGTTATCCGTTACAATATCATTTAATTACGTTTTTATTTAATTGTGCCCCCACAGTTAAACTACATATTTCTTATAGATTTTCCTATAATCTATATATCGTCATCATCATCAGCCTACAGCAGTCCACTCGGATCCATCCATCTGCCGCCAGTGACCTTCTTAAGGTCGTCCCGTAACGTTTCCCCGTCCGTGGTCTCCATATCTATAAAACAGTACCGTCACTGACTGACTGACAGACAACGCACAGCCTAAACTACTGATGCTGGAGACTTGAATGGTAGACATGTACATCGAGTGTTGTAGAGGTGCACTAAGGAAGGATTTTTCGAGATTCCCACGGGATAGGGAAATATCTTCTTTGTTTTTAGTCGAATCTCTGAAACTATTGAGCCGATTTGAAAAACCCTTTCACCGTTAGTAAGCTACGCTATCCTTGATTGACATAGGTTAATTTTTATCCGGGCTAATGCAAAATTCCCTCGGGCAGAAATAAATTAATTCAATTTGGGAGCTGATTTAAAAAGTTCTTACATATTATGTGATATGACTATACCAAAATGACAAAGGCTACTTTTTCTTCGGGAAATTACAAAATTCCCATGGGACAGAAAAAACTGAATTCAACTTCGGGGCTGATTTTAAAAATTATTTTACCAATAAAAGCTACACTATTCCTCATTAGTATAGACTACTCTTCTTCGGGAAAATGCAAAATTCCCGCGGAATAGAAATAAGTGAATTCAACTTCGGGTCTGATTTTAAAAGTTCTTTCACCAAAAGTAAGCTATAGTATTCCTGATTGACATAGGATACTTTTTTCCGGAAAAATGAAAAATTCCCGCGGGATAGAAATAAGTTAATTCATCTTTGGCACTGCTTTTAAAAATTCTTTCACCAATAACTAGCTACACTATCCCCGATTCACGGAGGTTACTTTATTTCAGGGAAAATGCAAAATTCCCACGGGATGGAAATAAGTTAATTCAAGTTCGAGGCTGATTAAAAAAAAACACAAGCTACAGACAATTTGAACTGACAGACAGATAGACATACGAGTGATCCCATAGGATGATAGGTAATAAGTGCATAATCCGTGACCGTGAATTACACATATAAGTCCTTTTTTTTTTCTTTTTTCACATTTACTGCCAGCCAATGTTGCTTGGTTACAGTCTAAGTAAGTAGTTTTTAATTAAGTATGAATAATTGTATTGTAATAATTACTGCGGCCGGCCCTCTTCGAAGGGACCAGTCTGAAAACCAGCGCTGGGTAACTTAAACTCAGCACATGCTGAGATTGGGACCCATTGCCCTTACTAAGGTGTTCTAACCGCAAATTAGTAATGTCTAGGTTAAGTTTGTGGCAATAAAGATGTTTATTATTATTATTATTAAGTACGTTCTAAAAAGTGAATTTAGGTTTAGTAAAAGTGCCACCATTTTCGATTTCTTTCGAGAAAGTCTTACTCACTGTAACTTATAACTACTGCATCCGTGGGTGAAAATATTGGACAACGTGAAGATGGGTATATATGTATGTAAAATAAGCCTAAGTGCTGTTTTAATTTATTTTTATAAGGAATGGTGTGTATAATATTAGCCATAAATATGTAGAAAGATGTGATATTTTTACAAGCATTGTATTATTCTTTTCTTTATATTTTTTTAATAAGTCATACGAAAACTGTCAAAATAAAAAAAATAAATTCTAATGTTGTCACTAAGTAGTCACTAGTTATTACGGTTTTTTATTTATTTTAGCATTAAGTAAATGCTCCTCAAGCATAGGTAATGGTAAATAAATACAATTTAATTTATTTGCAAGAATACGGAAGAAGTTATGCCTAAATTATGTTAGTATTAGAATATTCGACGCAAATAAGTACGGAAATCGGTTTTTTATAAAAAAAAATACATACATGCAAAGTCGGGGCGGGTTGCTATTTTATAATATAGTAAGAAAAGACTTTGCCTGGAGCTTCGCAAACTTTAATCGGCAGTTAAATAAATAAAATTAAATGTTGTCTGAATTTTTATTTAAAATTTCCGGGATTTTATTAAATTCCCGTGGGAATTACCAAATATCAGATCGTTGATTTCATTAACATTGCGTAAACCGCACCATTTCGTATCTCTAAAACCAGCGGTTGAATATTCAAGATTTAACACGATCCCGTTGGAATATCGGGATAGAAAGTGTCCTATGTGTTATTCCTGACGTCCAGCTATCTACATACCTATTTTCATCCAAATCCGTCAGGCCATCTTAGCGTGGTGAAGTAGAGTAAGAATAGAAAAAAAAACACAATTTTAACTAGGTTTACTAAAATGTACCCATTTGTAAGAAAAACTTAACCTTAGTGTAAATCTAAACACACACACACACACACACACACACACACACACACACTTCCGCATTTATAATATTAGTTGGATTGACCTTTAATTTCAATATAACAATGAATCATATGTCTGTATTTCAATGACCACATACATTTAATTTGGCCCTCACGATGTCGTCAAGATAAAAATGACCATGCGGAGATCACATTACAATTTGAATATTATACGCCAAAGCTGCGATTTTGAAGTTCGATCCCTATGCCTTTAATTAGTGCGGGCAGCTGTTTTAATAAGTATAAGGAAAAACAAAAAAAAAACAAACGTTTTACTTACTAATAAATAAGACAACTATTAAACCAGTAATTATGTGTTGTATTCAATAAAGGAATGACTGAATACTTAGTTAAAAATAAAAAATAAACTTTTTTGAAGTATATTATAGTTGATTAAAAAATAAATAATGCTCAGGGTTCATTTTTATGAAAACTAAAAACAATAACGATGTTAAATCTAACGTGATCAAAATTCTTGCGTCTTGTGCCGCTGTGCTAATAAATGGGCGATGGTAATGACGTTTAACTGACAGGTCAAAACACTCGAATATAGGTAGGTGGGCCAATCAACTTTTTAACCGACACTAATCTGTCCGCGACATTTTTCAAACAATTGCAGATTTTTGTAAGTAAACATGTTTTTTCTGTAATTTAATAGATGGTGTACATGAATATATGCCATCCTACGTAAGTTTAAGCCATTAAACCGTGAAATATCTTGTTGGAAGTACGATTTTTTGGTAACGCCAGATACAATTTTGGAAACGCAGGAGACGAGGAATGTCGGTAAAATAGTTGATTGACCCAGGTGAAACTAGTCAATATTTTTTAAATGTACTTACAATTTCAAGATGTAATAAAATTAGGATCGTTTACAGTGAATTGCGTACTGTACACACTGCGATACACTGGCCAGCGAAAGCTGTACACGCATTTTTTACGAAACTTTAATCTGGTATCATTTTTGAGACTGTCAAAATTGTCATATTGTCATTCTAGCCTGGGTTAGATAATTTTGATACTTCTGCTATAAGAATAAAATAAATTATTTTTTGTTTAATTCAACCTCCTACCATCCTCGAAATGTAAATGTTATAAAAATATGTTAGAATTAAAATGTTAGAAGATATATTCAATGCCAATCTGATCAAAATGGTCCAAAATTGATGCGTCTGGACTGTACGCAAATGGGCACTGACAAAGATCATAAAATTTACAGAGGGACTCCTAAAGTGTATCATCAACTTTCACACATTACTACATGAATTTTGATGCAGCTTGAAAAGTCCGGAGTATGATTCAATATCTGGACAATTTAAATAATATCTAAGTATCAACATCGCTTAATCAGTGTATAGCAAGTGTTGTCAGCCTCAGCTTTCGCTGGCCAGAGTCTATCATTAATATAACAAATGTATTTTCACACCTCTCCTTCAGAAAAGTAACTTTTCCTCCCTGACGAGAGGGAGCAAAGTGCAACTTTTCTGTTCAAGGCTTTTCTAAGTGCTTTAATGCTAATGCCATTTTTTGAAGTTGATAATTGTAAAGCCACTCCATTTTCCATGTTGGTTGTTCTTTTATAATATTTAGTTTTTTTTTTTCAAGTTTCTTAATGCTCGGTGTGAAAAGTTGTATGAGCCACTCGGGAGCAAAATTATTTTCATCTTGGGCGTTAACACTTGAATCCCTCATTACGCTCAGGATTCTACTTTAGAATCCCTCGCTATTGTACTTATAGGTAATCCTTCGCTACATTCTGGATTCAATGTACGCCCTCACCGTAAATACACCATTTTGCTCCCTTGTGACACAAATAACTATTAATACCTAAGTAGATACCCTAATTTTACACCTCTGAATTCTTTGGTGGTGGAAAATTATAGAAAACATTTTAAAAGTTAATAAAAAAATCGATATTTTGTTGAATACAAAACACAATTTATAAAATGATTTACTTCTAAGTACTTATGTCTAATTATACATAATAAATACATTTAATTTTACTTGCAAAAGATAATTCCAATGTGCATTTTTGTTATGGTTTCGATCCCTAAGGGCCAACAGAACTAGTTTGTAGCTTTGAAGATTAACTAGAAGAGGGTTTGGAAAACGTTAGCATTTCTTGTAGTGTTGATGACAGTTGGGTCTGGTGACTATAAGTATATTGTGTCATGTAGTGGAGAAGGGTTCTGCGTGTTAACATACGTGTATCGTACAAACGTAGCAGCAGTTATTAATTGTTTCGTACCTAACAAATAACGAAGATACATCTGTCTCCTGCATACATGTAACAGCTCTGTTGAATAATTTTTTTGCTTCGTGTTTTCTGGGACAAGTTCGTATTAATCGGGATTAATTATGAAGTGATTTTTTCGGAGTATAGGCATACCTATCTACTGCCTTAGATTTCTATGCATCACCTATCTTGCCAGGTTCATCAGCTATTATCTAACATATGGCGTTCTTCAATAAAGTTGAAGTTAACAGTTCAGTCTCACAGCTCTAACAGCTACACTTCTGGTGTCTTGGTAGCCACCAGGTCCAGCGGCGCGACCCTGGGCGGCCGCGGCTTCTCCGTCAGGGCTTTGAACAGCTCGATGAAAGGTAACTCCACCAGCAAGCAGAGCGGCAGTGCCAGGAGATGCGCCAACGCTGATGTCGTGACGAGGAGGGAGAACTGGAAGAAATAAATAGGATCACTAAATAAACGTAGTATGTACTTACATTTAAGTTCTGATGATATATTCATTTATTAGTCTATAATTTATGTTAATATTAGATGACAATTTTACTACTATTACAGATAGTTCAACTCAGTTGTGAGCACGGCCCTATGTGTGCGTGCGCTTGTAAATATACAACTTTCACGTGACGCGGCAGTCGTCGTCCGAGCAAGACGTGTTCTTATCGCTTTACCCACACATAGGGCCGCGCGCACAACTGAGTTGAACTATCTGTACTAATTATTAATTACCATTATCTTATTCTATCATTAAAGTTCTTTAAGTTCTTAAGTTATTTCAGTTATTGTACCGACAAATACAGATTATGAGCGTACAGTTAGAAATCATGGGTTTACTTTTACTATTACAGTTAGTAACTTTTGCAAAACATACCTACGAATATTTTTTAAAATTATTCAGGTATTTGAAAATACATAAATAGGTACAATAATGGTGACGGAATTAAAAAAAAATTGTATTGTATTGTAACAATATGAGTATCAAATGATAGCTAATAATTAATCAATTTCAAATAGATATATATGTTTAATATATCCATATTATGTATGTTATATTATCCCTATTTGTGTTATTGTTATACTTTTAAGCTATGAAAATGAAATTTTTGATATTCTTGTCAGAACAAGAACATTAAGAAAGTATGAGATGAAAAAATATAAGAAAAAAGGTCCTGACAGACGGACAGACGAGCAACAAAGTGATTCTATAAGGGTTTCGTTTTTCTTTTTGAAATACGGAACTCTAAAATAGTGTTTTTCTCACAACAATAAGGTCACCTAATGACACAGTATCCGTCTGTAGGTATACGTAACCAACATACATTGCATATTATGGTAATTTGACCCAATGGACAAGTTTTAGTCGTTTTACCGCTTGCGCTAGACTAGACTAGATGTGCGAGGATGCGTGGCGAGGTATATGCTTGTCATTAACCTATAGAAACGCTTCAGTTACCTATCCTCGCTCCACTAAATCGTGTCACACACTAAGCAGATACGATAAGATATCTGTATCTGAACGCATATCTGTCAATATCGCTCTCTATACAATTCAATGAGGTAACACACAGCGCAGATAACTTATATTTTATCGTGAAGTATCTGTGGGCACCGACATATATTGAAAGATGGCAAAGATATTATTTGCGTATATAAATTGATCTGTGTATAATATCTGCCGATATAAATATGGTATAGTACTTTATCTGCAGATAGATACAGGTTGATGTGAGAGCCCTGCTGCACGCAAGTAAATCTAGAAGAGATAAACACGAAAACACCTGTATAAACAATCTGCACCAAAAATCAAGTCTACTCAGTTTGAAGAATTTAGACTGAATGTATCGTCTCGTATATTATCGTATCTGCGTAGTGTGTGTGTAGTTTCAGATCATTAAGTTATTATACGCAGATAAAATATTATCGTATCTGCGTAGTGTGTGACACGCTTAAGCTGTTTCCACTTGAGCTGCGCAGAGCGAGATAAATGAAGCGTTTCTATTGGTTCATGACCAACACAATCTTCGGAACGCATCCGCGCACGTCTTTCGTGCAAAACAGCCTAATATTCTACGTGGGGACCATAAAGATTATTCCGAATATGACATAATAAAGAACAGGTTGTAAACAAGTTATACACGTAAACAAGTTACTTAGCTGAGATGGATGACGCATATAAGGCGTAAATTAAGGAGTAAGTTTTTTTTGAACATGAAACTACCGTGAGACTCACTCATAATAAATATATTGACCCGGATAACTCACTTCTTAAATCGAGTTTAGCTCGACATGTTTCGGGCTAATCCGTAGCCCTTCGTCTTCGGAGCAACGCGACTCAGCGGCTACTGCAACACGCGCACTGCGCACTGACTGAGCTAAACTCGATTTAAGACCTGAGTTATCCGGGTCAATATATTTAATATGAGTATGTTTTTCATTGAAATAAACAGCTTTGACATTTTATTTTATTTTTAAATTTATAAGTTTACTGGCGGGATGATCTAGACGCGTTTTCCAGCAACTGGCCAGGCATAAGTGCTGAGACAAACTATTAAGTAATCTGTGGCCGAATGGGGCGAATGAGGGCTAAAAAGATGGCTAAAAGACAGGCGAAACATCGCTAGATGGCGTTAGTATCGTGAGATATTTTTGACGTTACGGTCTTGCTTTCAATTGGCTCATTAAGTTATTAGCCGCAAGAAACTTGGAAAAAAGTGATTTTTTCAAAACAAAATATATAATTACAATCAGTTTAAACCTAATGTTTAGTTTAAGTGTTAGTTTAATTATAGATTTAGTTTTCGTTGTGCATTAGTGTAAACTGCAATGCCACGTGAACATAGTTTTTATAAATAAAAAAATAAATAAAAAAACTTAAGCTAGCCTGTTACCCGCGACTCCGTCCGTGTAGAATTCGGTTTTCTCTATCCCGCTAGAACTATGAAATTTTCCGGGATAAAAACTATCCTATATCCTTCCCCGAGACTCAAACTATCTGTATACCGAATTTCATCTAAATCAGTTGAGCGGTTTAGACATGATGAAGTAACAAACAAACAAACAAATAAATAAACAAACAAACAGACTTACAAACTTTCGCATTTATTATAAAGTCAAAGTCAAAGTCAAAATATCTTTATTCAATTTAGGCTATAACAAGCACTTATGAATGTCAAAAAAAATCTACCACCGGTTCGGAAAAACCTCTGCTGAGAAGAATCCGGCAAGAAACTCAACGAGGTATATTTTTTTTTTTAAAACAGATTTACAATATTATTAATGATATGTATACATCACAAGTATTTAACACAACTTTATTTTTAACACAACAATTATATTAGTGGGATATGTATACTAAAAGTTTATTAATATAAATAATAAATAAATATCACGGGACAATTCACACCAATTGACCTAGTCCCAAAGTAAGCTTAGCAAAGCTTGTGTTATGGGTACTAAGCAACGGATAAATATAATTATATAGATATAGGTACATACTTAAATACATATTAAACACCCAAGACCCGAGAACAAACATTCGTATTTTTCATACAAATATCTGCCCCGACACGGGAATCGAACCCGGGACCTCAAGCTTCGTAGTCAGGTTCTCTAACCACTAGGCCATCTGGTCGTCTAAATAGAAAATTACATGGAGGGTATAATTATACGTTCAACAGTGTAGGGATCAATTCCAAAATCGTCGCCAACTCAAATTCCCAGTCTCGAATGTTGAAGTTTTTATTACTTAGCAGAGTTCTAGATTTCTACTTACTCTTGTTTGTGTCGTTTTTGTTTGTATTTATTTCATTCTGTTATGATTTTCTTGTAATATTCGTATTTTTCACACTTATGTCAGCCCCGAGCGGGCAACGAACCCTCGATCGCGAAAATCAGACCTCAAGTTTCGTAGCCAGATTCTCTAACCACTAACTGCCTAAGCTATCCAGTCATATTAAAAGTAAATTGAAAAAATATGCAAACGATTAAAACGAGCGAACGACTTTGAACGATTTTTAATTGCATAAGTACCTTGAATATTTTTTTCTATGTGTGCCTTTCTTTTTAAATGCTTTTTGTAAGTTGCCTTGTTTGTCTCTTCTTTCTTTATTTAAGTGAGATGACAATGCGAGTACAATCAACAAAAATAGGGTCAGAGAAAAAACTAACAGAAACTACTGCTTACTATATTGTGGGTGTTCATTAAAGAGTAATTGTATTGTAAAAGTAGTACACTTACCAGGTACAGAGAAGTGATGTGGACGAGATTAGGGCTGCTGGTGACCAGCAGTCGCAGGATGAAGAAGTGAGACATGAACACGCAGTAGGAGAGGCGCCCCAGGACATGAAAGCCGCGCCACGAGATCAGCGAACGGAGGAAAGCTGACAAACGAAGAGAAATAATGTCGATCGAAAAAAAAAACATATTAACAACTCGGCTGCTCTAGCTATCTGTGTATTTGTCTAATTACCGTTTCACTTATTTTTCCAAGAAAGCGACGCGGTAATTAGGCTGCGGCTCCACTGAGGCGGAGACGAGCGGAGCTGGGAGACGTGTACGGATCGACCAATCCTTACACGTCTGATGATTATGAGGCGGATACGAGATGTGGATTGAACTAATATGATTGGTCGATCCCTTCACGTCTTCTCTCCGCTCGTCTCCGCCTCAGTGGAGCCGCAGTCTTAGACCAAGTACACATATTTGGAAAATCGATGGAAGCCTTTTTTATTTATTTGTGCACTCAAGTCTAATTAATGTGTCACTAGCGCGAAAATAGCAGCACGGTAATTAGGCAGATCAATGAGTACCGTAAACTGCTTCAACTTTGCCCTCTGGCCCCAAAATTGCCTGATTTGATTTCGAGTCGATAACTTAGCAGTCGTATTGGTTTTAAACTTTTATCTACACGGGAATTATTATTACGGCGGGATAAAAGTTTAAAAACCTAATGGGTGCTGAGTTATCGACTCTAAATTGAATCAGGCAATGTTGGGGCCAGAGGGCAAAGTTCAAGCAGTTTACGGTACTTTGCTCACCCGCTACCTTATAATATCTACTTCAATGCAACAAATTTAATGTGAGTTCATGCAGCTTCTCCACCTCCGCACTGTAAGAACACAAATCACACAAACCCAACATGGCATGGTGAACGGTTGTGTTGCTCTGAGGATGAACTCTGGTTGAGTTCGAAACGTGTTAGTGTAATGGTGGTGCTGGTGGTGATAGAGAGAAATAAGGAGCAGCATGAACACACATTTGTTGCTTAGACGTAGCTATCGCAAGGTCGCGGGTGAGCAAAATAATTGTCTTAGACTTTACCTGCCGTTGCATACGCGTAAATTCTTAGATCCAGCACTTAAAATAAAAATTACAGTACTTTATTACATTTCCACGGGAATTTCCTAAAATTGCTTCATGCTCCATTGTATCAGGATATAAAAAGTACCTACGTATCGGGACATAAATAACGAACAAACCCGTCTTGATGTTGTACTGCGTATACTGTGCTGTCCGTAAAATATACTTACAATGACAATTGGTTACGGCTCCTAACATGAAGATTGCGAAGAGTAGCGCAATTAGTGGGCGATCCAGCGAGCTGTAGAGCACGGCCGCCCAATGGGGAGGCGGGACGGGGGCCAGGAACCAGGCGCCGTTGAACACCACGCACGTCGCGATCGGGATTGACAGGTGGTACAGCAAGTTAAACCACTGGAATACATAAAAAATTACGTAAACTGAAAATAATACCATTAAGATTGGTTTTTGGAATCTTTTTGTATTTTTTATCTCAACTCCAAATTTTTGTTACTTTTACAGTCATCCCATAAAACCCATATCGAAAATACAAACTGAAATATGGACGGAATGCCGAGGACCTGGGTTCGATTCCCAGCGCTGGTCTTATTTTTCTGGTTTTTCTGTGCATCTATATTTCAGTTTGTATTTTCGATATGAGTAATACCATCTTCAGCCGGAAGACGTTCATTGAACAAAAGCCTCCCCCTTAGAACGCCACAATGAATGACAACTCGCCACTTGCCTCCACCACTTGCCCGCGACTCTCGCGATGTCGTCATTCTACCTAGTGGGAGGCCTAGCTGCTAACGCTCCGTCTTGCGGTTCATGGTTGTCACTCGAGAACTTTTCTCCCCCAACGATTAGCTGATCTTCAGTAGCGGCCATGTTGGTTTTACGAACGTGCCGCAGAATAAACCATCGCTGTGTTCTGAATAGTTCAAGTACCTTGCTTTCTTTCAGCTTGATGCCTTTACTCTGGAGCTCGTAGAGTATGAACGCCACCGCAAACCCGCAGACATAGCCCCCTAAGTTCATCCACATGGGCAGATAGAGCTTCGGCAGGATCACGGACCCTGCGAAGAAGCAGCGGAGGGCTCTGGAAGGAGAAAGAATTATTAATTCACTTCTGTTAATGTAAATGGCGTTCTTTAGTGTTGAGGCCAAGGTCCACTTCGGATTGTTGAGCCATCTTAGTATGTGAGTATTACACATCTAGTAGGTAAGCATAGTGAGTAAGCACATCTTCTTCTTTCTGGCCAATGCGCAATGTTCAAAAAATGCCTTTAAACTAAATAGAAAAAAGTCTAGTGTTGCATCCACCACACCGGTTGCCCGAAACTTTCACGAGAGTAATGGTGATTTTCCACCGGCGAGGCACAATTGAAATGTGTATGTGTTCTCGCGCGCCCGCCGCGAGCCACGGCGGGCTCCGCCCTACAAAATTTCAATTCTTGTCTCGCCTCGTCTCGTCTCACCTCGCCGGTGAAAAATCACCTTAACTAATGGGAGGCTTGCCAAAGCTTCGTCTTCCGGTTCTTAGTCGCCTATCATGGACTTTTCTCCCCAACGCTCATCTGTTCTTCAAGCGATATGGCCGCTTATTGCCACTTCAACTTTCATACTCTTCGAGCTATGCCGAGGACTTTAGTTCTAATTTCTGATGATTGACCAATAGTGCATTGATTTCATGCACTTACTCTGGCGACTGCGCAGTGACGATAGGCAGCAGCTGGTACCAGTAGACCGCGAGCCCGGCTGCAGCCGCTGAGCTCACCAGCAAGGCGCCCAGCACCAGCAGCGCCGCGCGACGGAACCGCACCAGCACCAGCAGAAGCAGCATGCCGAGAATGTGCTGCTGCATATCCACTGCCATGTACCTGGATGACATTGTTGAGAATTATGACCTGTTCCATCACTCTTAATCTATAGTAGATACCACTCTATTAAGTTTCTGATATTTTATATGAGAAATATGTTCGCCTCTGTTTAATCGCACAAGATAAATAGAGATGGCAACAACTTGTCAAAAAGCGATGATAGAGAAAATGTACAAATTTTCGCGATTTGCCACAGCCAGGACCAATTGCAATTGCATTGCAATAATCCTTTGCTTCCTTCTAAGTCGCTACAGTTTTGACAGAGTGGTTGATTATCCGTTGAGGATCAATAGTGAACTTTCAGTATGCGTCTGAGCCTAGACACCTTTCACCGTTCTTTTGGATACACAGCCTTTGTAGAAATGATGCTACATGAACTTACCAGGTATGCCCCATGCACAACTTATTGAGAGGCAGATGGTTATGCACATAAAGCATGTGGTACCACCACCGCTCACTGCACGCCTCGGCCTCGGCGTCCACGTACCAGGCCCACAGCGGCCCGGAGCTCAGCTTCGGGAGCCAGCTAATGGTGAACCACATCATGATGGCTGCGATGGGTGTCAACCTGGAAAAAGAGAAATTAGTGAAAAACTGCACCCTCGAAAGGTCTTTCCTCAATCAACAGACATAGTTGAACTGTTGAACGTAGGTTTTCTCAATTCTACACTAGAACTCTGTGGATTTGGCTTCCCTCATCCAGCCACAGCCAACAGTTCTTTTAACACGTTCAGTGTCATCATACAAAATGATTTGACAAAGGTATATGTCTAAGTGTGCTTTCATTTTTAATACAGTCATTTGGTAGTTTTACAAAAATGAGTAATTTTATAGCTTTTATGTGCTCTTTTCTGTGACGGCACGAAAGACAGAGATAGAATAAATCTGTTATCAAATAAGATACCCTTCATACCTCATCCATCTGTTGACAATGGCGACGACAGCCTTGAATGGCGTGAATGGGCTGGATTCCACGCCGACCAGGGTGGTGTAGCAAGTGAGGAAACCCGAAAGGCAAAAGAAGGCTTGCAGCCAAATGGGGGCGTTCATCGTCACTTGGCCAAGGAACTTCTCGTATATCTGAAAATACACGAGTAAAGGTAAGCAGGGTAAGCCTTGGCTTATCGGTGATATTACTTGTTAATTCGATGATACTGCGCTATAACCTTACGCTGAGCTCACATTAAAACTAACAGCTGCCGTCTATTTTATAGCTTGCATTTCCTTACAGATAGGTTAAAAATAACAACGTAGTATCACCGAATTACTAAATATTTATTGCCGATACGAGTAAATCAAGGTTTTGCCCTACTGTAGAAATAGGGTGTTATGCTGTTAATAACGTTAATGACGAGAACCTCGTGAAGGCCGGAAGGACCAACTCAGCAAGTACCTTGACTTGGCTCACGAGGTGACTGCTATGTGGGATGTTGACTCGACGATCATTGTCCCGATAGTCGTTTCGGCAAACGGTCTAATAGCGAAGAGTCTTGACCAACATCTCAAGAGACTCTCGCTAGATGGCTGGATCAAGGGCCAGATACAGAAGGCGGTACTTCTGGACACGGCACGCATCGTCCGGAGGTTCCTCACTCTGCGGCCCTGACCACCGGTAGCTTGGGCCCTGCCCCGTTACCGGCGGCAAACTAGGTTAGGTTTTTATAATATTTTTATTTTGTATGTACTTTTCTGTATTTTACTTTTTAGAGCTATTATAAAAACCTAAACCTAAGAATGAAAGAAAAATAAAGAACATAATAATAATAATAATTACTTTATTTTCTGCATATGGATTGTAACAATATATAGTTTGGATCCTTCATATTCTGCTTTAAACTTTCTGGTATCAGGAGATCCAGCACGGCTCCATCAAGCATTATTTTAATGTCAAAAAATCGGATAATACAGATGTACTTATGCATTTCTCGCGGAGGAAACTTGAAAATTTGGGAAGACCCATTAGAAGTGATAAATAAACACATTAATGTTAAGGTGTACGAGAATACTCACGCTTTCGAGGAACTGTGGGTTGTCAACGAAAGCCATGCTGGTTACAAGCAGTACGTGTGCGAAGATGACGCACTGGACGCCTATGGCTCTGGAAAACAAATCGTCATCATTATCAGTTTTGGACAAAAGGTATTCCCCAACGAACTAAATGACGAGCAATGTTATTCAAAGCTTTAAAAGTTTAAAAATTTGAAACAGTTCTAGTTTTGAAAAAAATACATTCTGCCAAGTTTCTTGAGGCGCATTCTTCTTGGCAATGATTACGACTGAAAGGGCTTGTGGTTCCTCAAGTGATATACATATAAAAGAGCCTTTTAATAATAATAATAATACGCTCTATTGGGATCGATCTGTCATCACCTACGTCGTCACATCACGGACAGGACTATTGTAACGAAAATACAAACTGAAACATGGATGCACAGAAAAAAAACAGAAAAATAGACCAGCGCTGGGAATCGAACCCAGGTCCTCAGCATTCCGTGCTGCGTGCTATAACCCCTACACCACCAATGGACAGGAGTCTAGACACATAAATTTCTCCCACGCACCACACATTTCAGCCTGCTTTTTTTCTTTACTACTTAGCCACTTAAGCAGCGACACTAGTGAAATCTATGTTTTCAGTTCTCATCGAGAAACGTCAACATTCCATCGGAACTAACCGCTCACCCGGACAAGAGATGTCGCTATTAAGCAATCAAATTATGATTGGTGTTTTGGAGTCTTTTTGTATTTTTTATTGATATTTAGGACTATTTTAGCCAATAAGCCTGATATCGTGCTGACAGATCGAGCAAAACGCCAGGCAGTGCTCGTTGACATCACCATCCACGTCACATAAAGAGGACCTCGTGAAGGCCGAGAAGGATAAACTCAGCAAGTAACTTGATTTGGCTCGCGAGGTGACCGCTATGTGGGATGTTGACTCGACGATCATTGTCCCGATAGTTGTTTCGGCAAACGGTCTAATAGCGAAGAGTCTCGACCAACATCTCAAGAGGATCGGATGGATCAAGGGCCAGATACAGAAGACGGTACTTCTGGACACGGCACGCATCGTCCGGAGGTTCCTCACTCTGCGGCCCTGACCACCGGTAGCTTGGGCCCTACCCCGTTACCGGCGGCACACTAGGTTAGGCTTTTATAAAATATTATTTGTTTGTACTTTTTTGTATGTTAGATTTTATAACTATTATAAAAACCACCATGTAGTAGTATGATAATGTAGTAGTGTGATGTGTGTCTGGTAGCATGGTGAACGGTTGTGTTGCTCTGAAGATGAGCTCTGGTTGAGTTCGAAACGCGTCAGTGTAGTGTGGTGGTAGATGGGTTTGTGTGATTTGAGTGTGTTCTGACAGTGTGGAGGTGGTGGAACTGCATGTACACGCATATCTTGCATAAACTTAGCTATCATAAGGTCGCGGGTGAGCAAAGGAATTCTTTTATTTCTTAAATCTGTCATCTCCCAAGATAACAGGATCAAAGGAATTTGGGCACAAATTTGTGCCTCTGGGAGAGGACAGGTTAATAGAATTAACGTTTTGTTCTTTTTTATTCTTACCTGATGCCCTCCATGCACGCTACGTCCTTCATCCGCTCGTCCGCACGAGGCTTCGTCCGGTCGTATGTCAGGATTTGCCAGTTGCGCTTCAGAGAGAACGCGAGCACCCACTTTGAGCCTGGATTATAACAAATTTCAAATAAGCCACTTTAGGGTGAAGACAGACGAGGGTAATGTTTTCGAGTCGTGAGCCACGTATTTTCGGACGCGTAATGTCTGCCGCATTCGGTTTTATATAAAAGTCCAGTTTGCGCCACGCGGCGACTCAAAATGAGTCAACTTATTTTTTTCGGGGCTCACTTTGTCAGCTCTGAAACAGGCCGAGGACAGAGTGGTATGGAAGCAGTTCGTCAACGTCTCCATAAAAGCTTATCAAGACGGGCACGACCTTCAGCAATGAAGAACACGACGAAGAAGAGATGACGATTGTATAAACTGCTTACAATTCTTGTCCAATCGCTCAGCGACCTTGTGCACCACGGTGGCGAGGCCAGATAGCGTGACCAGCACGATGACCACAGCCGCCAGCGCCGTCGCTCCGCCCGTGCTGCGCGGCTCCGCTGAATTGACGCACAGCGTCCGCAGGTCGTCGAACTGGGCCTGGAAATTCAAAGGTGGGACACTTGACACAAGCTTGACACCAATGAGGGCTATCGCGTATGAATTCGCCACTAGAGGCGCTAGTGTAGCGTGAGGTCTCCGAAATGTCAAATCTCATAGTTTTTGGGTGAGCTACGCGGGTTTATTTATAATTAGAATTATTTTGTGAATATTTTGCAATATCGAAATTAATTATGGCAAATATGCGTTCCAGGGCAATGAATGTCTGTGTTTCGAGACAGGTTTGTCTTTCGGAAACCTTTGTCCTCCCTTTTTTCCGATCAAAACGGGGATATCACTGTGGCATGGTCGATATTTTTATGGTACGGTTTTAAGGTGTATTAAATATGATTTTAATCTAAACTTTGTTTTCACGCCCGTAATAACAGACTTTGAAAGCCATACTTAAAAACCTCACGCAACAGTGCGCCATCTAGTGAGACAAAAAACGATATCCCTCATTGACTTAGTCCCAAACTAAGCAAAGCTTGTACTACACTTGCGCTGCTTGTTTATACATATATGTAGATAATCATCATCCCAGCCTATATACGTCCCACTGCTGGGCACAGGCCTCCTCTCAGAACAAGAGGGCTTGGGCCATAGTTCCCACGCGGGCCCAGTGCGGATTGGGAACTTCACACGCACCATTGAATTGCTTCGCAGGTTGTGCAGGTTTCCTCACGATGTTTTCCTTCACCGCAAAGCTCGTGGTAAATATCAAATGTAATTCCGCACATGAATTTCGAAAAACTCAGAGGTGCGAGCCGGGGTTTGAACCCACCACCCTCTGCTTAAGAGGCGATAGGTCAAACCATCTAGGCCACCACGGCTTCAATTACTTAAAAACATATCAATTAAAATAAAACTAACCTAATCGTAAAATACCTACATAAAAAAGACAAATAATAATGAAAAATAAAACAAATTATTTTAACCACCAAAATTTGACAAGGTTCCGAAGATGCTAGCAGCGTTTCCTTTTTGAATAGCTAGGCTAATTCTTAGTCCGCGGAAGCTGCCAGCTCTTCGGTCCCCTGTGTGTGACGTCTACTAACCTCTTCGATATTTCTTTGTAAAGTTTCAGAGCACTAGGATCCCACGGACCAAGTGTCTCAACACCGAATGGGACAAAAATTTCAAGGCAAGTTTTTTTTTATTATTTGTATTTTTTATGTAGGTATTGTACGTTTAGGTTTATTTAAATTGATATGTATTCTTTTCTTTTCAATATAAGTACAAATAAAACGGTATTTCTCAATACATATTAAACATCCAAGACCCGAGAACGAACTTACGTATTCATACAAATATCTGCCCCGGGCGGGAATCGAACTCAACTCTTCGTAGTCAGGTTCTCTAAAGCGCTCGGTTGTTTATGTGATAAACGCTGCGTTACACCCAATGCGTTTGACGCACATCCAATCTAACCAATCACAATCCACGCAATCTAATTACCAACCTTGTGTTTGCCGCTGCGCTCACCGCTACAGACAATGTTTGGTAATTACATTGATGTGCGTCAAACGCATTGCCTCCCCCTTTGGTTGCCGTAATCCCCACGCTTGGCAGGCGGCTTGGGGATCGCAGTATTACGCTGATGGTGTACGCAAAAGAAAACGGGTTCAGGAAACTTCGTAATATCTTCTCGTCCAATATGCCGCAGTGCCTGAAGACTAGAGTCTTCGACCAGTGTGTGTTGCCAGTGATCACTTATGGCGCTGAGACGTGGTCTTTGACTGTTGGCCATGCACAGAGGCTCAGAGTCACGCAACGAGCTATGGAGAGAGCTATGCTTGGACTTTCTTTGCGCGATAGAATCCGGAATACGGACGTCGAAGAACTAAAGTCACCGACATAGCTGGAAAAATATGCAAGTTGAAGTGGCAATGGGCGGGCCACATCGCTCGAAGAACAGATAACTGTTGGGGGAGAAAAGTCCTCGAGTGGCGACCACAAACCGGAAGACGAAGCGTTGGTAGGCCTCCCGCCAGGTGGACTGACGACATCATGAGAGTTGCGGGAAACCGGTGGATGCAAGCCTTTGTTCAGCAGTTGACGTCTTCCGGCTGATGATGATGATGATCATGTGCGCAAAAGATGCAGCTCCCGTCTTCTGGATTTTTCCCTCAGTCGCCTTCTATGACACCCAACGGGATGAAATGAGGCCCTGTGCACAACATGCTGCATGCATGCGGTAAGCTTGATTTTCAGGCGAGAGTTGAGTAGCTATCGGTTATCGTTTAGTAATGGAGTAGTGACTAGGGAGCCCCAATCCATCGCGGGGCCCTGGGCACGTGCCCAGTGTGCCCAGTGGGGAAAAGGGGCCGGATCCTATCAGTTCAAGTAGTAAGACATAATGCGGCGCACCTCAAAGCCGTAAGCCAGCACGCTGTCGTTAACGCAGGCCTGCGCGCGCGCCTGCCAGCCGGCGCCCGCGCAGCGCGATGCGCACACACCGCGGTGCACCAGCGACCGGTTGTAGTGCTGCAGAGTGTACGACGAGTATTCCTGCAAGTAAATGAAAAGTCAAAGTCAAAGTCAACAAAATAGCTTTATTCAATTTAGGCTACAACAAGAACTTATGAATGTCAAAAAAAGTCTACCACCATTTCGGAAAAACCTCTGTTGAGTAGAATCCGGCAAGAAACTCAACGAGGTATATTTTTTTAAACAGATTTACAATATTTTTAAATGACAAGTATTTAACACAACTTTATTTTTAACACAGTAGGTTCGCTATTTGAAGTAAGGGCGAATTGGGCGGTTGAGCGAAACAAAGATGTCGCTAGTGCTGCTGCTTAAGTAGCGTAGTAGAAATAAGCAACCTGTGATATGGGCGCATAAGAGAAATTCGTGTCTGTACTTCTGTCCAGTGGTAGTGTAGGGGTATGGCACGCAGCACGGAGTGCTGAGGACCTGGGTTCGATTCCTAGCACTGGTATCTTTTTCTGGTTTTTCTGTGCATCCATGTCTCAGTTTGTATTTTCGATGTGGTTTTACGGGATGACAATTTTGAGTTGAAATAAAAAATAAAAAAAGACTCCAAGTAACCAATCATAGTAAGATATAAACCCCCTTATTCATAAACGACAATCAAACCTATTTTAGTTAAAATGCCGCTAAAATTCGTTTGTCCTTATCTGTCACTTCAACATTTGTATTTGTTAGAAAGGGACAAAGCATTTGTTAGTTAACATAGGCTTGTTAAGTTTTATGAATAAGGGGGTAAGTATTTCCACTTACCAAGGTAACTATTAAAAAACTACCTAATTAAAATATAAATACTATCTAACATCCAAGACTATAACTATTTATAAACTAAACTATGTTACAAAATAAAAACGTCATCCAAATCATAGTAAGTAATTAAATTACGGTTTGCAATAATACAGTTTGACGACCAAATGGCCTAGTGGTTAGAGAACCTGACTACGAAGCTTGAGGTCCCGGGTTCGATTCCCGTGTCGGGGCAGATATTAGTATGAAAAATACGGATGTTTGTTCTCGGGTCTTGGGTGTTTAATATGTATTTAAGTATGTATCTATCTATATAATTATATTTATCCGTTGCTTAGTACCCATAACACAAGCTTTGCTAAGCTTACTTTGGGACTAGGTTAATTGAGTGTTAATTGTCCGTCCAACCAAAAATTTTTGCATTAAGGAGTACCTAAGAAACACTGCACTTTATACTTTGGGATTTATAATATTAATAGGATTATAACGGGCCGTGAGAAATACGCAAATTATTCTGGAATAAAAAAAACCTGACCTTTGCCCTCACCTCGGCAACATTGTACGCAAATCCTACGAGCCAACGCTTGGCAATCAGGAACTTGTTAATCTCATTAATTCAAGTCAGAAGTGATTAAAGATTAATTTAATGTACAATTATGAGTTTACATACATAAAAAAGAACTAACCTAAGATAGCTTAACTAACTGTAACAATGAAAATTATAAAAATAATACCCCGTCTAAAAGATCTGCCTGTGGCAGGGTTCCCATGACGCTGGCCGCATTGCCCCTTTGGATCGCAAGTGAGATCCAATTTATTTATTTAATAATAACACTCAATTATGCAAATTCTTTACTTAGTATTATGTATATAAATTTTTCTACGTATAAGTCGATATTTTTTATTTTTGTCATTTAAAACTCTTTGCTTGTCAACTTTTAAAATGGAGATTTAAAAAAAACGTTAAAAAAATAGCACTAGTGCGGTAAAATGTACGGGTCACATGTATACATATACATCCTTTGAAAGTGAATTTTTCGAGCAAATGTATTGAAAAAATACGAATACACGCACAAACTTTCGCATTTATCATTAATAGGGTCGGCACACGCGGGCATCAGCATTCCAAGCAGGTGGAACGTGAATGACCCCGATCGTGGATGCGATGTTTGTTAATGTAAGTCACCGTTGCGCGCGCGCAGCGGGTGAAGGCCGCGTGTGTAATCTGACCGCGTTGAGGTAATCCTATTACCGTCGTCGGTTAAAAGAATTTGATCAATACGGTATTGACGACTCCTGAATTTGCCATGTCTTATATATTATTTTGAAAATATAGATACATATTTTTTGTTTTTTATCAGTATGTTATGTATATTGTGGCATTGGTAGTATCTAATTAGGAAGGTTTAATTCTGTTTCTTCTGAACTACCTCTGTACCTATTAAGAACACTGTAATTCGTTTTTTATTTGGAATACCAACTCATCAGGGCGCCCAAGATACAGGCACTGCTTAGTTTGGGGCCCGCTGACACTGTATTTTAAGTTACACTGTTTCTAATCAATAAAAACTTTTCATTTTCATTTCATTTTCATATACATAAAGACAGCGTTTAGCGAAGAGAACTTTAATCTGTTGAAAATTGGATTTATAATATTTTTTTGAAAAATCTATATAAGTAAGTACCTGTGTCTTTCTCAAACGCTTTTCTCTAGCAGCAAGTATGGCGCTACTTGCGTGTGACGTCACATGCAAGTATGTCTTTCTCTGTCTAATCTTGAATTTCAAACCTTTATAACTTTGTTATTTATAAAGGTAGCTCAAAAATTGTTTCTCTATTCGATAACAGGTATTGTGAGTTTTAATTTATAAAATATATAAAAAATTGTCAAATACCGTATTCCGTACGTGGTTTTGAGCATTTTAACTTTCACCTCCCGGGACCTAACTTTTTAACAGACTTTTTACTTAGGTTTACCAGCTTAGTTATTTTGGATTATTATTTCAAAATTCTTAAGATATTTTTTTCAGTGAACAATGTGTACTTTATAAATAACATTCGGCCGTTATTCTTGATGTTAATTAGTCCTTTATGAAGTACGCGAGGACCCACAAAAAATGGCGCATTTTTTTTTCGTAATTTGATGAATTTTGTTGATCTCTGGTTCTCCTTACTCAGAATCACGAGCAACCTATTGATTGATGTATCCACAGCATATCGACCCAAAAAAACTATATGAAAAAAGTCACAAAACTGACAATAATATTAGGGACACTTTTTCTTCGTCCAAATCAATAGTGCTCGTGAGTAAGGAGAACCCAGAATTACCTAATTCTGAAAAAAAAATTAAGCGTCTATGTAAGTATAGATACGATTACCTATGTATACCTCTAGATCGCAAGAAGCCATTGGCTACAGGAAGCACAAAACTCTTGTGAAGATCCTTGAAGAATACCCATGTCCAGCAGCGGACTTCTTCCAGCGTCAGCCAATGTCAATGATGAAGAGTTATTATGAGTTAGATAAGTACAAGTTGAATGAAATCATCACCAACTGTTTGATCGCAAGGTTGCAATGGAGTCATTATAAAGGTAAAGTTATTAACATTGAAGATCTTCAAATGTCAGAAGGTACCTATGAATGTTAAAGTACTCGCCTTTATTCGATGTATAGTTAAAACATCTGTTGTCTGATGTAGTATCTACTTCACTATTTAAATTCCTTCAATATAATCATCAAGTTACTTGTATTTTGTCAATAAAACAAAAAAAAGTTCTTCGTCCGCTTGGAATTTGGTGATCGCGCGCTGTTCCCTCGGGAACTGTGCATTTTTCTGGGATAAAAAGTAGCCTATGTCAGCCACCTGTCCAGTGGACTGTCCTGGACAGTCCAGTCGTAGTGTAGGGGTATAGCACGCAGCGCGGAATGCTGAGGACCTGGGTTCGATTCCCAGCGCTAGTCTCTTTTTCTGGTTTTTCTGTGCATCTATGTTTCAGATTGTATTTTCGATATGGATTTTACGGGATGTCCGTATAAGTAACATTAACTCCAATGAAATAAAAAATACGAAAATACTCCAAAAACCAATCTTAAGAAGGTTCAGAGTCCAAATCTAGGTTAGATGCAACAAAATTATAATTATCATGTTCTTCTTTTCATTTATAAATATATTTGTTTACATTGTGTTTTACCTTAAAGCTTATTTATGCTCTGTCACCCAGATATCTACATCACAATTAAACGTGCATGGAATTTTTGGAATATACTAGATAATCCTAGATGCTATCACAGCACCTTTTTTACACGATTTCCGTGTGGAAAACGATTTTTATTCCTATAAATGGTTATATCGAAATAAAACAAATTAATTTAATTTGAAGTGAATTTATAGCTGCGTAATTGCATTATCCTGTCTTGTTAAAATATTACATTGCACCATATTATGCCTTATATATCAGTCGCTACTTAGTATTATTTGCACTTTATATGTTTAACAGCCTCAACCTGCACCTAAAATACACAAATTTAAGTGTGCGCTAAGCCTTTCTTGTCTGGCCCTGACATCTTTAGGACTGCATTCTTCATGACATCACAGTCACACTTGCCTGATAAAGCCACTGATGAGGGTAGAATGGGTGCGCATTTTTTCACATAACTTTTTAAGTCCTATTATCGGAAGTACGAAAATGTTTCTCATACCATTTTACATCATACATAACGATCACTCTTCATAATTTTTTTAAATAGTAAATATCGAAACTCATAATCATCAGAATTCATAATATCACTAATCATACAACTTGTTCGTACTAATATTGGTTTTCATACATTTTCTTGTACTAACGATCGAAACTCCTAATCATTCTAATTCATAATGCCAATATTCATAACTTTTTAATACTAATGTTTGGTTTAATATATTTCTTAATCATAAGTGTTATTTACCCGCATTATTGACGCGCAGGGACTTCAAAAACTTCGATGGTGCGAAATGATGTATTTAAGAAAGGACTCTGTTAGGTACGACGACGAGCGAAGCGAGTAGAAGTGTTAGGTAGAACTGTGGCCCTACAGCGCGCGAGCCGAGTGAGCGAGGCGAGCGTGCCGCGGCAGCGACCGAACATATTTTCCAACTAATACTAATATAATATAAATAATTAACGATATAAGTAAATATTATTTTGAATAGGTAGTTACCGTTACGAAAGACAATATTATGAGTTCAAATATGTTCTTATTAATGCCATTATTAATAAGAAAATTATGATATTCGTCTGTTATGAAGGAACATTTTCTGAATAACAACATTATGAGTTGAGATGTGTTCTTAGTAATGACATTATGAGTAAAAAAAATATGAACACTGTCTGTTATGAGTTCAGATGTTAGTAATAAAAATGTATGAACAAAAAAAGTATGAGGAAAAAAATGATGAAGAACACAAATCGGTAGTAAAATAAATAATAGGAATAAGAATTTTATGAGAGTCAATAATATGGACCCGGGTAGAATGAAATTCTTTTTCAGCGCCCGTTTCAACCCTTTGGCACCCATTTTTAAGGAAAAACGGAACCCTTGTAGGAGCAAGTTTTTGTTTCTCTGTCCGTCTGTCAAGACAAGAGCAAGACCCTTTTTCGGTCGAAACGCGTCAGTGTGGTGGTGGTGATTGTTGAGTTTGTGTGATTTGTGTGTGTTCTTAAAGTGGTGTGTGGAGGAACTGCATGAACGTAGCTATGATAAGTTCGCGGGTGAGCAAAGGAATTGTTTCAGTCTATGGATCAGTAGTCACGAGGTGGCTGTCAACAGTACCTTTATCAGCTGCATTGTGGAGTTGTTCCCGGAGACCAAAGCTGCCTCCACGACGCAGTAGACGTCATCAGGTCGCTGGCAGCGCGTCCAGTCGTCCAGCCCGAACAGGGGCGGTACAGAATCCATTGTATCTGAGACATGGTGAACAATGTATCAATGTGTGTATGTGGTGTGTATGGTAAAAAAAGCCGTGGTGGCCTAGTGGTTGTCCTATCGCCTCTCAAGCATAGGATCGTGGGTTCAAACCCCGGCTCGCACCTCTGAATTTTACATGTACGGAATTACATTTGAAATTTACCACGAGCTTTACGGTGAAGGAAAACATGGTAAAGAAACCTGCACAAACCTGCGAAGCAATTCCATGCGGCGTGTGAAGTTCCTAATCCGCACTGGGCCCGCGTGGGAACTATCATAGTCCATAATGGACGTATGTAAGCTGGGATGATGATACATTGTTCATCATCCCAGCCTATATACGTCCCACTGCTGGGCACAGGCCTCCTCTCTGAATGAGAGGGCTTGGGCCGTAGTTCCCACGCGGGCCCACTGCGGATTGGGAACTTCACATACACCATTGAATAGTTTGTAAGCAAACGCTTATGCTTATGTTTTCCTTCACCGTAAAACTCGTGTACAAATTCGCACACGAATTTCGAAAAACTCAGGTTTTTCTTACGAGAGGGAGGCAAACGAGCAAGCGGGTCATCTGATGGTAAATGATCACCACTGCCCATGAGTAGCAACTACTCAAGGAGAGTCATGGGTCCGTTGCCATCCTTTTAAGAAAGTATAAGCGCCGGTGCGAGCCGGGGTTTGATTGAACCCATGACCTTCCACTTGAGAGGCCGTAGTACCACGACATAGTTTTATGAACATGAAACTACCGTGAGACTCACTCATATTAAATATAATGACCCGGATAACTCACGTCTTAAATCGAGTTTAGCTCGACATGTTTCGGGCTAATCCGTAGCCCTTCGTCTTCGGAGCAACGCGACTCCGCGGCTGCTGCAACACGCGCAGTAGTGTGTTATCCGGGTCATTATATTTAATATGACATGTTTTACATTACACCACTATAGTTCTACATGTTTTTATGTTTGCTCAATAAAATAGATTCTTGTGCGATAAATATATGAAAGCAATCGATATTTTAGGCCGTGGTGGCCTAGTGGTGACCTAAGGCCTCTCAAGCAGAGGACCGTGGGTTCGAGTCCACTCTTATTTTATTAACCCACGGCGCAAAAAGAGGGGTGTTATAAGTTTCACCGCTATGTGTGTCTCTGTGTCTGTGTGTCTGTTTGTGTGTGTCTGTCTGTCTGTCTGTGGCACCGTAGCCCTTAAACGGATGGACCGATTTGAATGCGGTTTTTTTATTTGATAGCAGGTTTTCTAGCAATGGTTCATCGACATGTTTTTTTTTCAAAATCGGTTCAGCCGTTTTTGAGACATTGAACTTTGAAGTGACAGTCGGGGGTTTTCCAACTTTTTGTTGGTTAGTTTATTTTAAAATTATGCGCAAAAATTAATTAATAGTTCATCTTATTATTCTTTTATTTCATGTATAATCTAACGGTGGCATCTTTATTAGTTAAGTAATGTTAGTTATGACTTTGTAAGATCTAAGTTAAATTGTACCGTTTGTGCCAAAATAAGGAATAAACATTAAAATAAAATAAAATTTGAAATTTGGTATGCAAGTGTAGTTTCGGTGACAATGCAAGTAGGTAAAGTCAATAAAAAGTACAGTCAGCAAAAAAAGCGTGTATTAAAAATGAAAATTTTACCAAAAAAATATTTTGTATTAAAAATATTTAAAAATAAATACCATTAAACTCCACGACACTTCCCCGAACCACCCACAAATTCACCACCAAGAATAAAAGCTTATGGCACATCATTTTAAAAATATAAAAAAAAAATGTTTTTTACACAAAAATCGCGGACATATTCTACGCGTTCGACTCGCAACACCGTATGGAGCACACTTGCGTTACCCACGTACGAAGAAGAAGGTTGTGTAATACGGGGTAAGGTCGCCTACCTTCTCTAGAGTCCGTTAACTTTACCCAATAATACATTTTTAGAGTTCCGTGTCAAAAGGGTCTCGATGAACCTGCTACTAAAGAGCGGTTTCAGATTATCCGATCCGATATCAGTATCGGACGCCGATACCGATATCAGGGCAAGTAAAATGTATGAAATATGTACCTGTCTTTTAGATTATCCGATTCCGATATCGGATCGGATAATCTGAAAACGCTCTAAGGCTGTTTATCCGTCTGTCACAGGGTATTGTATCGTTCGTAACATTTTGTATGTATGTAAACAAAACAACGTCAATTGGTGTCTTAAATATTAAAATTCCCCCATTAAACTATCTAAACATTTACATTTCTGTATTTAAATACTTACACTAGTTTGTATATTAAATGGAGTCTCTAGATTTTCCTTTTTTCGTACAAATTAAATACTGCAATCAATGTACGCCATCCTAGAACACAACTGGCGTCGCCTGTCACGCTACAAACATCACCATTTTGCTATACATTGCTTCTTCGAATAAACTTTAAAGTGTAATAAAAATTAAAAAAATAATATTTTTAAAAGTAGCTGAACTAATGTTGTTCATTTTCACGAATATTCAGACGGCGGGAAGTGACTCTTTATTTTATGGTACGTACAAAAAGTGGTCGTCTCAATATGAAAACGTTTTATGTGTGATTAATAATAAATAGCCCTTGAGTGTACAAAGCTGAAGACGAGTATGTATCAACTAAACATTAATCAATATCGTGCATTTGAAGTACACTCAGCCAATCGCGTGATGACCAATTAGCACAAAAAAATGACCCAATGCAAGTCGTACGAACTTGCATACGTAGGGTTCCGTCTTAATAACAAGATACAGTAGAGGAAACTTAATTACGTACCAGGGCGCAACCTTTGTGCTACTATATTTGGTTTGAATAAGTATTTAAAAAAAAAGCCGTGGTGGCCTAGTGGTTTGACCTATCGTCCCTCAAGCAGAGGGTCGTGGGTTCAAACCCCGGCTCGCACCTCTGAGTTTTTCGAAATTCATGTGCGGAATTACATTTGAAATTTACCACGAGCTTTGCGGTGAAGGAAAACATCGTGAGGAAACCTGCACACGCCTGCGAAGCTATTCAACGGTGCGAGTGAAGTTCCCAATCCGCACTGGGCCCGCGTGGGAACTATGGCCCAAGCCCTCTTGTTCTGAGAGGAGGCCTGTGCCCAGCAGTGGGACGTATATAGGCTGGGATGATGATGATGATGATGATGAAATAAGTATTGTCACCCAGGACATGGTCACCTAATACAAGGCATAATGAATGAGAAGACTTAACTGAGGGCGTTAACTGTTAACGAGAGTTTAATCCATTTATACAGAGCCGACTTTCTTGTATAATCAGCTCGCTATTATATCACAACAGGTTGTTTCGCAGTCGGCCTTACCTCGGACAGCCGTTGACCGAGTGTTTCTACTCTAGTGAGCAGAATACGGAAAGCGTGGCGAATTAGCACCGAGCAATATCACAGGCGGTTCCCACGCGGGCCCCAGCGGATTGGGAACTTCACACACCATTGAATTGCTTTGCAGGTTTGTGCGAGTTTCCACACGATGTTTTCCTTCAGCGTAAAGCTCGTGGTAAATTTCAAATGTAATTTCTGAGAGGAGGCCTGTGCCCAGCAATGGGATGTATATAGGCTGGGATTATGATGATGATTATCACAGGACTGGTAACATCCTAAAGAAAAAATGTTTTGCAATATTTCCATTACTATGCGGTGAAGGAAAACATCGTGAGGAAACCTGCACAAACCTGCGAAGCAATTCAATGGTGTGTGTGAAGTTCCCAATCCGCACTGGGCCCGCGTGGGAACTATGGCCCAAGCCCTCTTGTTCTGAGAGGAGGCCTGTGCCCAGCAGTGGGACGTATATAGGCTGGGATGATTTGATGAATATTTCCATTAAATTAAATAATAAATAAAATACTTCTGGCGATCCGTAAGTGCATTCCTTGCGTCCCTCCCCGGCGCCCATGCCTCTTAAAACTCACTTCCTGTATGTCTGTCTGTATGTTGTATGTTTACAGATGTGCAAGTTACGGAAATTTTCCAAAATGGTGGAAAAATTCTCGGAAATTTCTGGAAATTTTCACAAGAAATATAGGAAATTAAAATTTAAGAAACGGAAAGTTTCAACGTTTCAAAGTTTCTGAAATTTTTCTATATGAAAAATTCTGCAATTTTGGAAAGTTTCTTTGGCACATCAGTAGGTATGTTATTACTCCTTCACGCTTAAAGCGCTGAACCTATTTACTTGAAATTTGGTATAGAGATATTTAGTTTGAGACTGCAAAAGACATAGGATAGTTTTTCTCATGGAAAATACATAGTTTCCGCGGGATAACGATAAACAAATACTTCTCAGATGCAGTCGCGGTAAACAGCTAGTGTATAAAAAGAACAATTTCATTGTTGTACAATGTTCAATTTATGGCAAACAATAAACATAACGATGACAGTGCAAGCGTAAAGTTATGTATTCAAAGTAAAAATACGAAATCCTTAAAAAAATATTACTTAATTGTTTCGTAATGACTAGGGAATTTCGGGCGTGTCCGACACGCTCTTGGCCGGTTTTTTTCATATTAGAATTAAAATACGCTTAGATTTAAGTAATTGTGTCAAATACAGGGATCTTAAGCACCGAAAGTGTGTCCCATTCGGTGTCGAAACCCTTGGTCCTTGGAATCCCAGCGCTTTGTGGCTTTATAAGGAAAATAGCAAAGAGATTACTGCCAGCATCTTCGAAACTATGCCTATGGTTTAGAATTTAAGTAGTCTTGAAAATATGTTACATAGCGGAGATAGAGCGACGAACGAAGCTTGAGGTCGGGTTCGATCCCTGGACGGCCGGGGCAGATATTTTGTATGAATAATACCTACGAATATTTGGTCTCAGTTCTTGGACGTTTAATATGTAATCAAGTAATTTGTATAAAAATATTCGCTTCGCTAGAAAACCTGCTATCCATTTTAAAAAACCGCATTCGAATCGGTTCACTCGTTTAAGAGCTACGGTGCCACAGACAGACACACACACAGACACCCAGACACATAGACATACAGACACACAGACACACATAGCGGTCAAACACCCCTTTTTGCGTCGGGGGTTAAAAAAAAGGAAAAGATTTAGTTTTACCGTAGCTCGTATACGGGTTGACCGATTTGAATGCGGTTTTTTTTTAAATTGAAAGGTTTTCTAGCGATGGTTTTTAGACATGTTTTATCAAAATCGGTTTAGCCGTTTTTTAAATATTGAACTTTGAAGTGACTAAGTCGGGGTTTTCCAACTTTTTGTTGGTTAGGTTATATGTGCTTTTAATTTGAGATGTTATTGAAATAGTTATAGTTTTAATTTTTACATACAATTGTCATAAGGTAAACTGTCGCGTGATGCTAAAGTATAGGTAAAGATATATCCTCACCTTCCTTCACCCTTAAACCTTGACCTCACCTTTAAATACCTACATTGAACTAGGGTAGTAATTTTTATCGTTTCCCCAAATAATATGTTGTATTATGGTATTGTAACTGGAGGAATACCTGAAACATGATAGAAATTCCTGAACTGACATCCCTACAAAATGATTTACCTACTTAAATGCTCCAATCAGAGATGACCCCGTCAACACAATCCTCCTTCCTGTTACCACGCAAAAAAAAAATATTAAAATAATAAAATTGCCAGATTAATCGGATCTCGGACAGTTCGCGTCATGGAAGAAAACAACGTTACAATGTATACAGTACGGTACGCGTTAAGTAAGTGTCTCAAATACTTTTAATCGGGGAATTAGCACAGAAAAACCGAAGCACAGTAAATAGACTTTCACACGCGGTGGGCTCCGAACAGACGGCGGAGGATACCGCAGGTCGAACTTAACGTTAATTGTTAATAATAGTCATAAATCAATTAAGAAATTTTAGGTTTACCTCACAAAGTAACCTTTTTGTTTTTCCTTTTTGTACAATAAAGAGTATAAACAAACAAACAAACAAACAAAGTTAGCAAACAACTATAACAATGGGTCTTAATTACCGATCACAAAACAACCAGTTAGGGCATTAAAAAACTATTATACCAGGTAGACAAATGTGTTTGCAAATTATTACCTAAGTAATTTAAAATGCGATATGCAAAATGTATATGGATCAGTGCAATTAAGTTCTAGGAAGCAAATATTTTGTTTGAAGCACATTATTAATGCAAAAATAAAATATGAGTTAAAATAGATATATAAAAACTGATGATGTTTTTAGGACCACTGCCAGTTAGCGTAATATGTTCAAGTTAGCAGCTTCCAAAGACCTATGCTAAACTAGGTTTTTTTTTTCGATATAATCTTAGTCCATATCTATTTGTTGAACATGTCAGTTTTGATTTTCATGTAGATTATATTTGCTGTAAATAACCAGGAACCAACATTAGCCCTGTAGATGAAGTAGTTACTTAAATATAGTCTTTCAAAAATATGCAAATGGAACCACTTAAAACAATAATAATAATATTGTAGTCCCATTCCCAGAGAGTTGAAAAAATCTTTTAGCGCGCCCTTAAGTATGACCCACACACAAGGCATATTTATCTAGAAAATTGAAAGCCTTTAGCACAGTGGTTCCTAACCTTTTAAATTTTGTTACCCATATCACACCTCTATTGCAACAACGACATAAATGCAATTATTTTCAAAATGATTACTTAATGATGCGAAACGCTGTGATATTAATATCGCAGCGATTCGCATCAGTAAGGCATTTTTTGAAAAAAAATGATTGCTGTTGCAATAGAGGTGCAATATTACCTTCTGGGAAAACTGTATGTAGCTCCCCCCTCCCTTTAAGTTTTAAAAATAGATACAACGCAAGCAAATAAAAATATCTTTATTAATCACAAAAATACTTTAAACTTTTAAAAGTAGTCTTATAATCTTAATTTTTTTAACAATGGAATAAGTAAAAATAACAGCTAGAAAGAGGCTACCTGCGGTAGGTACTTACTGAGCTGCGATGTATCATTTTTAAATTTACTATTTAGCATGGTATTTAATTAGATTAAGTCTTAATTATTACGTTCTTTAATAACTGATTTACCCCCGCAGGGGTATTTACTCCTAGGTTCGGAACCACTGCTCTAGCACTAGTAGTTTGAGTTGTATGTTGGCCGAGTTAGTTGGTAAATCATTTATTTTTATTTTTTATCCTGTGCGAATTTCAAAAATCCTCAATACAGATTTGTCAAAAAACGAGTGTATCGCCTTTTGCAAGGCCGGCAACGCACTCGCAGTACTAATAATGTTGTAGGTGTCCATGGGCGGCGGTGATCACTTACCATCAGGTGACCCGCCTGCTCATTCGACAGCTGTTCGAAGATAAAAAAAAACTGTAAAGCGACCCCTATCCTTTAAAATTATATCAAATGTTGTTATACCGATCATTACACACCCGAAGTGTTTGGTGTGGCGTGGTACGGTGTAGTGTGGTGGTGTGATGTGGTAAGTTAGTGTCAGAAAAGTGACATATTTTTAGTATGAAAATAATGCGTATGACAACTTCAATTGATCTAGTGTTTTGAAATAAGGAACAGTAAAACAAAAACGTTAATTGTTTAAAAGCGTTTATTGAAACCTTTGCTATTCTAATATAACATTATAAATTCTTTAACAAAATTTGTACAAATTTTAGTAATTAATCAACAAACCACGTAATTTTAAATTACGAGGATATTTAAACACTAACAAATAACATAGAAAATTAAAATGAAATTATCTTTACTTAAACCATTGTACATGTACAAGACAGGAAACTAACCTAATCGCCACATATATATTCTACAAACCCGAAGTCACTTGAACGAGTTAAGTAAATAGCAGATTATAAAATTTGACCGAAGCTATATTACAATATAATCGCGTTATAACAACTTAACTTATGTGACATTGGTATTGAAATTATAGAAAATATGGCTTTAAAAATAATAACAAGCCTGACAAAACTGTTTGAAGAACAGAAAAAAGCAGAAGAAAGTTCACAATGTAAGACTATGAAATAATAAAAATGAGCACTAAACTAGGTCCAATATACTATAAGGAAGAAGCACCTTTACATCAAAGGATGGATTTTTTAAAAATACTGCTCTGGATTAGCCAGTCTTAGTCAAGACAGTAATTTATTCACTCTATTAATAACTAAATATATTATGTAGTAAAGCTAGAAGTGTGCCATCTAAGTAATTCTACGTATTGTAGTCACACGCACCATAGTATGAACATTCACTGCGGAAACAGCACCAATAGATTAAAGGTCCATGCGGCGTCATCACCAACTGTCGCGCGCCGTTCCTCGGCAGGCAGGAGGCCGCGGGACACTGCAGCTGGTGCGCCGTTGAAGTCCTGCGATAGCAGAAACAGAACATGTATTTTAATGAATATGAACTGAAAAACTGATGGCCTGAATACTAACTAGATTAGGTCTACTATCTTCTAATTGGTGGATCAGAATTAAATCGATATACCCGGTTTCCATGTATCTAATTTTGCAAGGACTGAGTGAAAGTTTAGTATAAAAGGTAAGTTTCAATCAGTATGGATTTTACAAGAGTATTAGTATCAGGAGAAAGTGCAGAGTGCAAAATGGGTTGTCTCTGACTATACTGCTGCCAAAGGGAGAGACGAGTTTATGGGCGTACAGTTGGTTCATAGGAATATTTTCCACTTACTCTGACGTCACCGCCATTGCATCGTTGACCTGGCACGTGGCCACGCCTCCGACTGGGAAGAAGTCTGGTAAGGGTTGATCGGCTTGCCGCAGAACTCTGGCCAAATCAGCCACTAATCCCGCGTCCTGTAAATCAATCATCAAAATTAATTGAGTCTTGTCAAGACTTGTGATTACTTCAAGAAATCAATTTCAGTAGTAATTTAATTTATAATTAAAGTTTTAACAACTTAATATTCATACACTACAAAGAAAGTACCTGCACTGAAACTATTAGAGCAGAGTACTTACATGATCAACATCGAAGAAAGATACGGCTTTCCCTCTGTGGCCGACGCACCCGGTTCTCCCGATCCTGTGCAGGTACTCGCCTACGCTCGCTGGAAGATCGTAATTGACCACCATGTCAACGTGTTTAATATCTGTAATGAAAACAAAATGTATGACACAACTGTTTACTTTAATAAAAATACAATAAATATCTTAGGTACGAGTGTCCCAAAAATTCACCATCCTGTTATGTAAGGCTGGAAACAAAAACTGTCCAGTTCCGATACTTCCTTGCATTTTTTCGCAATGTTCTTATGTTCTAATGCTTAGCAATTACAACATGGTACTCACCAGGACCGCAAACAGCCGCCGACGTGGCCACCAGGATTTTGTGGTGTCCGCTCATAAAGTTCTGCCGCGCCTGCTCCCTGTCGCGCTGCAGGCGGTCTCCGTGGATAGACGAAGTTAACTTTTGCTGCTCAGAGAGCATCACGGCTATGAAATCCGCGTTACGCTTCGTTTTTACGAAAACTAGGACGCTCTTCCCATCTGAAAGCAGTAAACAATAGTAAACATAGGAATCAAAACTACGTCGTTACGTCACTTACACAGGCAAACACGTCACTTTAAAATAAAAATAAAAAAAGAAAAGTCGCGGCAAATGCGCGAGAATGTCGCGAGAAATAATTTATGATCTTACCATTTTCTCCGAGCAATTTCGTGATCGCCTTCATTTTATCATATTTGCTGACTTGCTGGAATATTTGTTCCACGTCTTTAGGCAATGCCTCATTGGATGCCGTAACTAAAGCAGCGGCCTCCATGTCACCACATAAACGCGACGTTATTTTACAATGCGACATTTTCAGAATGGATATGTATACAGTACGGTACGCGTTAAATAAGTGTTCCAAATACTTTTAATCGGGGAATTAGCACAGAAAAACCAAAGCACAGTAAATAGACTTTCACACGCGGTGAGCTCCAAACAGACTGCGGAGGATACCGCAGGTCGAACTTAACGTTAATTGTTAATAATAATCATAAATCAATTAAGAAATTTAAGGTTTACCTCAAAAAATTAGCAAACAACTATAACAATGGGTCTTAATTACCGATCACAACCAGTGAGGGCATTAAAAAGCTATTATATCAGGTAGACAAATGTGTTTGCAAATTATTACCTAATTTAAAATGCGATATGCAAAATGTATTCATGGATCAGTGCAATTAAGTTCTAGACAGGAAATATTTTGTTATAAGCACATTATTCATTCAGGCAAAAATAAAATTATGAGTTAAAATATTTAAAAAAACCTGCCAAGAGCGTGTCGGACACGCCCAAAATAGGGTTCCGTAGCCATTACGAAAAAATTATAATATTTTTCTAAGGCTTTCGTATTTTATACGGAATCTTCCAAGTTTAGGTATATTTATACCTTAGGTTGCTATTTACTCTTAAACTACTAATAACTCTCAAGCAAACTTAGCCGTTATAAATTTCCTTTAAACTTTGATATACTTACTACCATTCTGATTTTTTTTTTCAAATTTTTCCACCCACCGGTTTAGATTTTAGAGGGGGGGGACGCTCCACATAAACACGATATAACATCTTGTCTTGCTGCGACGTCTTGTGTTATGGTAAATCACGGTGCAATCCTTTGGCTTATTTCCCTTCGCAAACAAATATGAGAACAACTACCCCAATAGTTTCTTATGTTAGTATGAATGTTTGCGTGAAGATCAAGTTAGTGTCAGAAAAGTGTCAAATTTTTAGTATAGAGATAATGCGTATGACAACTCCAATTGATTTAATGTTTTGAAACTGAGGAATAGTAAAACAAAAACCGCCACTTAGTTATATTCTACAAACCCGAGTTCAGTTGAACTAGTTAAATAAAGGGTATGATTTTATTAATCACCTAACAACTAATATTTATTCCAAAAATAGTAGATCTGTCACCTAAATGTAATCACCAAATAATTATAAAACAGTTACCTAAATATTTATTAAAAATTACTTGGAAATAATATCGATCATAGAATAATTATATTTGTTTTTTTTATATTCGACTGGATGGCAAACGAGCAAGTGGGTCTCCTGATGGTAAGAGATCACCACCGCCCATAAACATCTGCAACACCAGGGGTATAGCAGATGCGTTGCCAACCTAGAGGCCTAAGATGGGATACCTCAAGTGCCAGTAATTTCACCGGCTGTCTTACTCTCCACGCTGAAACACAATATTGTTATATAGGTATAACAATGCAATAAAATAACATGCTCAAATTACATGGTTTTTAGTGGTTTGTAGCCAAAACGCATCTCACAACGATTCCACTAAGCCCAAGCACGGCATAGTTATATTATTTTATAATAGAGTACGTACCTACGGTCTTCTTCATCAGGTCCAGTTCACCAAATGATACTTTCTAAATGTAAATAGTTGACTTGGTGTTAAAAATGCCAAAATCGCTATAGGCGTGATTATAAAATTTGAGGGTTGCCCTCGATTTCTCTAAGATCCCATCTTCAGATCCTGACTTGGTGACAATGGGACTACCTCGAAAGTATGTCATTAAGAGAAGTTTACCTGCCGGCCGCGCGGCCGCGTTAGGTATTCGTATGGGATATTGCTGTCTTTATCGCTCATGACATAAGAGCTCGCAGCCGTCCCCCCCCCCATGCCTTCCGCAACGACGTCCGTAATTTATATCGAGATAGCTGTAGGCTTTTCAAGATTTGGGCCGTTGAATTTTGGGTTTCGTTGTCCATATTATACGAAAAGTATAGCACAGAAATCAATGATATTTTACAAACAAATCACTTCATGCCGCTGCCAGGATTAAGGCCAAAGAGAAAGGGTTTAAGTTTGTCTGGATTCGTAATGGAAAAGTATTTATGAGAAAGTCTGAAGACAGCGAGTACAAGTATATCATGAAGCACTGGACAAACTGGAGTATCAATAATAATAAGTATATTAAGGTTTACGCATGGTTTTACACATTGTTAAGTATAATATTCAATAACTTTACCATATATTACCAAAATGTTAGAGGAATAAAGACTAAATTAAAGGACGTGTACTGTAAAACTGCAACTTATAATTATGATATTTTTGTATTTACGGAGACTTGGCTTAATAGCAGCGTCTTTGACTCAGAGATCTTTGATGCGCGTTATGATGTTTACCGGCGTGATCGATCTGTAACTCGCTTCAACAAAGAAGGTGGGGGGGTACGGGTATGTATTATAATACCGATAAACGAAAGACCGAATTTCACAAGACCTATGGACGGAAGGCCGAATATTAAAACGTCGAATGGATATATGACCGAAAGTTTGAAATCCCGAAAGTACATTTGACCGGCAGCCTAAAACCCGAGGACTACAATCCCGAAGATCAAAATACCTACACTCGAAAGGTCGAAAACTCATAATGCCGAACAGTCATAATCACTACAAGTAAAATAATCGACAATCAATATATCGAAAATCAAAATACCGAAACTGCCGTATATACCAAAGACGAAACAAATATAGCAGGAAAAGATGTGTGCGAGCGAGCGAAGCGAGCGAGCAAGACGGTTCGCAGCAGAAGCGACTCGGATAGGTTAGGTTCAGAAGGCTAAGGCGGGAACGAAGCGGAGCGTAGTTCCCGCCTTAGCCTTCGATGTTAGGTTTTTTTTTATAGCAGGCAAGATACTTAACTGCCACTAAGAAAGTAGGTTGGATAAGATTCAACAGCAAAGATCATTTGTGAAGCAATATTATCCGGGCTGCTATAAAAAAAAACCTAACATCGAAGGCTAAGGCGGGAGCTACGCTCCGCTTCGCTCCCGCCTTAGCCTTCTGAACCTAACCTATCCAAGTCGCTTTTGCCTCGAACCGTCTTGCTCGCTCGCTTCGCTCGCTCGCACATATCAAACTTTTTTTTACTTTCGGTATTTTGTACTTTCGGTATTCTGAATTTCGATTTGTTAAGTGTCGATATTTCAACTGTAGGTAATATGATTTTTCGGTATTGTAATACATACCCCATTTTCGGGATTTTGTACTTTCGGTCATTTAAAAATAGATATTTCGACCTTCGGTGTATCGGTTGTCGGTATTTTGTACATTCGGTATTCTGAATTTCGATGTGTTATGCGTCGACATTTCATCTGTAGGTATTATGATTTGTCGGTCTTATAATACATACCCGGGGGTACTGGTGGCAGTCTCCAAAAAATATAAGTCACGTAGGTTGTACAGTAGGGAAAGTTGTTGTGAGGACATCTGGGTAAGCGTTTCTGTGCCAATTGATGATGATGACACGGTTAAAGAGTTTTGTATTTGCGCAGTTTATTTGCCGCCGCCATTGAATATTGACTTATTTAATCATGTCACTGCTAATGTAAACAATGTATTGGATGTTAATGACAAATGTTTTATCATTGGCGATTTTAATATAAGTTCGATAGATTGGATTTCTGGTGATGGTACCCTAGTTTGCGCTCCTTTGCACATAAACAATAGCATTGAACGAGCTTTCTGGGATTTTATTACACTTAACGATTTGAGGCTAAATCACATACCAAATTGTAACACTAAGATTCTTGACTTGGTGCTGACCAACTTGACAAATGTCGATGTGCTGACGCCGACTGACATCGTATCTAAAATAGATGATTATCACCCGCCACTCCATATTCAAATCCTAAAATCTAGGCAATCACGCATTTCAAAAACTTGTCTACATGAGAGTTATAATTTTTTTAAAGCAAATTACGACATAATTAATGAAAAACTGAGCGTTATAAATTGGCAAAATATTTTAGAACCTCTGGCATCTGTCGATTTAGTAGTTGAAGGTTTTTATTCTGAGATTCGCTCTGTGGTTCGTGAATGCGTCCCTTTAAGTAGAATAAAAAAAACGCACTATCCTCACTGGTTTTCACGGCAACTGGTTAAAATGTTGAAAGAAAAAAATAAGCTAAGACTTAAATTTAAAAAATACGGCAGTCCTTTGGATGAACTATCCTTTAAGCTGCTTAAGAAGAGATGCGATAAATTGACATTAAACTGTTATAACGCTCACATAGCTTCTGTAGAATCTAAAATAGCATCCAACCCAAAATACTTCTGGAGTTACCTTAAAATGAAAAAAGGTGGTGCTAGTAACTATCCGGATGAAATGTCGGACGGTGTCAGAACTTCAGATGATGGCGCGACTGTGTGTGACCTGTTTGCCTCGCATTTCTCGAGTGTATTCAATACTAATCAGCGGGCACCTGCTGGCGAGTATGATGACGTATGTGAGAGCACTATTAACAACAACCTCAGTCATCTGGTAGTCTCGGAGAGCCAAGTCAAGACTGTATTAAAGCGACTAAATGTTAATAAGGGTGCGGGTGCTGATAACATACCGCCTATATTTTTGGTAAGAACAGCAGACACATTATCAGCCCCTATTACATACATGTTTAACAGATGCCTGCAACAAGGCACATTCCCATCAATGTGGAAAAATACCAAAATCGTCCCAGTATTCAAAAGTGGTGATCGGTCGCTAATACAGAACTATAGGCCTATTGCAATCCTGCCCACCTTGGCGAAAGCTTTTGAAATGTTAATTTGTCCTATTATTTCATGGCACATTTCACAGGCGCTATTAACCTGCCAGCATGGTTTTATTAAAAATAGATCGACCGCAACCAACCTTGTTACGTACATGGAAGATCTTGCGGAGTGCGTTGACAAGCGCATACAAATGGATACAGTCTACACCGACTTCAGTAAGGCATTCGACACCGTCAATCATGATATTTTAATTGGTAAGCTTCGAACTCATGGCGTGTCGAATCCTTTGCTTGGTTGGTTTGGGTCATATCTTCGTGATCGTAAACTCAAAGTTGTGATGAACGGCTATGACTCTAAGAGTTATGTAGCAACATCTGGCATTCCTCAGGGATCTCATCTTGGCCCGTACCTATTCATAATTTTCATTAATGATATTGATCAATGTTTCCTGAATTCTAAAATATATCTTTTCGCTGATGATCTCAAAGCTTCGGCTGAGATTAAAAATATATCAGATTCTATAGCATTTCAAAGTGACCTAAATAGATTGTCAAATTGGTGTAAAGTTAACAAAATGTCTTTAAACATTCAAAAGTGCAAGCATATAAAATTTACTAAGAATCTTAACATAATACCTACTAAGTACACGCTAAACGGGGAGTTACTTGAGGAAGTTGCCAACATCAGAGATCTTGGCGTTAGTTTTGATCGCAAACTCAAGTTCGTAGATCATGTTGATAATATAGTCTTGAAGGCATTAAGGTTGCTAGGTTTCGTAGTCAGAGAGTGTAGGAATTTTAAGGGTCCTGCCACTAAAATCATTATGTATAATGCATTGGTAAGAAGCCACTTGGAATACTGCAGCGTCGTCTGGTCACCATGTTATAATTTCCATATCAACAGAATAGAGAGGATACAAAAGAGGTTCCTTTCTCATCTGGCCTTCAGTACATATAATTCTAAAAGACTCAAATCGTATCATGCACGCCTGAGGTATTTCAAGATGGGCTCGTTATCTGATAGAAGAAGCTCTTTTGATGTTGTTTTTCTGAAAAGGATTGTCACTGGTGAGTTGAATTGTCCAGATTTGCTGCAAAAAGTTAATTTCTTCATTCCATCCCGAATACCTAGAACATGCAACATTAAACTATTTTCTGTACTGGAGGGTCGCACTAACCTCAACAGCATCAAAGCGAGATCGATCTCAACATAACTCCGTTCCCAATGATTAGGAGGAAAATTCTTAATATCTAACTTTTTGTTTCTAATCATTCATAATTTTTTAATCATTTTTTTATATAGTTTTAATTCAAGAAAATTAACTTTAACCGTTGGCAAACTAAGTTGAGTTTTTTTACTTTATTTTCGTGCAACCTGTATAATTATTTAATGCATGCTGTGATCTTCTGTAATTAATAAGGCGCATAGCTTATAAGTTGTTACGCAATGTTAGTAATAATGAAACTGTGTACTTATTGTTGAAGGTCCAAATAAATATATAATAAATAGATACTTATTCATTATATTTTCTATGCCTGTGGTTTTTTTGATTTTTGTAAAAATGCTTTATTAGTCTGTAATTCTCGTGCAAAGTTATCATCTTTTTTTAACGACTTTTGAGCTCCTGTAATTCTGATATTACACATTTATATGAAAATCTGAAACACCACAGGCATAGATAATTACCTATAATCCATACTTATAAAATTTCATCTATGTCTGTTGCCTAGTTTTCAAATGAGACCGGGGCTACGTTTGTATGGAAAATAGACCGAAGAGACTTCTCTCAAGAACAAATAGGAATTTTGAAATTCGGCCCACAATTGGCGGAGTTATCGCGTAACAAACTACTTACAAAAAAAACATACACACGAATTGAGAATCTCCTTTTTTGAAGTAGGTTGAAAATTGAAAACCTGTGACATAAATTTCTACCGTACATAAGTCTATCGGACCGTTTGGCCGATATTGCAAGAAATTAAGTTTATCTTCAATATTGTGATAATATAATTATTAATCTAATTTCTTACAATATCGGCCAGACGGTTCGATAGACTTAGATGTAGGGTAGAAAATTATGTCACAGGTCGAGATTTTTTGTTAATTATTGCACATAATTTAGTTGACTGTACTGACATTGTATAATGTTTATCTACCAAATTTCAAACCAAATCGAATACTAAGTAAGAGTGAGTGAAATCCGTGTTTATATTTGACATAGAGGTACTTCCCCTCTAATTCAATCCACACTTCCTCAACTGTTCTGAGAGCCAAAACTCTCAATTTTAAAAAACCTATTTGATCTTTAATAATAATAATAAATCTTTATTTCCCAAAAGTAAGAATTAGATACAAACATGTTCATGCTAAGATGAAAAAAGTTAATAATAAATTAAAAAATAAAATACAAATTCGAAAAATAAAGAGATTTTGATAATACATAAAATAATTCGCACCCAGACAAAATTATTGCAGCCTGGCAACATTGGGACACAAACCGCAACACGGTTACTCCAACCGACAACAGAGCCCCTCCCCACCCTCAGGTACAACCACATCACATCTTACACAAAAGCGCTTATGTTGAGCTGATCCGTAAGTTTAATAAATGATCATGCACGGAAGTCCTTTTTGAATTTACATAGCGATTTCACATTTCTTATTGGTGGCGGGATGTTGCTCCAGCATTTCGTGGCGGCATATTTAAAGCTATCTTTCAAAATTTTGGACCTTAACACATTTAAATTTTAAGTCTAAATAAAAAGATTTACTTAGAATGAAAATACAGCTCTACTGGAATATACGCCGCGAACTATTTCCGTCTCTATGATCACCTACGGATTTAGATTTAGTCGTGTAAGAGTGTGCTAAAGTAAATAGTTTCATATTTGCATTAAGAAGGTTATCGCAAACTGTTTCAATAAAAGCAGCTGTTACTGCTTATAATGGGTATGTAAATTCTATTCTACGATATTGTGTAGTGTTGTGGGGGAATTGCAAGGATAGAAACAAAATATTTCCTATGCAAAAGCGTTGTATTAGAGCCATATTTGGCATTGGTCGAATGGAATCAAGTCGTCAGTATTTTTTGGATAACTACATTCTAACCTTTCCATGCATATACATTCTTGAAGTTGCTACATTTGTTCATAAATATAAGAACCAATTTAATGAAGTACAGCAGCTAAGTTCTCGTAAAGTCCGATCTCAGTACAGGTACAAACTACACAAACCCCCTACGCGACTAGCATTAACTTCAAAGAATTCCTACAATATGTGCATCTCAGTCTACAATAAAATTCCTGATGTGTTCAAATCTAAAAAAATAAATACTTTTAAACAATCTATTAAGATATGGCTTGCTAGAAAATGTTACTATAGTATATTTAGTCATACAATTAAAAGCGACTTCAAAGATAATAATAATAATAGTACAATCTCAAACCCCTATTTAAATGAAAATTAGATTAATGAGATGTGAACTGTAATATCATGCTCACCAGTCATCATCTCTAATAGCTTTGGTTGAATAAATATTGGTTAAGTACACACTTGAGATAAAAAGCAGTAAATAGTGATAAGTAATCTTATGATGATAACCATTTCATAACTGTACAGTTTCCTTACCGTTCGTATTCCAAAATGCCGGCCGAAGAAACCCTAAAAAAGGTCCTCAATTCTATTGTTGAGAAGAAATTCCCGCATAATTCTAAAGTTGAGGTCAGACCCATCACTACTCCTGGAGCCAACTACACTTCAGCCCTCTTTGCAGCCACAATAACAACTCATGAAGAAAAAGTGGAACTCTTCGCTAAAGTAGCCACCATAGGCATTAATCTTGGTGCTAATCAAATATTCCAAATAGAAGACTATGTTTACACACAACTGGCGAGCGTCTTCGAGCAACTTCAGGACAAACATGGAGTTACCGACAGATTCGTATTCTCAAAGTATTACGGCTGCAGCGGAGCTGATGGAACTCAGACTATCGTCATGGAAAACTTGGTGAGCAGAGGGTACGATGTCCCTGACCGGTTCAAGTATATCGATTGGGAGTATGCTTCGAAATCAGTTGAAGTATTGGCGAAGTTTCACGCTTTGTCGCTGGCTTTCTGCAAGGAGCGTCCTGAAGAGTTCCTGAAGGTGGATAAAGCATTGATGAGTCCTCCTTGGACTGATGGTGAGCAGTGGCAAGGGTTGATTGACGGAGCTTTAGCAGTGGTGGATGACGAGGATCGGGAGGCGGTTGCCCGCCACTTGGACTGTGTGGGGTGGAGCAAGATGCTGCAGTTCAGCAAGGCTCGGAAAACTGCGGTCATCGTCCACGCTGACTACCGACCGAGTAACTTGATGCACAGGGAATTGGCGAGTATTTTCATATTAGTTTTTTTAACGAGTAAGTTTTTTGAGTGTGCTAAGTGGCTGGCTAAACTCGCTAAATGTACCAAGCGTGCTGCCAACACTATTTGACTATGTTTTTTTTATACCTACTTAAATCAAAGCTTGTCAATGCGTGTTATCGAATGGAAAACCACTTTTTAAGCTCCTGTTACATATAATAGTTATAAAGATTTGTAATTAAAAAATTAGAAAGATATAACTTAATATCATGTGACGTTACTCGCAAGGAGCGAACTTACTACATCTAGAGGAAACCGTTATAGAATGAGTTTTAGAGAGAGAAATCAATAGATTTTTCAAACAATCACTATTAAATAGTTTTACAACCGAATCATTTTTTTCTTCACTAAACATTGGCTGTATAATCTATATTTTCATTCATAGTAATACCTATAAGTACAGGATATGGTAAATTTAGGAGTTGTCAAATACCACACACACGCACATACACACATTCACACTTTTTCGTCTAAAAAACTGATTTGCTTTGGCAAACGTATGTTCTGCTGATATAACAAATAATACAGAAGAATCTACATCGTTTCGTTTCTTTCCACTTTTTAATGCAATTTGAAACGTTAGAAAGTTATAATTGTTACAACAGATGGCATCACACGCCATTATTGGCATAATATCCAGCGATCAAAGTTTCATGAGCCCCGTCCGTGGTGCGGTTAGCATAGCACCATGACGCATTATATACCCAAGAGATGCGGTTCAAATCCAATCCGGCACAAGCGAAAAACTTATTCGTTTTAAAAATAAATCTTGGGTGTTACTGCTCATAAAAATTGGCTCATTTCCTGGGAAAAGTAACCAACACTACAAACTTTCATCTTTGACATAGACAAGTAGTTAGAGAACCTCAATGATTATTCTCGGGCCTTGGACGTTTAATATGTATTTGAGTATGTATTTTTATCTATATAAGTATGTTTATCCGTTGCCTAGTAGTTACCCATTATACAAGCTTTGTTATTTAGACAGGTCAATTGTGTCAATGAGGGCTATCGCGAATGAATTAGCGCCTAGAGGCGCTAGTGTAGCGTGAGGTCTCGAAATTCCAATCTCATAGTTTTTTGGGTGAGCTACGCGGGTTTATTTATAATTAGAATAATTTTGTGAATATTTTGCAATATCTGAAATTAATTATGGCAAATATGCGTTCGGGGCAAGAATGTCTGTGTTTTGAGACAGTTTTGTCTTTCGGAAAACCTTTGTCCTCCTTTTTTCCGAAACAAAACGGGGATATGCAACACTGTGGCATGCTCGATATTTTTATTTTACGGTTTTAAGGTGTATTAAATATGCTTTTAATCTAAACTTTGTTTCACGCCCGTAATAACAGACTTTGAAAGCCATACTTAAAAACCTCACGCAACAGTGCGCCACCTAGTGAGACAAAAAACGATAGCCCTCATTGCCTGATATTTATTTATTTTGTTTCTGCCCCAGGATGGTAAGGTCGACGTGATCCCGGTAGACTACCAAACCGTCCGCTTCGGCAGCCCCGTGTCCGACCTGATCTACTTCATCATCATGGGCTCCGACGAGCAGTTCCGCGAGCAGCACTACCGCCGCCTGGTGGACCATTACTACCAACAGCTCACGCTGGCGCTCGCCCGGCTGGGGATTGAAGCTGAGGACCTCTATGGGAGGGAGGAGTTTGAGACCGATTTGAAGGAGGCAAGTAACAACAGTGTGCCCAGAATGTGCTCCGGCTAAAATCTATTCCTTATTTTTAACCCCGGACGCAAAGAGAGGGGTGTTATAAGTTTGACCGCTATGTGTGTCTATGTGTATGTTTGTCTGTGTGTCTGTCTGTGGCACCATAGCTCTTAAACGGGTGGACCGATTTGGATGCGGTTTTTTTATTAGAAATCAAGTTTTCTAGTGATAGTTGTTAGACATGTTTCTTTAAAAAAAAAAAAAATGAGATCTTAAATCTTAAAATGACGAAGTAGGGAATTTTCCAACTTTTTGTTGGTTAGGTTATTTCTGTTAAATCTCTATATGAGTACCTACCTATGTTTTCTGTACTGCTTACTACTTATGTGTTAGTGTTCGTTCAATAAAGAGTTGTTATTGTATTCTAAAAAGTTTTCCTGGAGGAGATAGCTCCGATAAGGCGCTTATTGTGTTTGTTTACTTATTTTGTACAATAAAGAGTTTAAATACATATTGTTTACTTAACTTAAATAATGTTCTCTTTTTGATTTCTGTATTGCTTAAGTACTATGTGGTGTTTAACAAAGGGTTAATGAGTATTGTATGGTAATGTGGGATCTCATGTGTCTCATGGGCTGAACGCAGATTGAAATTTTAATCAATCGATCGATTAAAGAGAAAATAAGAAATTATTTATTTACGATTTAATACTTCGCAACATACGAGTACATTAATTTTATTTTGAAAAAATGTAATATTTTTTGTATTCATATACCTAATCAAATAATTTGCAATACTTAGATAGATCAATTGCAACTGCAATTGCCTAGAACATGACCTACTCCGAAAATGACTTACCTAGAACATGACCTACTCTGAAAATGACTTACCTAGAACATGACCTACCAAGAAAATGACTTGCCTAGAACATGACCTACTTATAAAAGGACTAACCTAGAACATGACCTACTCATAAAATGACTAACCTAGAACATGACCTACTCATAAAATGACTAACCTAGAACATGACCTACTCATAAAATGACTAACCTAGAACATGACCTACGTCAGCCAAAGCTAATAGAACATTCCTGAGATGTTACTCAACTGATCACTCGGGATTTCGGTTTTTGTCCAGAGAGTACACACGTTGTATTTTTATTATCTGTAACATCTTCTTTACATGTAAGTATGTTTTTAATTCCAGAAACTTCCTTATGGCGTTTACATAGGCGCAATGGCGCTGCCTTTTGTCACTATAGCCCCTGAAGAAGCGCCAAGCTTCGAGCTGGTTAGTAAGCTTTGATGTATGACAACTTAAACAGAGCGATCTGACATCCATCAATCCTTCAATCCATTTCGTTAGTAATAATCATCATCATCATCATCATCCCAGCCTATATACGTCCCACTGCTGGGCACAGGCCTCCTCTCAGAACAAGAGGGCTTGGGCCGTAGTTCCCACGCGGGCCCAGTGCGGATTGGGAACTTCACACGCACCATAGAATTGCTTCGCAGGTTTGTGCAGGTTTCCTCACGATGTTTTCCTTCACCGCAAAGCTCGTGGTAAATTTCAAATGTAATTCCGCACATGAATTTCGAAAAACTCAGAGGTGCGAGCCGGGATTTGAACCCACGACCCTCTGCTTGAGAGGCGATAGGTCAAACCACTAGGCCACCACGGCTAGTAATAATATTTACCTGTTAATTCGGTCATTTAAGGAATGAGAAGGGGTCAACCTCGGAATGAGAGATAATAAGCTGGAAACTCGTGTACAGCTTCATTTGGGTGTCCTAAATGTTGTCTCAAAAGTCACATTTAATCTCGTGTCCGCGTCGTAAGTTATTCAAGGTCAAATGTTATTCAAGGTCAAATGTCAAAAAAGTCAGTTTTTCGCGATTATCTCGGTTTCTTTAGCTCCAGTGATGTTAACATTTATTACAAAACTGTAGAGCATAAAATTTGGAACAAATATTGTGTTAAATTTTTTTTATACGTCCAACCGTTATTGAGATAGAGGGCAGAGAGCTCGCAGCGCTCAGCCATACGGACTGATGCAAGGTCAACCGTAATATCTCAGTGAATAAAACCTTGTACAAAGTTTTAAGTCATTGAAATATCATTAGTAATCAATTATTTATTTGATTTTTCATTTAACTTGCAATGTTCGTATGTAAATATGTCAGAAAATACGTAATACACAATCACTTATTTAGTAACTAGCTGTTACCGCAACCCCGTCCCCAAAGAATTCGTTTATCGCTATCCCGCGCGGGAACCGTGCAACTTTCCGGGACAAGAGCTATCCTATGTCCTTCCCGTGACTCAAACTATCTGCATACCGAATTTCATCTAAGTACTTACCTAAATCGGATCAGCTGGTTTAGACGTGAAAATGTCTTACAAACTTTAGCATTTATAATTTAGTTGGATGGGTTGTTAATAGCTTGTCTATGACTCTGGAAGCTATGATTTTATTTCTTTATGTTTCCCCAGGGCCAGTTCGTACCGCGGCACACCGAGCTGTTCGCCGAACGGTTCCGCGCACTCGTCGCGGACTACAAACGCTGGGGCATCATTTAAAAGACGCTCGTAACATTAAATAAAATAATTTATTAAAAAAAAGCATTTTCATATGTCTCATAATGTATACAAGACTTGAGGCACAAACATTTGTATTTTTCATGCAAATATCCGTGATCTAAAGCTTCGTAGGCGCAAGCTGGGAACCATTGGGCTACCCAGTCACGAACAGCTGGTCTTTATACAGCTTGTGACGTCTAAAGCCTGAAAGGGTATTTCCACCAGATGTGCGAGGATGCGTTGCGATGAATGTGCTTGTCATGTCATGACATGAACCAATAGAATCGCTTCATTTAGGTACCTATGCTTGGCACAGCTCCAGTGGAAACAGCTCGGTGGAACGAGGATAGGTAAATAGAATAGAATAGAATAGAATTGATTTATTTAGTGTTAAAAAAGTTTGTACATGAAATCTAAATCTAAATATAACAATAGTTAACAAAGCACCAAAATGGATGCTACTCAGCAAATGCCGATGTCTGAATTTCTTCAGTCAAGGCGCTGGTTTTCAGGGCAACCAAGAATACAACAATTATAACTAAACTTTTTTTTTCCTTTGGCTATGTCTATAGATTGAGCCAGCGTCATGTCGATTTATTGGTTAAAAATACAGAAACGAAGGAGAAAAGCATTTTTACAATGGAAATCAGTTGCTATTCCTGAAAAGAAAAAGGGTAAACAAAAAAGCCACAACAAAGCAGGAAAAAAGGATGGTTAGTCAGCTAAGTAAGTACCTAAGTAATAAAGAGTTATTCTTAGCAGGATACATTGATATAAGAATGTTAGTAACAACAAAGTTGATACTTAAATAAAAATTAATTATAAAAATTTCATATAGAACTACAATTTTAGTTCGTTTTTTTGACAAAACAGACCTAATGCAATAAATATGTATTTTTCCTTCGATTGCAAAAGGTCTAGAATATGGGTTGGAAAAGAAACTTTAAGTCTTATTAGTTCGTTATAAAAAATTATATTATCATAAAGAGGACAAGCGAAAAAGATGTGATTAAGGTCACCGTCATCTAGCCCACATTCGCATAGTGAGGAGTCACGGACTAAATGTGATGCTGTACAACAGTGTCCTAAGCGCATCCGTATTATTGTAGAACAAAACTGCTTTGGAATAAATGTTCTAGCAAACCAGGGCTTTCTAGAGATTGTAGGTTGAACTAAAGAGTAAAGCCTTCCCCGAGATTTGCTTGAGTTGGTCCAGTGTGAAGCCCATGCTTGAGTCAAGAATTGGGAGGCCAGAGGAACTATATCGTGGCAATAATTTCGAAACGGAACCTTATCCCCACATACTACAGCTTCCTTGGCAACTTGATCAGCTTTTTCATTTCCACTGACTCCTGTGTGACCTGGGACCAAAACCAGGGTAACCTCGTATCCTCTTGCTTTACAGGCAACTAATTTTTCTTTGATCTGATAAATAACAGGGTTATGAAATTTAACTGAAAAAGGGTTCGAAAGTAAAGCCTGTAAACAACTGCGTGAATCTGAGAAAATTAGCGTTTTTTTTTTTTCAATTTGAAAAGCAGAATATATTTAACACTCTCTAAGATACCTATACATTCCCCTGTATAGACGGAAGTTTCCGGTGGACATTTGATTTTTTGGACAATATTGAACTGGGAATGAAACACTCCCACTCCTACGCATCCAACCGCAGACAACTTAGATGCATCACAATAGATGGTATTCCAGTCGTGCCACTCTCTACTGAGAATTTGACGAAGATATTCATCAGCATGTGTGGCAGATGTCAAAATTAAGTACCACATTGGGTTGATGGGTAATGGTCTCATAATTAAACTCGAATAGGGGGAGCTTGGAAGAATGGAAGACAGGGTCCTTGATGGACTGAAATTTCTGAAAGCGTTTGACAAGGCAGGGTGGCCCATTATTATTCCAGCATTTCAAAGATTTTAGATCAAATAATCGGTTAATAATAGGATGATGAGAAAATTGGAGGGACCGAAATAGATAACTGTCAGCCAAGAACTGCCTACGTAACTTGAGAGGAGGATCAGCGCATTCTACTTGGAGAGCATTTATGGGGCTGGACCTCATTGCTCCTAAAATGATTCGTAGGGCTTTTGATTGAATAAGATCAAGTTTTTGAAAGCCTGTTTTATTGCCTGGGACTAAAAGAAAAGAACCATAATCTAACACACTTCTTACAGTGGCGTTGTATAAAAGCCTGAGAGAGGCTGGGTGAGCGCCCCACCATACCCCAGATAGACATCCCTGTATTATTATTACTATTTTTTGTATTTTCTTTTATTTCATTGTATACTGTAGTTTTTAAGTATTTTATTTGTAATTATTTTATGTTGAAAAAATGACTTTCTGCCAAGTTTCTTGCGGCGCATTCTTCTTGGCAATGATGGTCTTTCCGAAAGCGCTGGTAGTTTTAAAAAATGACGTGTAAAAGTGCCCATTGCGGCCTATTTACTGAATAAATGATTTTGATTTTTTGATTTTTTGACATCTAAGAGTATTGAGACTGCGTTCACATTTTTTTAAAACATGATCGAAATGCATTTCACCGTTCAGTTTCGAGTCTAGAACTACTCCAAGAAATTTAAAATGCGATCTGACAGGGATCGGACACCCATTTATTGATATTTCTATATTTGGAATTACTTTCTTTCGAGAGAAAATCACAGCACAACTTTTAGAAGATGAAAGAGATAAGCCATTGTTTATTAGCCAGGAATTGGTTTCCAACAAAGATAATGAGATCATTTCAGATGCAGCTTCTATACTTCTACTTGATGCATAAAGCAGTAAATCGTCGGCATATTGTAGGATATGGGAAGCTCCAGCAGAGTCTTCCAAGTCATGTGTGTATAAGTTGTATAGCAATGGGCTGAGTACTGATCCTTGTGGCAGCCCCCGCCAAACCAGACTCGATGGGTTGACTAGAGGGTCTCTTCCGTAAAAAGTAATTTGTCGCTCTGCAAGAAGGTTACCTACAAGATGAGCCAGCCTCACCGGAATTCTCAGCTTGCGGATTTTTTCCCTGAGAATAGGGAGCTGGACATTGTCATAAGCAGCCTCCACGTCCAAGAAAGCAGCAACCACCGAATCTCCACGCGAGAATGCGAGTCTTATATCAGATGTAAAAATGGCCAGGCTATCCACAGTACTCTTACCTTTTCTGAAACCAAACTGGGTTTTTCCAAAAAGGTTCTTTCCATATACCACACAAGTCTGTTTTTGATTAGATGTTCTAAAATTTTGGTTAGGACTGATGATAATGCTATTGGGCGGTGGGATCGAGGATCATTGGGATCCCTGGATGATTTAAGGATTGGCAAAATCAGCTGGGAGTTCCAAGAGGACGGAGGGAGACCAGAAAGTAATATGCAATTAATTAAGTTAAGAAAATATATTAGGAATGATTTACCAGCCTTGGCAATGAAAGAATAGGGAATCCCATCATAACCTGGGGAAGAATCTTTAACAGACTTAAGGACATTATTCAGCTCCTGCATAGAGAATGGTTGATCTAAGGGGTCAGTTGATTCGACGATAGGAGATTCAATTTTTAGATCATGTAAAGCCGGAACATGAGGGGGGGCTATATTTGATAGGAAAGATTCAGCCCATTCTTGAGTAGGAGGATATGAAACGGAGCGAGGATTGTATGACCTCCTAAATCTCCTGATGTTGTTCCACACTAAGGAGTCTGGGGTGGCCGGATTTAAGGAGGAGCAGAATCTTTTCCATCCATCAAACTTTTTGTCACTGAGTAACTTTTTTGTTTCAGACATAATATTTCCCAATATTTGAAAATTCTCTGACGTCATATTAGCGGAGTATGCCCGTTCGGCTTTCTTTCTATTCTTAACTGCAATTGTGCAATCTTTGTCCCACCAAGGAGGAGAAGGAAGCTTGCCTGAAGCTGAATTTTTGAGGGGAAAAACTTTATCAGCTGCCGATTTAACAGCAAGTACTAAGGCAGCCGAGCAGGTTTCTATGGAGCTTGGGGTAATTAAAGGAAGATTAGTAGATTCAGTTTCGAGACACTGCTTGTAAGAGTCCCAGTGTCCTCCATTAATGTTGTATACTAAAAGAGGCTTAACAACAGGTGGGCGCTTTGGAGACGAGGAAGGAAGCCTGATAAGAATCGGGAAGTGGTCGCTTCCAAAGGTGCTATCAAGAACCTCCCAGGAGCTCTGAGAGACCAGTGAGGGAGAGCTGAAGGATAAATCTACTGCACTAATAGCTTGGTTGGGTAGAGTGCGTAATGTGGGGGATCCCGTGTTTAACAGGCACAAATTAACTGAATGTAATATCTCCAAAAGTTGTTCACCGAGAGAATCGTTTTTATCGCACCCCCAAACACGATGATGAACATTACAGTCACCCAGTATAATAACTGGTTGGGGCAGGGTCCCGATTAATTGTTTTAATTCGGAGAGGATTTCGGAGGAGGGAGTAGGCAAATATAAAGATAAAAAGGTTATGTCTCCAACGCGAGCACAGATTGTATGCCAACCGGTGTTGCGTCGAGGAGTCGGGATAGGTGAAAAAGAGCAATGATCTCTGATGAACAGGGCACATCCAGCTCGACCATCCGCCCTGCAGTCCGTCAGAGTAATGAAACTATTTAATTTGAAGTTAGAATCAGGTTTTAGCCATATCTCTGATACGGCTATGGTCTGTCCCAGAATTCGAGATACTAAAATGACGTTTCATGTGTTACCTGTTTTTTGCGTCTCATAAATAGTGATGTGCCGCAACCGGTTATTACCGAAAGATTTTGTAGGTACCTATGTATGTATGTCGTAAAATATTAAGATATGAACGGATCCGTGATGTACTGAAATGTAGGGCACTTAGGACATTCTAGAAAAGGTAAAATAGGTCTAATAAAAATGCGACCGTTTTCGAAATATTTCGACTTTTTATAGATGTTGATGTTTATTTCAATTTCATTCTAAGTAAGTTTTACATTAACTAAATAATATGAAAATAATGAATATTTGATTTATTATTCTACGATATGAATATCTAAATAGAAAACGCACTGATCACATCCGATGACAATACGAGTAAAGTAACGAAAATCGGTTGAATACCACTTGAATACGAAAACATGAACAATGACGTGTGTGATATCTGAGGGCCTACTCCGGAATTCTAAAATCAAAGTTCGTACCGTAACGTCCCTCTCACTTACGTATTAAATTAAATAGTAGTGTCAGAAGGACGGAACGACACGAACTTCGATTTCGAATTTCGTAGTAGCCCTGCTGGCCCTAACTACGAAATGCAAAACTCGAACTTCGTATGTTGCCGTCCCGCTGACGCTTATCTCATTCAATACGCGAGTGAAAGGGACGCTGCCAAACGAACTCATTTTTCTACTTTTGTAGTAGCCCCTCTGTATTATTTTTACGTTGGCACTAAGTGATGAACACTGTATTTTGCTTAGATTTCATCACTTTATCGTATGATAAAGTAAAATGGAAAGTAGAATATTGAATGCATTAATGTTATTTTTGCTATCGTAAAATAAACATTTTATCGGTTATTTAAGAAACCGAAATCACGGAGCAGCACTGTTCCTTTTATGCTGGCCACATTATTTTTACGTGACATTTCAGACTGTCATTTTAGTATCTCGAATTCTGGGACAGACCATAGAATAAAAGGATTATATTTATTAATCAGAAAAGTGAATTCGGACTTCTTATTATTTATACTACGGCAGTTCCACTGAATTACTACTTGATCCATTATTAGAAGAAAACAGAAATGATGAAATAAGTGGAGCAACGTGGGATAACAAAGAACTATCTGCAAGGGGGCTAGAAGGGGAGAATACCTTCACAAAATAAGACAGTATTTTGATCAACTCGTTAATGATAATTTCGTTAGATTTTTCAGAAGGTTTATCCGGGAAAACAGGGCCTGTGTTAATAACTGGGTCTCTAATAATGGAATTTTGAGCTTCTTTATCATATCCTTTACGAGGTGGAGGCGGAGGACGAGGAGTATGAAAGGTTGTTTTTTTATACGACATAGATGCTCCTGAAGGAGATGAAGCAGCATTTGCATAGGATTTGCGGGTGATCTTAGCATGAAGATTAGATGCTTCTACATATGAAATATTTTCGCTAGTCATTGACTTTTTTATTAAAAGTTGACGGTTGTATTCGGGACAGTTTTTACTATTGGCAAAGTGACCAGAACCCAATCCTTCGGGGCAATTGCAGCAGTAACCTTCCTCTGCATCAGCCCTGCAGGAATCACCTGTGTGAGAGTTGCCACAGCGGAAGCAGCGAGGGGTCGAGCGGCATTTTTCTTTTGTGTGCCCGAACCGGCAGCAACGAAAGCATTGAATAGTAGGTAGTTCGTATTGCTCTACTGGGAGAGAGTTAAAACACATGAAAATTCTTTTCGGTAGGACTTGGCCATCGAAAGTTATTACTACTGTTTGTGCGGGAAGCCAGCAGTACGTGCCATCTGGGTTATTTTTTTTGTAATTTAGTCTGCGGGCCTTCACAGGACGGGCACCTCCTGAATTTTCGGGGACCTGGATGTTTTCTAATATCTCTTCCGGGGACCATTCAGACGGAACACCCCGCACTAATCCCATCCTAGTAACATTGAACGAGGGAATAGATGCCTTGTATTTGTGATAGCAGAGTGGAAATTAATAGACACTCTGTTGCGCCCAATCCTTTTAACAGTGCCGTCAATTATATTAGGCAATTCCCTTTTTCGTTTTTGTAAAAAAAGACCAAACGCTACCGGATGCAAAATGGTTCCTGAATCTGGAGAAACTTCTATCCTCTGGACGTGTACAATAAAGGGCCCCTGATCACGTTCAGAATATTTTTCTCGCCCTATCGGTGTAAAGGGGGAGGCAGGAGTTTGAGTTTCATTCTGGGTAGGTGGATGTGTAACTAAATGTTCTGGGGGAGAGAATGATGGCGGAGTCTGACTGACGATATTTTGGCCTAAGGGGAGCGGTGTATCCTTTTGGCTATCACTGACCGGGCTTTGCATTGAGTCCCTAGAAGATGAAGCGGACCTTGAACGGCATCGCTCACCATCACTTCTATTAGAATTTCTTTTTTTTTTGTTTATTGCGTTGCTTCCTCGCGCATTTTTTCCCCTCAAATTCCTTCATTGAAAGGGAAATCAGTTTCGCTTGTTCTCTTTCAAATTGCTCATGTTGAGCTAAATCAACATTACTAACAATTGAGGAAAAATTCCCTCCTCCAGGGTCGTCCAAGCCATCCATTTCTTCCATAAGGAAGCTGGCATGGACTACCCCCCAAACACAAACAGAATAAAATTAAAACTATTCTACGGATTAAATCCAAACCAAAACCAGGAAAAACTTACCTATAACACCACCACCATATAACGACAAAGGAATAGCAACTTATTAGTATTACTTATACCATAAAAAACAAAAATTTTTTTTTCGCTAATTGGAAATTTAAACACAACCGATCGCGATCGACACTCTACCCACTCTCCTAAACATGTTAACTAAACATGTGGAGAGAGATGTCACAGGTAAATTAAAAGAGCAACAAAATAGTAGGTAGCAACTAGGTATTATACAGATCAATCAGGCTTCTAAAGTCACGCAACGTCATACAAAGTGCAAGATTTGCATGAATAAAGTGAACTAGAATTAACTATTCGATCTGGTAGTTACAATTGAAATTCCGGGTTTTTACAAAATTCCCGTGGGAAATCCCAAAATTTATATCGTAATCTTCATTGAGGTGTTGTGTTAAGAACAACTATTCCGTGGGAATATTGGAATAAATAAAATTAGCCTATGTGTCATTTCAGACATCCAGCTGTATACATACCTATGTACGTACCAAATTTCATGACTAAGCCCAGCGTAATCTGGCGCGTGGCAATTAATGGGTAAACAGCTTTACAGACTGCAATGCAGGTTAATGAATAGATTTCTTTTGCCCTGAATGGCAACACTGACATAGATAATAGATTGCTCGTTTTTGGCTCGAAATTCGAACTTGTGATTTTATTTTGCTTAATATACAAAATGTAAAACTAACAGAAAAATAAAGATTGGGAAATTTTGCGAATGGAAAAATCACTTGCAGTAAAATTCGATTTTCGGAAAATCATCGCCACACTCGCCCACGTTGACTTATGTATTGGAAATTTTAAGGGTTCCTATTGGTCCATCACAAACATTTCTCGCAGCGCATCCTGTCACATCTCTGGTGGAAACGCGGCCTTATCATTGACTTTGAACATAACCCGTAGACTTATGATATGTAGACAAAGTTACCGCCATCCAGAAGCATTCGAAGATTGTCAATTTCACAATATCCCCCATTTTACGTAATCATTGATGACTCCATTTATCCTGGCGGGATATAGGGAATTGGGCTTGTGGGTCTGGCTCGGAGAGACGTCTTCTTCTATTTTCATAGCGTCAGTGGAGTCGACTTGGATCATTGGCAGAATCGTCAGCGCGACTGCCAATCCAATCGGCAGTGCCTGCGGGATCAGAAAAAAAACATTTTTTTTTTAAATAATTAATAAAAATGTGGGGCAATTTACACCAAAATATTTGTTACTTAATTCTTAAATTTTCCATACTCGTATTCCATATAATTACTATGAAACTATAGATATATAGACAGTATTTAGCATACAAAAAATATAATTCAGTAGAAAAATGGATTGCAACTGTTTATTTGTTAAAGTTCTACAGCCCTGAGACAGACAGACAGACAGACAGTGTTGCAACAGAAATAGGGTTCTGTAGTGTATTGGAAAATGAGGGTACCCTCACATTTCGTCAGTCTGGTTTTGTCAGGTATGTACGACGCGTGAGCTCCCCAATTTCTCTCGTTATTTCCGATACATAATAGTGGCGACGTGAATAAAACGATAATTAAGCGTGTAATCGGCTATATTTAAGGAGTAAATAGTGAATTTGTGAAGTGTGCAACGCAAAGATGGGTATTAAGTTTGGTGAATTTGACATAGCAAATGGTTGCTGGCAGAATTACATTACAAGGTTTGAATTTTGCTTACGGGCAAATGATATAGAAGAGGACGACAAGAAAAAGGCTAATTTGTTGGCGGTATGTGGTTCTGAGTTATTTTATTTAGTAGTCTCCTTGGTATCCCCCACTAGCATAGAGGATGTATCTTATACAACAATATTACAATTTTTGAAGAATCATTTCCACCCTACACCTAATGAAATTGTGGAATCTTTTAAATTTCATTCAAGGAATCAAGAAGAGGGGGAGAAGGTCAAGGATTACGTTGCAAATTTAAGGAAATTAAGTATTAATTGTAATTTTCAAGATTTAGATAGAACACTACGCGACCGGTTCATCATCATCATCCCAGCCTATATACGTCCCACTGCTGGGCACAGGCCTCCTCTCAGAACAAGAGGGCTTGGGCCATAGTTCCCACGCGGGCCCAGTGCGGATTGGGAACTTCACACACACCATTGAATTGCTTCGCAGGTTTGTGCAGGTTTCCTCACGATGTTTTCCTTCACCGCATAGCTCGTGGTAAATTTCAAATGTAATTCCGCACATGAATTTCGAAAAACTCAGAGGTACGAACCGGGGTTTGAACCCACGACCCTCTGCTTGAGAGGCGATAGGTCAAACCACTAGGCCACCACGGTTACCGGTTGACCGGTTAGTCTGTGGTATTAGAAGTAAAGAAGTTAAAAGGAAATTATTGCAAAGTGAAAAACTGACTTTTACCCAAGCGTCGGAGATAGCGTTTTCACATGAGACTGCCACATTTGATTCAAATGTAATTTTAATTCCAGGACCGTCTAAGCCAAATTTAGAGGTTGATGAACCCACGGAGGTGAATAAAATCACTAATAAAAGATTTGATAAACCAACTAAATCCTGTTTCAGATGTGGTAGGCAACACAGGGGAGAGTGCAAGTTTAGATGGAGTAAATGCAATTTTTGTGGTAAAATTGGACACATTGAGTCTGTATGCATGGTTAAGAATAAACAGGATAGTACACATAAATCAAATTTTAATGGTTTATATGTGGCAAACATAAACAATTTTAGAGAAAGTAAAGTTGATGCTTATAAGGTAAACGTGTCAATTGAAGGATCCATTATTGAAATGGAAGTTGACTCTGGATGTGCATTTAGTCTTATCTCAGAAGCGACAGCCAGGCTCATATGGAATGGTGACTTACCCATACTAGAGGAAGGTGGGGTCACATTAACTACATGGACAGATAACCATTTAAAGATATTAGGGAAAACTAAAGTGGGAGTTTCTTTTAAAGGGTTACATGATAAATTGATGCTTTATATTGCTAGTGGAAATGGACCCAGTCTTCTAGGGCGTAATTGGTTTGAACCATTAAGGATACAGGTTCAGGGAGTATATCATGTGATGACAAATAATACAGGAACTAAAGAATTACTTCAAAGATATAATGATGTTTTCCAGGAAGGGTTACGGAAATATAAAGGGCCCTTGGTGAATATTACGCCAAGAGAAGGGTCAGTGCCGAAATTTTTGAAAAGTCGATCCATTCCTTTTGCTTTGAGGGAAAGAGTTTTTAAGGAAATAAACAGGCTAGTTGATGAAGGAGTTCTGGTACCAACTGCACATTCTGATTGGGCTACGCCCATAGTACCAGTATTGAAATCAAATGGCACTGTTAGGCTTTGTGGAGACTACAGATCTACAGTAAATATGGCAACAGATACTGATACATATCCTCTTCCTACTCTTGATGAAGCATTCACAGCCCTACAAGGTGGTAAAATCGTCAGTAAAATTGATTTAGAAAGGGCGTACACTCAAGTTAGTGTGGATGAATCAACAGCTCAGCTGTTAACAATAAATACACCGAAAGGACTGTATAATATGAAACGCTTACCTTTTGGAGTAAAAGCATGCCCAGGCATATTCCAGAGGCTAATGTCTTCTTTGCTCGCCGGAATTAAAGGCATTGCTGTGCTTCTGGATGACATAGTTGTGAGTGGGGCTAATATTATTGAACATAATGTGAGATTAGAAATGGTGCTGAGAAAATTAAAGGAAGCTGGTTTAAGGTTAAATAAGGAAAAATGTAGCTTTGCAGTAAAAGATGTGAAATTTTTAGGGTTTCTCATTGATGAATATGGCATTCATCCTTGTGCAGATAAGATTCATGCAATTGAAAGCACGCCGGCCCCAAGTACGGTTAAAGAGCTCCAAGCTTTCTTGGGATTACTGAATTTTTATGACCGTTTTTTACCACACAAGGCTAATATTGCGGAACCACTGTATAAATTATTGAATAAAGACGTAAAGTGGCAGTGGAACTCGCAACACCAAAGAGCTTTCGAAAAGTTACGCAAAATGCTGTCAAGTACAGACACTTTAGTTCATTACGATGTGAATAGGAAGCTCATGATGTCGTGTGACGCATCACAACATGGCATGGGGGCTGTTTTGGAACACGTAATGGACGATGGTTCCACGAGGCCAATAATGTTTGCTTCACGAACCATGAATATTCACGAAAGGAATTATGCACAGATAGACAAAGAAGCAGCAGCAATAGTGTTTGGCCTTAAAAAATTCCACCAGTTTATAAGTGGCAGGAAAATAACAATCAGAACAGACCACAAGCCATTATTAGGGTTATTCGAACCTAAAAAGCCCATACCTAATGTGATCTCTCCAAGAATGCTTCGCTGGGCTTTATTATTGAACTCTTATGATTACTCCATACAATATGTAGAAGGAAAAAAACTAGGAAATGCTGATGCTTTGAGTAGGTGGCCAACTCGTGACCAGTCAACCGAAGATGAGTACCTAGGAGTTCTACTCATAGAAGAAACTCCATCGGACTTGGAGCTATCAGCCAATGAAGTGGCTAAACTGACAATGAAAGATAAAACACTAAGTAAGGTGTTGTACTGGATCCGAAACGGTTGGCCCACTAAAGTGGAGTCAGAATTTAAAATATTTATGCAAAAACAGATGGAATTATCGGAATATAAGAACTGTATACTTTGGGGTAATCGAGTTGTTATACCTGAAAAAATGAGACCTTATATTCTACAGGAACTACATAATAACCATGACGGAATTGTAATTACAAAAGCCATAGCTAGAAGTTATTTTTGGTGGCCAGCTGTAGATAAAGATATTGAGAAGTTAGTGAAGAACTGTGAAACTTGTGCCGAGAATAGGAATATGCCTGCACAAGTAAGTCATAAGTGGATAATGCCCGAGAAAGCATGGTCTAGGTTACATATTGATTATGCGGGACCATTTCAAGGCAAAACATTCCTCATTTTAATTGATGCATTTTCTAAATGGCCAGAGGTCAAGATTGTTCCTGATATGAGTTCGGAAACACTTATAAATACATTAAGAAATATATTTGCAGAGCAAGGCTTACCGGATACTTTAGTCAGTGATAATGGCAGAAGCTTTATTTCTGAACAATTTAGAACGTTCCTGTTTACAAATGGAATAAAACAAGTCTTAACACCGCCTTATCACCCTTCGTCTAATGGACAAGCAGAGAGAACTGTACAAACAGTAAAAAATAAGCTGAGGAAACAGCCCACACTCCCTTGGCACATAAAATTGCCTACAATATTGTATGGGTTACGTACTACGCCTAATAGCACCAGTGACAAATCACCGGCAGAACTTTTAAACAATAGACGTTTCAGAACCAAGTTTGACCACTTGAATCCTCTCACATTTAAGGATCAGGAAAAGATCGATGCTTCTGAGGAGAATGAACGCACACGAGTACGCTCCTTTCAAACGGGACAAGCAATATTTTTCCGAAATTATGGTCCAGGGCCTCGTTGGTTGAAAGGAATAGTAGAAAAGAGACAGGGGATTTGTAGGTACATAATAAAATGTAATGGAAAATCGTTCAAGAGGGATATAAATCAGATGCAAAGTCACGGAGGAGAAGGTGCTATTCAAGACACAGAGCGAGCTACACGCGTACACCCAGAGGACAAGGCACAGGAAGATAGTGAAGATGATGAAGACTCAGTACAAGTGGGTGCTACTCCACCATCGTCGCGATGGGCGGATATTATAGGAGTGTCTGGTCCACAAGACTATACTTTTAACCAGAACCGAGAACACATACCGCCAACTAGTAAACGAACTAGATCGCCTTCTTCACCACAAGATATGGAGGCCAAGAGACTGGCCTTGGATTACCATGACCTGTCAGAACAAGAAGATAGAGATAGGGATACTGGTGACTCTGATGAGTCGACTTAAACAATATTCAAGTATTACAATAAGTAGTGTAAGAGATTACAACGGACAAGTTTACCTTAAGTAGTATTAGTGAACAATTAGTGATTACTGAAAACTTAGTGTTAGTGAACTATCTTGAACAGTATAATAAATAGTATTAGTGAACAATCAGTGATTGCCAAAAACTTAGTGTTGGTAAACTATCCCGCGGGAAAGGCATGTAGTGTATTGGAAAATGAGGGTACCCTCACATTTCGTCAGTCTGGTTTTGTCAGGTATGTACGACGCGTGCGCTCCCCAATTTCTCTTGTTATTTCCGATACATAATAGGTACCATGCATTTGGGTACAGAACTCTAAAAATTGACCCACAATTTGATCTATTCCAAATAACTACCTAATGAGTGACTACGTATTACCATTTTCAAATCTGCCTCATAAGCAGTCTTCGGGTATACACCATCAACTTCCACCTTCATTAGCCCTAAGGATTTCTTCAGATTCAGATAGTAATGTTCGAGTAAGTCATGATAATGGAGTCTTCGGAACTCTTCGTCAGAACCAAGGAAGATGAAGTACAATAGATCCGTGACGGGTGTCCCTGCGTGGATGATCTGGAAGTCTACCAGCATCACTTCTAGCTGCCCGTTCTGGAATTTAATAAAAAGATATTAGTTGTTTTATTTTACACCGGTGTGGTGTTGGGTTAGAATTACACCTCCCCATTTCTTCCGTGGATGTCGTAACAGGCGACAAATGATATACTTAGGTTAAGGTATACCGTAGGTGACAGGCTAGCAACCTGTCACTATTGTACCGTTTTTGTCAAACTTAAAACCTAAAATTGCTAAAAGTGGCTCCGAAGCCGTAACGTTTCGTGTGCTCTGCATACCCCATTTGGGCATACAGGCATGATGTTTGCGAGTGTGTAGATTGTTTTATACGTATGTAGCTTAGCGATTTGTGGGCGAGTTGAAAGCAGCGACATCGTTACGCGCTCGCCTCATTTTATTTTACATTTAAGTTAGAACACCATTATATCAGAAGACAGTTACTTATCAACTTTTCTGTCTATTAGGGTTTAAAGTTTCACGCACAACTCACCTGTCGTCGGTGCATCAAGTTGCTAGTTTTGAAGTCACCATGTACAATGACCCTCTTCGGTGCCTGTCGATACAATTGTAGCATCTCCTCGAATCTATCTTTGCTATCTAAATAATTCTTTAGCCTTTCTCTGTTCTCCCCTTCCAGTGCTTTAAGAGCTACTGGTACTGTCATATCGAATAATACGTCTCTCATTATTTTCGTATCAAATATGTGGTAGGGGTTATCTTCTAGAATCTTTGTGAATTCTGCAGGATTTTCTAAACTATAAACAAAAGAGAGGGCATGGAATTTTGCTAATTGTTCTACTACTTTAGAAGCGTATTCCCAGCCAAACGGCAATCGCGGATCGTGAGCAATAAATCCTCTGCTAGTTATATCTTCGAGCACAATAGTTTCTTCTCGAAAAGTAGTGCTACCTCCGTAAAACTTGGGTAGAAGAACTCTATCCCTATCTTCTATCTCATGCCGATTTTCTATTTCTCTAAATTTTACAGCCAATTCGCTGTAAAAATATACTTCGTCGGTGAATATTTTGGCGTATGAACTGTTTCTGAATTCTTCGTTAATATTCGCAGCTTTAGCGAAAAGTTTTAAGTCACGATTTTTTTCCGAAATTGTGACTCTAAAAATTGCCGAAGAGTAACTATTTCCATCTGTGGATAGTTGCTTGACGTCCAATTCATAATTATCTCCAAATTTCTGTTCTTTAGCTATTTTTTTAGATATATCTATTATTTTTTCCTTTAAGTTCGCCATATTAACTTTAATTAACGGTATCGATCAACACTTTAACTACCTAGGAATTTCAAACAAACCACGTCTACTAAAGTGTCAGATCTCGTAACTTCATGTGCTACCACGAAGTAATTTCGTTTACGTGTCGTTTCGTGTCGAAACCATAGACTACTTTCGAGTTGATCTTCGGGATGGCTTCGTGAATGGAAAAAAGAACGAATGGATTAATAAAGCGCGTTTCACAATTTCATTAAAAAAAAACGTTAAAACACCGGTAAATGGATTATTAACTGAAAAAGGACCTAAAATTCCAATAAATAATTAAAATTATACATTTCCAACATTCTGCTTGATCAAGGTTTAAAGCAAGTATTTATGCTGATTTCAAGAAAATTTTGTGCTTTTCGTGTTCTCATACATTCTTCATAATACAAACGTCAAGCAAGCAAACCAAATGTCAAACTGCGTAGTTTTCTGAGGAAGTTTTGAAAACTATTTAACAAGAGAACTAAGTAATTTTTGTCCATATATAATAACAAGTAATGAATCGTGTGCGACGAGTATTGTTAGATGTAATGAGTTGATATGAAATTTCTCTTAAATATGTTTCTCTTATTATTATTATATGTTCTCTATATATATGGCGATTATTTATACGAAGTTTGAGGTCGATACCCAGGCGGGGCAGATATTTGTATGAAAAATGTATGAAAAAATAATGTTTCTTACATAAGCTTAGGTTACTTTCGGACTTGGTTAATTGGTGTGATCATCATCATCAGCCAGAAGACTTCCACTGCTGAACAAAGGACTAGAACGCCAGAATATAAATCACAACTCGCCACAATCCACAGTTTTTTTTCCATACAACCTGCCTGATGATCAGCCTGATGTTTCAGGTGAGATAGCGGTCAATCACGGTACAGATGTCGCCCAAGGTGTATCTGTGTACTGGTTCAGTAACAGCCTATTCACTCTAGCCTGCGGTTGCCTGCAATTCTCACAATGTCCTCAGTCCACCTAGTGGGAGGGCTGGCAACACTTCGTCTTGCGGTTTATGATTGCCACTCGAGAACTTTTCTTCCCCAGCGGCTATCTGTTCATCTGAGTGATGTGAGCCACCCATTGCCACTTCAACTTACATATTTTTGACCTATGTTGGTTGGTATATTAGTAAATTTATTATTATTTACATGGTCGGCTGTATCATTGCCTTTGCTTAGGTAGGTACTTTATTGATGGTAATGAGCAGAGAGCAGATTTTTTCATGGCATTTTTTGACCTGTCATAGTGATTTCTCACTTATTGACTACCTAAATGATGATGATATATTAGAGTTTAAATTAGATTGTTTTAAACTTACTTGTATCATGTTATGTAGTTCAGTTGCATTCTTTTTCTGCATAAAGTCAAAGTCAAAATATCTTTATTTAATTTAGGCTATAATAAGCACTTATGAATGTCAAAAAAAATCTACCACCGGTTCAGAAAAACCTCTGCTGAGAAGAATCCGGCAAGAAACTCAACGAGGTATATATATTTTTTTAAAACAGATTTACAATATTATTAAATGCAAATGCAATGCATACAAATACAAATTGATACTTGGCTGTAAAAAAAGTAGTTTAGAACTGGACAATATGAAAAAAAACATCTATTCTTTTATAGAGATAACGGAACAGTTGTTAACATTACAACAGAAGAATTTCAACATGAATATGAAAAAAAAAACTGAACCTAAATTAGAAATTGTTATCCATTCATTGTTCATTGCATATGTCTATTGCACATTTTCAATTGCTCGAGAGTTAATTGGAAGAGATTGCTCTTTAACTTTAGGCCGCCTATTGGCCTATTATTTATAGGTTTACTTTTAATCTTCTTTAGTAGGTACCTGTGTTGTATATCGATAGATATGTATATCAGAAAACGATAAGTGAGAAGTCACTATGTCAGATCAAAAGATGCCATGAAAATTCGACTCTCTGGTAAGTAGTTTATTTTACTTCACATCTTTTAATATGGCACAGCACATTCTAGCATCATCGGCTTCCACCATGCAAATGGAGGTGCTAATTGTTGGCAATGTCAATTGTAATATTTTTAAATTCATACCATCTTTTGAATGGAATCTTCAATTTGAATAATTCAAAAAGTAATCTATAGGTATTGAAACACTTGAATATGAAATGATTTATTTGGCTAAGGATTAATACAGAGGTGTCTATTAATAACATGGTCTGATATTGGGGCATTTCTATCAACTTTTAAGAAGTAGTTATATGGACATAATTATAATCACAATGGTTGGACATTAGATATGCCTAAGTTTTTTGTAGATATGATATATACTTTAATTATAGAACATTTTTTTGATTTATTATCAATAGTTAGTTTCCGCAGCACATGCAATGAAAGATATCTTGTCTTGAGTTATGACAAATTTTTTACAAGCTTTTATTTAGTTTCACCTGTCCTGTTGTGTTGTCTGTAGTCAAATCTTGCAAGTTAAATTTGACCAACTTCCAGTAGTTCCCGCGGGATAGCGATAAACGAAATGTACGCGGGCGGGGAGACGATCCTGGCCGGAACACCAGGATGTCACTACCAGATTATTGTATTGTCAGATTGCCAGATTATTGTTGTATCCGGATTGACTTGAAATTTGGAATACTTATGTAAATTGCGTGACAATACAATAATCTGGTAGTGACATCCTGGTGGTCCGGTCAGGGTCGTCTCCCCGCCCGCGTATAATTCGTTTATCGCTATTCCGCGGGAACTATGCAATTTTCCGAGATAAAAACTATCCTATGTTCTTTCCCGGGACCCCAAGACCCAACAAGGAATTTCGTCTAAATCAGTTCAGCGGTTGAAGCGTGAAAAGGTAACAGACAGACAGACAGACAGTTACTTTCACATTTAGGTATAATAATATCATCATCATCATCATCCCAGCCTATATACATCCCACTGCAGGGCACAGGCCTCCCCTCAGAATGAGAGGGCTTGGGCATTAGTTCCCACGAGGGCCCAGTGCGATTTGGGAACTTTACACTCAGCATTGAATTGCGGAGCTTTGTGAAGGTTTCCTCACGATGTTTTCCTTCACTGTAAAGCTCGTGGTATAATAATATATTTCACATTTAATGTGAAAATAAATCTGTCTGCCTGTTCAGCAGCCTTGCTCGTGACCGTGAGCGGCTCGGCCCGTGAGCCCAACACTCGCCCGGCGCCGTCTCGGGCTCGCAGAGCAGCTGCCGCGCGCCCAGCAGACACCTCCAGCGCCCTGATAGACATAAAACGACACATTTTGTACACGTAAGTGTATGTCTGGTGGCGTGCTCACGTCGACACGCCGATCTCGTGCAGTGCTCTTATAGTTTAGCTATGTCTGTCTGTCCGTCCATTCGTTCACGGCTTAAGTATAAGAGCTAGAAAGTTGTAATTTTGCATGGATTAACCCAACAAAACTGTAAAATAAAAATTATTTTCTTATTCTTTCTTTTTGTACCCAAATAAACATTAAAACATTTCCGACCATTCGGCCTTATGTGGACACCCATACGCGTTTCATCTCCACTTATGGTGGAGGGTAACAGCCTTTATAATAGTACATTGTGTCTTAAGGGCGGTAAATAAGGAATTACGAACGACTCGAATCTTCCGGATACAGTGGCCCTTTACTGGTATGGAGAAACAGTCGTCGCCGCTCGTCGCCCTCTCCCTCGACGCTCGCACGCCTCACCGGCGCTGCTCTGACCGACTGTTGAGTCACTAGTGCTCTCTGCAGGCGGGGCCTTCTCTCTTACCCTTAACACAACGGAGTCTCCATATCCATCGGACAAGCTAAAGAATTCCGCGTTTTCCGTCTTAGTTAGTCTAAGTATATGACGATGTATTTCGTTACCACTAGCACCTGTTTTATTACAAGCCGTGCTACCTAATGTTGTTGATACTCTAGTACTAGTACTTACAGAAATTATGCACCCTGGTAGGGTATAGCCACAATTGTTATGTTTGAAATTATAATCTAATTCTATTACACAAGTATGGCACGATAATAATTTGTTTCTACCTAAATGTGTATTAATTTAATATAATATCACAACAAATTTATTTCTAAAAGAACAAATAAAATATCTATATTTTTATTCATTTAAAAAGTCTATGATAGAATAATAAAGTTTTTGTAAAAGGTCTGTTTTTAACTTAGCTATAAATAAGGTATTATTTTTGATATTTTTTGTATTTAAAGGCAATTTATTGTACACTTTTTTGTATACCTTTTCAGGTTGCCAATTTTGTCACTTTCAATAACTCCGATACCAATGTCTCCTACCCCCAGTATCAGTACCTATCCTATTTGTGCCCCCACTAGCCGCTGTAAAATTTTGTTAGCTTTTAAAGACCTTAGCTTCCCTATCTGGCCTAAACACTTCCAATCGGGTCAGTAACCGCCCCATGAGCAGCACGGCAGAATTTTCTTCGGTATTGCAGTGTTATAAATATAATAAATCTGCGGTAATATAATAAAAATGTGTTAAGTTATTTAAGAACACCATTTTTCTCAATGACCGCTTTTTAGGGTTCCGTAGCCAAAATGGAAAAAACGGAACCCTTATAGTTTCGCCATGTCTGTCGGTCTGTCTGTCCGTCCGCGGCTTTGCTCAGGGACTATCAATGCTAGAAAGCTGTAATTTTGCACGAATATATATGTAAACTATGCCGACAAAATGGTACAATAAAAAATTCAAAAATATTTTTTAACTGTACTTCCCATACACGTAAAGTGGGGGTGACTTTTTTCTCATCCAACCTTGCAGTGTGTGTGGGGTATCGTTGGATAGGCTTTTAAAACCATTAGGCGGTTGCTAAAACGATTTATCGATTCAGTGATTTGTTTGCAAAATATTTAACGGTATTTATAACGGTAGTTATTCGGGCTATGTCGGTAACCTTTAGTTCTACTGCGGATATCATCGTTTCTACTTCTATCCCGCAAAGAAACCCCGAGCATAGCCCTCTCCATAGCCCTCTGAGTGAGTTTTCTCATGAGACACACACCCGCACCCGCACCAAGCAGTAGTAGTAGTAGTTGACTACGGATCTTTAAAAAATATCTCGAGGTAAACATTACATACACTAATAACATAATTAATAATACAATAGCTTTTAATATATCGGATAATCGACCGATACTTTTCGCGTGTAATCCAGAATATTGCAATAAAAAGGTCAAGAGTATTATGGTGGCTTTCAATTCAACCCACCCATGCTTTTATATTAATCCAAACCCTGTTGGAAGGATGTCCCATGCTCAAGTTTAATCATAAGCTTAAGTATCGACTTCCAAACTGGCTGGCACCCGAAGATACGCTGACGCGACGTTTCAGTACCACAGGGTTGCGTACTTCTGGCTTGGTGGCTAGCCGAGGTTCCTTTACAGCTTCTAATTATTACTCTTACAATCACATACCTACCCAACAAGGCGGCCCTTTCATGTGTGCTGCAGAGATTTTCAAAGTGCTTCCTGAAGTTCCTGAGCTCCCCATTCTGCCACATAAATGAATCATGCGTCGCTCCACTATATGACGCGTCCACATTTAAAATTCAGTTCATATCATCACATATCTGAAAAGCAGAGAAAATTTTGTGTGGTTTAAATTTTTATATTATACTAGCCTGTTACCCGCGACTCCGTCCGCTTAGAATTCGGTTCTCACTATCCTGCTGGAACTATGAAATTTTCCAGGATAAAAACTATCCTATGTCCTTTCCCGGGACTCAAACTATCTGTGTACAGAATTTCATCTAAATTGGTTCAGCGGTTCAGACAAACAGACTTAAAAACCACTACACCTATCTTTTGGCTCTATCATCATGTATTATCCTAATCTAAGGCACTAAATTAGTGTATTGTACCTCAGATTTGGAAAGTTTGAAATCAATATGAAAGTTAGAATTTAATTATTTTGACTTCTATGCTTTGTTTACACACATAGGTAGTTCAGAAAATGAGTCAAATTCAAAAGTAATTTATTTCATAACCAATACAATTCGGAATCTATGTATTTACTTACCAAAGATTACCAAAATTCTTTGCTGTACTACCTACCAACTCCCAGCGACACTAAATTACATGCTGTATCAAATAATTACCTTTTTGTGACAAGGCCTAGCACCTAAAATATGATACACAAATTCCATGAAGACAAAAATCATTTTAAATATTGTATAAGAGTAAAGACACTATATGGGCTACTAAAAAAAAAAAAGAGTAAGTGCTTAACTACATATCACTTACCATTATTGTACATAAAGGGAGTGGTAATGTTTTCTCTTGAAAAATCTCCTCATACATTGTTGGCCCGATAACTGCAATAATGTGGGTGCAATTAATGGCACCACACATCCAGGGCAAATTAAATTTATTGTAGAATCTGCAAAACATACAGAATAAGTAGTCAAAGTCAAAATATCTTTATTCAATTTAGGCTATAACAAGCACTTATGAAAGTAAATACATAAGTAGCATTTGCATGTCATATATATGTGCTTGTGATAAGATTTTCTATGGAGATAGCCTGCAGTTAATTTCCATTCCAGAAGTTGTGGCCATAAATATACTTTGGAATAACTTTTTTTAAATATTTATTATTTAAACTGATAAACTAGCAGCTCATTGAACTAATACATTGTGGGACATTGGGACCCAATAGTCCCTTCCTACACATCCTTGATAATCTCCCCTACCATAAAACTTCAAAGCTGTAAGAAATCTGGAAAAATAAACAGTTGGTTTTTAGGTTGTTATTTCATCTTGCCATATTTCACTTTTAAATATACTCGCTGGCAAATCTAACCACCCTCCTTCCTTAGGAATATGTACGAAGAATGAGCAGCACATTTGTCAGTGTGTATGTAATGACTCTTTGCTGGGAATCTTATTAATTTCATAAAACTTTTACAGTATCTTTGTCTTGTGTGGTATGTACAGGCCGCTGACATTCTCTTTGTATTTTTTTATATTTGTAACCATTTTTCTTGCTTATTAGATAATAGTGAGTGGTCCATATTTATATAATACTACCTGGTGCCCACTACTCTATCTGCAAAGGATTTGCTTATTGCTATCCCGCAGGAGCTAAGAAATTTTCATGGATTAAAAACTATCCTATGTCCTTTCCCAGGACTCAAACTACTTTTACATCGAATTTTGTCTAAATTGGTTCAGTGGTTTAAGTGTGTGCATAGAGGTAAAAGAAAGACAGACACTCTTTTGCATTTATAATACTAGCAACAGCCCGCAACTCCATCTGCATAGAATTCTATGTCCTTTATGGTATTTCATCTAAATCAGGTCAAAAGTGCCACAAAAATTCTAGGCTCTGATAATATTAGTATGATTACTATGGATAAGGGCTTACCTTTATGGTAGGGTCGATTCCACGGCTATTTAGCTTAGGAGGAAGTAAGGGTACAACCTCCGCACAGAGGGCCTTAAACACCTGAGTCAGCCAGAAGGGTCTTGGAAATAAATCATTCACGGTCTTCGCGTACTTGCCTTTGGCGGTCAGTTAGATATTCAGGTAAAGCTTCTTCTATTAATAAAATCGTTTCATTAGTTCTACTAAAAAAAAGAAACGAATTTTCAAAAATCTTTAAAAATTTCTGCTACAAACATGCAATTGCTGTGGAAAATTTCATTTTTGTAAATATCTACTGAGAATGTAAGTCTTATTCTTTACACAACTGCCCAAAGAAAAAAAAGAGTTTTGCCTAGTTTTACTAGACAATGTACGAAATTGACTGCTTGCGTAGCTTTCTTTAGAAGTATTTTAATAATTTCTCCTATGTTTTCGAGTGAAAGAAACTTCATTTATCTTAAAAGAAATAAGATAACTGTTTTAAGTAAGAAAATGCTGTTAAAACTGCCAAAGATTTGTACTTATTAAATTAAATAAAAACACAATTACATTGAAAAAGCTGGATTTGTCACTGTCACACACAAGTTCACATCAAAACAAACAAAATCGTCCACAAGGTCGCTTTTCCTGCAACATTCATTGAATCGAAGCCAAAACGACAACTATCGTGTGATTTTGACATTTCTACTCGAAAATCTTTATGTCAAAACTCGAAATCGTTGGCGAAGTTTGCTTTTCATGGTAGGCCAAAACCGTAACCAATCTCGAAGTTAGAGTTTCGTAGTAGACAAAACCGCTCGAAACTAGTCGAAACGAACTTCGGATCGAAAACGAAATCGAAGTAACTACGTGGTAGCAAATCATCGATTCGAAGCCCGTAACTTCCAACTTCGAGTTTCGTGGTAGGGCTATCGCGTATGAATTCGCCACTAGAGGCGCTAGTGTAGCGTGAGGTCTCCGAAACGTCAAATCTCATAGTTTTTGGGTGAGCTACGCGGGTTTATTTATAATTAGAATAATTTTGTGAATATTTTGCAATATCTGAAATTAATTATGGCAAATATGCGTTCCGGGCCAATAAATGTCTGAGTTTTGAGACAGTTTTGTCTTTCGGAAACCTTTGTCCTCCCTTTTTTCCAAACAAAACGGGGACTATGCAACATTGTGGCATGCTCGATATTTTATGGTACGGTTTTAAGGTGTATTAAATAGGTGTCATTGGCAGTTATGGACGCTAACCAAAAGCGACCGATTGCCACTAAACAAAAAAGTTGAAGTTGAAGTAGGTGTATTAAATATGATTTTAATCTAAACTTTGTATGCACGCCTGTAATAACAGACTTTGAAAGCCATACTTAAAAACCTCACGCAACAGTGCGCCATCTAGTGAGACAAAAAACGATAGCCCTCATTCGACGATTCAGTTTAGGTGCCTACATTGAACTGCTCTGCGTTTGGATCGTTTATGAAAAGATCATGGTAGGCCCCCAGGTTCCACATAATAAGGTGCCGTTTTAAACCACTGATAATTGGTGAAATGAAGGTGAAATGATATAAGAAGAGTAAATCAGACAACAATCAATTGATATCGATTCGATAGTTTATGTTTTAGAACACTTAATCAATGTTTTACTATTCCGTCAGTTAGTACTGTTTTATGGCGTTTGCTATGCTTTATCTAGTAGGCGCTAACTATCTCTTTTTAGTCTGCTAGAAGGGACAAAATTCCAAATTCTAACTCAGACACATACAAAGACAACTTCCGACGCTCTTCCCAGTGGCGTAGCTACCGGAGGGCTAGACGGGGCAGTGCCCCGGGGCCTCCAAGCTCAGGGGGCCCCTCGGACTCTGACTTACAAACTGTAAATGACAAATGTGGAGTATGTCAAATTCTGAACATGACTAATACGGAACAAACGATTTTAAATAGTTTCAGTTGGGGCCCTAGTTTATTTTTTGCCCCAGGGCCTTTGGTTACCAGCTACGCCACTGGCTCTTCCTTTGCACTTACTTCGGTCTCCAGGCATAACACCCCTAAAATTTGACGTGTCTCAGTGTCTGTCAGTGGCATTATAGCTCCCAAACGGACAGACCGATTTTGATGCGGGTTTTTAATTAATATTTAATATATTATAGGCAGCGCTAGTGTTGAAGCATATTAGTCTAATAATAGTAGGGCCAAGGGCTCCCCCCCCCCGCCCCCCGCTCTAGAGATTCTAAAAAAGTTGCCAAATATAAAGCAAGCAAACCAAAGTCCGTGTGAAGGTACGTGTACATGTAAACTTCATGTGCTGTCGACTTCACCAACATTTAATTTTTGTCTCACTCTCCATAATATCAACAAGCACCCCCCCCCCCCCCTCTCGGGCTATCGGCTGGCGACGCCGACGCAGATATCAGTGATGCACTCTCTGTTTAGTTTATCGGAATAAACAGAGACAGCATTTATCTGTCTCATACATTTTGCCGATGACTGGTGAAGCAGGTCCTTAGTGTTTTGTTTATTTTCTCATTCAATTTACGAGACAAAACTAATATTTTAGGGCCTGGCGCGCGCGGGTGCAGCTAAAACATTATCGCTGCTCATACTACTTATTTTCCAATAGGCATCCACCCGCTCCGTACAAACCGCGTCAGCTAGCTTTGAGAAACGAGGCCCTCATGGAGGATCGATTGAAACCTAGTATGTAGGTGAGGTAGACGACTATTGTTCCATTCCTGCTGGCTCGTGCTGAGGCACCGACTTCGAGCTAGTAGGTACCTACCTAGAAAAATATTTTCAAGTGTTTTGTAGTCGGTTCCATTTTTTGTTATTTTTTATTTTACTGAAGTCGGTTACTTTTTTGTAAAAAAATATATTTAATTCTCATTTCAGCTGTCGTGTTTTACCGACCGTGCGGTAAAGGGTTAAGCAACAAGTCATGAGACTCAGGGCGCCCTACGCTACGTTTTCCCGTCCGTGGTCTCCATTCGAGGACTCTTCTATTCCACCGTTCATCGGTCCTGCGACAGACGTGGCCAACCCAACGCCACTTCAGCGAATCAATTCCTTGAGCAACGTCGGTATGTACTAATCGCTAGTAAGCATGAATTAGGTAGTTTCCATTTTAGTTTTATCATCTTAGTAATTGTTATCTTCCGTAATTCCTCTATAATTAAACTAATGAGCGACCGATTAGGCTTTGCGCTGTGTCAGCATGATATTTGCCGGATAATGGCCATCCGTGTTTTTATCAGATACTTGAAAACATCTTATTATTAACCGACGAAAAAAACGGAGGAGGTTCTCAAGTCGACGCGTATATTTTTTTTATGTATGACCACGCATAACTTTTCACAGAGTAGTTATATTTTGATAATTATTTTTTTAATGGAAAGGGTACACCCCGAGGGTGGTCCCATTTAAATTTGGGAAAAATATTCCTACCCTAAGAGTAGGAAAACAGGGGATGATTGATTGTTCAGTCACTGATTGTAATGTATGACCAGGCATAACTTTTTACAGAGTAGACTGATTTTCATAATTATTTTTTTATTGGATAGGGTACAACTTGAAGTTGGTATTATATAAATTTGGAAAAAATTATCCCAAGGGTGAGAAAAAAGTAAAAAATAAAAACTTTTTAACAAAAAAATTGAACCACGAGCCATCAGGAGTGATAGAAGCCCATTTGGCAGACGACTATAGGTCCACTCCTGATGGCTCGTGATGAGGCACCGACTTCAAACTAGTACCTAGATTAAAGTTAAATAGGAGAAAAAGGTTTATTATTCTTTTGTTTTCTGTTTTTTCGGCGGTTCAATTTTTTTGTTAAAAAGTTTTTTTATTTTAAATTTCATCATCCTAGTCTAGTTAAATGCGGTAAAAATCACCCGCTCGTTTGCAACCCTATGTTCTAAGACTTAGAATATAGGGTTGCAAGCGTTGTTATCTCTGGGAAAACGCTTATTATCGAGTTTTAGCCAGAGCTAAGTTCAGTCGGCCGCGGGTACCGTAAACTGCTTCAACTTTGCCCTCTGGCCCCAACATTGCCTGATTCGATTTAGAGTCTATAACTTAGCACCCTTTAGGCTTTAAAACTTTTATCCCCCCGTAATAATAATTCCCGTGTAGATAAAAGTTTAAAACCTATAAGAGTGCTAAGTATCGACTCTAAATCAACTCGGGCAATGTTGGGGCCAGAGGGCAAAGTTGAAGCAGTTTACGGTACCTACTTTGATATATGTATTTACTTACCATCATTTACCGACCATGCGTGTTATGGGACCAAAAAAAACCAAGTTCAATTTTAAATCTTTTTTCTTTCTTGCTGATTCTATCTTCTTCCATTTTAATTCATATTGTACATAAAACAAAATATATATATATACAAAATGCATAACGCCCACACTACAGATTCTATACAACTCATATTTCAAAATCTTTATGCCATTAACTCTTAACTAGAATACCTACTCAGAGTTAGCTATTTCACCACGGCCACAAAGTCTAACTCCCTGCTATTTCCACACTTTCTGACAAATTTCTGCCATTTTGAGCACCGGCCGCACGAGTGCGTCGACCATTAGTGTACTGTTACCAGCACCAATATCTAACACAGCAAAGTGTTCATAAATCCCGAAAGACCGAAAGACCGCCGAAAGACGTCGTGTTCCGGGGCACCATGGCGCAGATGATAGCGACCAAAATAGCGACGTCGGAGACGGTGACTCGACGGGTTCACGCCGTTTTGTCACCAAATTAGTTTTAAATATTATTGATTATAAATATGTATGTTAGTCTGTAAGGTATTTATTGTATGGGCCAAGTTGCCCGAAATGAATGAAACTGGTTCACGACTATTTCCGAACACAGGCGACCGTCCATCAATCATCATACTTATTAAGTGACGTTATATCAAATATATGCACAGCGTGTATTTTTGATACTACCTCAAAACTTAGGGTGGTTAGTGAAGGCCCTAATAATCACGGTTTGTTATGTTTTAGTAAAAAAAAATACTTATTATTTTACTTACAAAATTAATTAGCACGCAATGTATCACTACGTGATACTACTTTGTTTTAATTCAACACCTTGCACTTGTTGACGTGACAGCTGTCACAGAACGCTACTCTCTCGTATCAAATTATTGTAGTACGCCTTAGATGAATGATTGGTCTCGCGCGCTCGCTCGACTAGATACCGCCGGCGTACTTGTCAAATGCGGCAACAAATAGTACGCCGAAATCGGCGTACCTGAGCCCGAGGCGAGTTCGCGTTGCAAACTGTGCGTAATGTGCATGTCCCGAATTTTTGTTAAATTTTGGTCATAAACCGAAGTAAAATGCCAGTTTTCGCAGTGAAACTGTTTAAAAATAATACTACTAGAAATAAGAAGGACACTGGGATCACATACCATCAGTAAATATCGTATAATTTCGAAATTACAAAATAAAATAACATGAACCCTAAACGCCATTCTGTGTTGCCGCGTACACAAGAATCAAATTCCCCGTGGTTGAGATTTTAATAAATTGAATTTTATTGTTATCATCATTAAATGATGATAAATTTAATAACTTATTTTATTTAAGTATCTAACGTAATTATTATATATACATAACCTAGTTCTATATTATTAATGTTTATCTTTGTGATATTATACACTGAAGGTGTATAAATTGTTACCCGACACTATTTAATTAAGGGGTGAATTGTCTTAAAATTAAAAATGTTTTTCGTCTTCCCAGTCAAAGGCCCGATCAGCTGATTTACTTAGGTATTACTGGAAACGAAAAAATTTTTTTCGTATTTGTACTCATTTTCCTAAAATGTTAACTTTTACCCGACTGCCCGAAGGAGGGTTATGTTTTTTATGCGTATGTAAGTATGTATGTATGCATGTACCTATGTATGTATATTTTGTAAACAATATTTTTATTTTTAGTTTAATTAACCTGTAAATTATATTAGGTTTACTTATAGGTGCAACGTGTTAAGTACGCAAAACTTCTTAGTTGGTGACTCAGTCCATGAATTTTCAGTAATAATTTGTAAATATTGAATGTCCTTAAATATATATATATTTTAATTAAAAGTGAGGCCTGATCATTAATATACCTACATCATACCTACCATTTTTTTGAAGAAGAAACCTACGCCTAACCTATACACAAACATATTAATACATTCACTCTTAATTACTTCTTAATTTCTAAGTATTTCCCAAGATACATTTTGTATCCAGTAACTTAATAGACCACAGAATAATTTATTTTCCCAATAATTCGGGTAACAGTGGAGCAGCTGGCAACACAATTCGTCACGCACACTAGCATCCTTGCAAATTGTCTTACACCGTTCTTACGCACACTACAATATTGAGTTGCCGCATTCACGAACGTTTTGTTTTTAGTTACCGCGGTATCTAGTCGAGCGAGCGCGCGAGACCAATCATTCATCTAAGAGGTACGCATTTGCATTGCTGCTCGAAAATATTTCAAAAATTAATTACGCTCTGGTAGCTAATTCTAAATTAACAATTTGTCTTGATATCGGTTCACAGCACTTAAATCTTCGTCTGGTTACAGTTTGAGGTAGTATCAAAAATACACGCTGTATGTATAATGCACCTTTATGAACTTTAGTTTACCCCAAATTAATGACATGTAAACTTCGGATATCTATAGAGAGCTGTTGCAACTACTACAAAAAGGATAGTTCCCTCTTTTTCCTAAAGATGACATCGTACAATTTCAAGTTTTGGGGGGTTTCAACTACTCTTTAAAAATAATATTTTAGAAATATTTACATCTAAATTTATACTCTATTGCATCTGCACCTACAACGACTGACAACTGTCACATAAGTATGTATGTATGTATGTATGTAAACTCTTTATTGCACATAAAAATAAAAATACAAATACACAGAGAGGAGAACAAAGGCGAGCTTATCCCTAAAAAGGGATCTCTTCCAGCTAACCTAGTTAGGAAAAACATTTGGTTATATAGAGGATAAGCGGAAAATTACGTGCGGTAAAGAGACAAAACAGAAATACTCAAAAGAGATAAAATAAATACAACATTATTTACATTAAGACACATTACACATTACATACATTACACACACATACACACATTACATTACATAAACATACATTATTCATAACTATTTATTTATTATTCATAGTTAGTTTTACATTATTTATAAGTAGTGTGTGACAACGCTCTCCGAAGCCGAAATTAGCCGAGTCTCTTTCCAAAGACCGATGTGCAATCTTTATGACCGGGTAGGTATTTCTAGAGCCGGTGAAACGTGTCAGATATTTTAACAAACTCCGCTGTGGCGCTGTGACTGAAGGTACTCAGTTTTCAATCCCGATTATATCACAGTAACCCCCACTCCCTATAGTTGTTGACCACTCCGTTGAATCTCTCCCTATACAGTTCGCTGCCGGGCACCACGAAGTTGGTGACTTCAGCTCCATCATCGAAGGTCGGCAGGTTCTCCTCTGCCACAGTTATTATTGGCAACAGGATCACTCCCATCATTAGACCAACCATTTTGGCCTGAAAACAAAAGGATATTGCATGAAAAAATCCACTTTTGAAGTTAATTTAAGGGAAAAGTAGGTAGGTACAAATACAATTTACTGCGTCCGAAAGCCAACAACTCATTGTACTTTAAAAGTGCGTTTATTACTGCAATACGCGTCTTTAACACACTACCCAATGAAATAAAAATGCTTAATGGAAATCGTTTCAAGAATAAATAAATAAATTGGCTGATTGAATGTATTTTATAAATTAATAAGGGCTATCGTTTTTTGTCTCACTAGATGGCGCACTGTTGCGTGAGGTTTTTAAGTATGGCTTTCAAAGTCAGTTATTACGGGCGTGAAAACAAAGTTTAGATTAAAATCATATTTAATACACCTTAAAACCGTACCATAAAAATATCGAGCATGCCACAGTGTTGCATAGTCCCCGTTTTGTTCGGAAAAAAGGGAGGACAAAGGTTTCCGAAAGACAAAACTGTCTCAAAACACAGACATTCATTGCCCCGGAACCCATATTTGCCATAATTAATTTCAGGTATTGAAAAATATTCACAAAATTATTCTAATTATAAATAAACCCGCGTAGCTCACCCAAAAACTATGAGATTTGACATTTCGGAGACCTCACGCTACACTAGCGCCTCTAGTAGCGAATTCATACGCAATAGCCCTCATTCTTTTCGAATGCTGCATGCAGTAACTTTAAAAAATTGTATGCTCAAAATAAGCAACTTTAGGTACTGTTGATATCTTTTTTGTGATGTATCTTTGTACATAGTTTACAATTAATAAATTACTACTGGGTTATTATTTCGAGAGGTTCAATTGTGTTCAGACTCAAATTTTCAGTTATAAATTAGAAATATATCGTTTATTGTTTTTAAGTTGCTTAGGATATTATCACTGAAACTTGTGGTAAATACATTTTATTCTATTTTTATCTTTTTTTCCACAATAACTTAAATTTTCTGCACAAAAGTCAGTTACGTGGTCAGGTTCGGATTATCCCTGATTACTTTGTAGTATTGTAAAAAAATACAAGGTATAGAAAAACTTGCTGTTTAAAACATGGATTGAATGTTCATAATATGATATACCATGCATGCAAACATAAAAAAAATTAGGACATTTGATAAGACTATTTTTTCTACATTTCCCGTTGTTCCAAAATACACCATCATTTTTCGTAGCCACACTTATTAAGTATATTTTAAACAAAAAAAAGAGGTCAAACCTCCTGTAAATCCTTTTTTAACTATAAGCAACTTTGAAAATAAGACTGCGTCAATATAATAGTTATTTGTGCAACAAGAGAGCAAAGTTGTTTTTTGTTGCGAGTGTGATTTTGAATCCCGAGTAAGCGAAGGATTCTATAATTGAATCACGAGCGTCAGCGAGTGATTCTAGGTTAGAATCCTGAGATCAGCAAGGGATTGAAATACACGAGATGCAAAAAAAACTTTGTCTCGTGTGACACATACAATTTTTCACCTCAGCAGCGAGAACATAATTTAAATGTAACATAAGAATAAAACCACATATACCTACCTGTTTACAAAACAAACACATTTTTTTAAAAATAGAATCCGATTATTATCAAATATAATAATTACACTTAAAACCATAAAAAGAGTCCAGTAGCTACAATACTAATCGCATACTCATAACATGCAATCTTAACTTCTTGTACTAATGTGACACTTATTTTTTAATACTGCAAAAAGCCTCATCTCGGGTAATTGAAAAGGTTGAACAATTAAACCTTTAATATGATTTTTTAAGATTTCTATTACATAAACATAAATAGATTTGTTAAAAAATCATTCAATTTAACAAATAATAATTATACTGTAGAGGCAGTATACGGAATTCTTGTATAAAAAAAAAACAAGAGAAGCGGCTTTCGTGCAATGAGGTTGCATACTTTATTAAAAGATCAGGAAAATTACATTTGGAAATATTTCGATAATTTTAATACCAAAAATTTAATTTAAGTTTGTAATCGACAAATTTGGTCCTATCTCTTGCTTTTTTCGAGTTGAAGTGAAATGACAGATCAAAGTAAAGTTCAAATATTTGGAATTCAGTGAGTAGACCCAACACTGTAGGTACTCAGCATTTAAAAAAATAATTTAAAAAGTTACTTTGTCTCACGGAGTGAGCAAAATGCGATTTTGCTCACTGATTTCTCATAGCAAACCTGCCTGTTTGAGGTGCTGAGGTGAAAAGTATAATGTTTATCGCAAGTCATAATTATTTATCTATAATTAATGTAATAAAGGTTCAGTTAGATTTGCGTCAAAGATCGAGCGTCATTTTCGTTACGGTTGCGACTTGGTAAGTATTGGGTAAATAAATATAATGTTTTACTGGTGCTGTGTCATTTACAGTTAAGTTATTCAATATTGATTTCATTTGCTTCAAATCTATAGATATTTACTGCAGAGCCGCGAAAGTAAGAGCTTTTCAATTTCGTGGTCATCATTTTCGTGGTCCTATGGGCCACGAAACTGATTAAAGTCCACGAAAAAGATGATTTTCCCTACAAGTAGAAAAAATACAGAACACTTTTTATAGAATTTTCTGCTTTTTACAGTGTAATCGTTTATGCCGTTATTGATTTAAACGAAGAATGGTTGACCGTCAACACCATTTGCTCCAGGTGTGGTTATAGGAATTATGACCAGTGCGTCGCCAATTTTGTTAACTGGCGAGAGGTTCAAGAATTATTTTGCCCTGAATGTACGTGTGAAATGTATATATCTAAATATTAAAAGAAAACTTCGTCATTTAGAGGAGCATTTTGTTGTGTTGTTTCGTTGTAACATAATTTCGTTCTGGTTTACCGTAGACCTGCACGGGGGGGAAGGTATTGAAAACTGTTTTGGTTTGTGAGTTGAAGTTATTAATCTTACTTTAATTAAGTAATTTCTAGATAGTATTTAAAAGGTTACAAAAATGACAATTTGAAGTCGTCATTTTCGTGGTCAAGTTTTAATTTTTTTTTATATAGATATCGATTGTCTATTTCTGTTGATACCTGATTAATTAAATAATGCTTATTCGTTTTCTCATTATGATCGGATTTTCATTCAAATAGTACAATTATAAGATTTAAAAATAAACAAAATGTTCTTTTTCGTGGTCTCGATGCTCATTTTCGTTACCGTTAAATTGGATTTTTGCTTTTTTTAACCAAAATAAACTTTATCGATCTCTTATAATATAAAGCATCTTATCGGTACATATCCTTTTGTTCAAAATAAAACAGACCACATCAAAATGTGTGTTTTTATTTCTGTAACATTTATCTTACACCTCAAATAATTACCCAACTAAGCCTCCTTTACACCATGCGACAACTTGCATGCAAGTTTCACTACATTGCGGTATTTGTTTGAAAAACTAAATTCATTGTCCCTCGGTAGTCTGCGATGTAATGCAACTTGTATGCAAGTTCTTGAATGGTCTAAATGGGCCTTAAGGTTCGCGGACGCATTCCCCATCTCTTTTTGCCCTTGTCTTATACCGTGTGACGTCTCGTGATCATGGCGCATGCAACGTGCCGAAATATCGAGGTGCTCTAAAATCAAGGTACGCGGAACAAAACCAGAATTTAATTCATACATTTTTTCCGTTTTTTTGCTTATGTCTAAAGTTGTATAGATAATGGTACGGAATCCTTCGTGCGCGAGTCCGTCTTGCACGTGGCCGGTTTTTTGAAACAAGGTCTTTGTCCAGCACGGGGTATATATAGATTGAGAAGAGTATCAACAAACCTCTTCCAATTCCTTCCTATATTGCTTCTCTGGGTACACCTCCTCGGGGTCCACGTCCAGCCTCTCCAGCGCCAGCTTCAGCTGTTCGTAGTACTGGTCCAGCAGTTTATGGTAGTGCTGTCTTCTGAAGTCCTCGTCTGCTCCAGTAAAGAAGAAATACATCAAGTCAGCGGTGGGACTTGACGTGTGAACCATTTGGAAGTCCACGGGGACCATTTCTAGTTTCTCGTTCTGGAAAATGCAATTACAAACAATTGAGATTTTTTGCACTATTAGGTATATCGTTTCTAATTCCATCGTCTCTTCAATTTTATCCCTGACGCAAAATGAGGGGTGTTATAAGTAGGGGTTTTCCAACTTTTTGGTCTATGGTCTAAAGGTAAAACTTTTCCGCTAAGATTCGAAGTAGCTCTTCTTATACAATTTCATCATCATCATCATCATCATATCAGCCGTAGGACGTCCACTGTGGGACAAAGGCTTGCGCCATAGACCTCCAGTCGCTTCGGTTGGAAGCAAGCAGATGTAACTAATAGTTTTATTAATTTGATTGAACACAGAATATTTATTAGGCTTTTTAACGCTGAAAAATGTTGCCCCTAACTCGTCCAAGAAACTACTGTTTTGCATCGAAAATTTGAAATCAATTTAAAACACTGCACTGCGTTTAATTTTCAAACGACTTCAAAAAAGGAGAAGGTTCTTTATTCATCTGTATGTTTTTAAGAATATTTTTGTAGGAGCTACTGTGAATTTGGTAAGTCGAAGAAAGAGTATATTAGTCTAGTGCAACGTCTGTATTTAACTGCAAATGAATCATAATATCAACTGGACCACCCTTGATTTGAAGATTACGAGTTTATTATGTCAAATCAAATTTTCATTTATTTTTTTATGTCAACTACATAATACTCATGTTTACTAACTACATGTACTTACTTGTCGTCTATGCATCAGGTTGCTGGGTTTAAAATCCCCGTGTGCCAGCATTTGCGAGCCCTTGCTGTAATAGACACTCATGAACTGCAGAAATCTATCCTCCTCGCCTTCTCCTGCCAAGTATTTCTCCAACTTTTCCTTATTTACATCTGAGACTACCGACATCGCTGTACCGATCATTTTAGGTTTCATAATGTCCATTAAAGATAGCATGATAGACGTATCAATAGTTAACTTATTTGAAACTTCTTCATAATCTTCCGGGTCTTCCTTACAATAAGCTAATGAGAGAGCATGGAATTTGGCTATCAGCTCTATAGCTGTGGACGCGTACTCTAAGTCTACTGTCTTCTGTCTCGCGTGAGTTTTGAAGCCATTTGCCATGAGGTTCTCTAGAACTATGGTCTCGGTAAGGTACTGTTCGTTGATGCCATAGATCTTCGGGAAAACGAGCCTGTGTTCCTCGGGCACACTATGTTTCTCTTGAAGCATCTCAAACTGCTTTAACACTTTCTTGTAGAAGTAAATCTCAGTTGTGAATGGGCAAGGGATTGGAGATGTTTTACGCACACTGTCACCCAAAACAGCCACTTTAGCAAAAAGATTGATATCTTTTTTGTCTTTTGCTTTAAGCTTCACAAGGAACAGCACAGCAGTTAGGTTGGCACCATGGGAACTAATTTCTTTAATATCAGCGTCGTAGTCCACATATTTTATTTCTTCAGCTATTTTCGCAATCAAATTTGATACCGTATCTTTAGGTGTCTCCATGCTGATGATTACTATAATATTTGATGTGTTCTTTTTACAATTTACTATATATATTAGTAGTGTTATCTTGACTGTCTAATTATCTACGATTAATCTTTATTATTTTATTACCAATCCCGAGTGATTAAATAAATATTGACTCCGTATGTTTGTTGAATTGAATCGCACATCGTCTACGAACAAATAATAAGTCTTATTATTTATTCATAGTACATCGTATTATTTGTACTTTATCTTCGAAAAACTCACTTTTGATTAGAAAATCTGTAAACAAATCTTTATTTAAGACAAAATTCGTACAACACGATTCTATACAGTGTATAGTACACACGGACGAACTGAATTATATCAATGGACACTTACTAGTGGTACATAGTCCAATAGATCTAAAAGATTATCCAATTGGTGCAATTGAACATAATTTAAACAGCGTAGTCATAGAAAATAGCAAGTGTACTTAAGTAATCTAAACTACTGCAAAACCTCTTTTTGTACGTTCTGCATCCTATCATGTCCAAAAGCGGTGGTTTTTTGAAAATGAAATCAAGAAACTAACTTTTTCACCTCAGCACCTCAAACAGGCAGGTTTTGCTATGAGAAATCAGTGAGCAAAATCGCATTTTGCTCACTCCGTGAGACAAAGTAACTTTTTAATTATTTTTTTTAAATGCTGAGTACAGTGTTGGGTCTTCAAAGTAAAGTTCAAATATTTGGAATTCAGTGAGTAGACTCTACTCACTGAATTCCAAATATTTGAACTTTACTTTGATCTGTCATTCATTTCACTTCAACTCGAAAAAAGCAAGAGATAGGATCAAATTTGTCGATTACAAACTTAAATTAAATTTTTGGTATTAAAAATATATCGAAATATTTCCAAAATGTAAATTTTCCCGATCTTTTAATAAAGTATGCAACCTCGTTGCACGAAAGCCGCTTCTCTTGTTTTTTTTTTATAAAAGAATTCCGTATACGGCCTCTACAGTATAATTATTATGTGTTAAATTGAATGATTTTTTAACAAATCTATTTATGTGTATGTAATAGAAATCTTAATAAAAATCATATTTAAAGGTTTAATTGTTCAACCTTTTCAATTACCCCGAGATGAGGCTTTTGCAGTATTAAAAAATAAGTGTGACATTAGTATAAAAAGTTAAGATTGCATGTTATGAGTATGCGATTTGTATTGTAGCTACTGGACTCTTTTTATGGTTTTAAATGTAATTCTATTATAATTGATAATAATCGGATTCTATTTTAAAAAAATGTGTTTGTTTTGTAAACAGGTAGGTATATGTGGTTTTATTCTTATGTTACATTTAAATTATGTTCTCGCTGCTGAGGTGAAAAATTGTATGTGTCACACGAGACCAAAGTTTTTTTGCATCTCGTGTATTTCAATCCCTTGCTGATCTCAGGAGTCTTACCTAGAATCACTCGCTCGCAACAAAAAACAACTTTGCTCTGTTGTTGCACAAATAACTATAAATTAACTTTAGGTAAATTTATTGTAATTTGTTGATCATTATTGAAAAATTGTAAAAACAAATACGAAAATACGAGCTTATGGATAAGTACTGATTTCTTCCACGTTTTATGTAAAGACGTAATATGTTTAATAACTGAGAAATTAAGATCTAGTAATGGTGACTCTGTGTATTGGACGCAAAAAATCTACTTATCCCATATCGTGGTAATTATTATTGAGTTCTGTGAGTCATACCTATGTATAGATTATCCTCTACGCAATACTGTTAAATTGTGTCACCCATCGTTGTTACTTATTGGATAGACATGGGCGGATCCAGAATGGGAGGGTCATGGTAGTCATGCCCCCCCCCCTGAGGCCTGGTGTAAGACAACCTTAATTATTTCGTATGTATTCCAGTAAACAAAGAGGAAAATTGATTTAGTTATGAATAGAATTTGACAATGTGTCCCCCCACCCCGGCTAGAAAGCTGGTTTCGCTCTTGTAGTAGATACCTACCTAGAGCTTATTTCAATTCAACCTATTTTATCTTTAATGCAATGATACCAATTTCTGTTGTTGACTTGTTGATAATATCGTACCGACTTTACTTCTCATATTTGCTTACTATGTTGTATTCTATTGTAATATTTTAGGAATAACATAATATGGCCGATGGGGTCAGAAAGTTCTCGAATGCCGTCCGCGGACCGGGAGACGAGTTGTCGGTAGGCCTCCAACAAGATGGAGCGACGACCTGGTTAATATCGCGGGATCGCGTTGGATGCGGAAAGCACAAGACCGGTCTGAGTGGAGAGCCTTGGGGGAGGCCTATGTCCAGCAGTGGACGTCTTTAGGCTGACATGATAATGATGATGATGAATAAACATATGCCTATTAATAAAAACAATTACTCTGTTCACCCGCGACCTTACAATAGCTACGACTACACAACAAAATTGTGAGCTCATGCAGCTCTTCCACTTCCACAGTGCAACAACACACACAAACCTAACTGGGTATCACCACCACACAACATTGACGCGTTTCAAACTCAACCAGAGCTCATCTTCAGAGCAACACAACCGTTCACCGTGCTAGCAGATGTTAGACTTAGGGGCTGTTTCACCATCCATTGATTAGTGTTAACTGGTGGTTAGGTGTGATGCCGTCTCTATTTGTTTTGTTCGGATAGACGGAGACGGCATCACATTTAACCGTCGGTTAACGCTAATCAATGGATGGTGAAACAGCCCCTTAATTCAATAAATTATGTGAGACTAGAGGACTATGTTGCCTAAACGCACTTGGAATCGCAATGTTATTCACCACTTCTTTCTGTCACACGGTATAGGATGACGGTAGAAAGAGACGGTGAATGCAATCGCAAGCGGTCGAGCGTCACACAAAACGGCCACAGATTTGGGTGATAGCAAACAATTCCGGTTCAGTCAACAGTATCATTAGCTGCCACAGACAAGGAAATCAAGATGAAACACTCGGAAGAAATAAACGCTTGTTCATAAATCACATTGATAAGTGCTTGCTTAGAGGTCCATGACTGTTAAGGACTCTAAGTTCGTCCTATTTTAGTATCAATTTTAATATTTATGTCAATGGTAGATTTACCAGAATCATATTAATAAAAAATGCTTGCCTATCTTTGTAAATTTTCTTCTCACAATTAGGTTAGCTGGAAGAGATTTCTTATTAGGGTTAGATTTATTTTCGTACTTTTTCTGTTTATCTGTACTTATATTAATTTATTTTATGTTCAATCAAGTACTACAATAGATGCTAGCCCGGGTTTGAACCCCCGATCCTCTGCTTGAGAGCCCATAGAATACACAACAAGGCCGCCACGACTTTTTTTAACGGCGTTCCACGCGCAGCATCTAACGCCGTTTAATGACACAGTGATCTATCTTTCTAATTTCTCATCTCGTGCTATAGTTAACTCCGTGCTGATTGTTGAGTAACATGCGGTTCAGTCGCCCGCGCACCACGCAACATGACGGACGGTCAGCTGTCACTGCGCAGCCTCCTCGACAAGGTCACGCTCGAGCAAAACTACGACAACCATGACGTCACCATCACCCCCATATCCACAGGCGGTGGGAACTACACTTCCGAACTATTCCTTGTCACAATCAAATCAGAAACAAAACAAGACTTAAAATTGTTCGCCAAGGTAGCAAATATAGGAAGTACATTTCGCGAAGAAATACCCATAACACAGTTTTACGAGACAGAAAGGTTCGTATACGAAAAACTCGTCGGTATTTACGGTGAGATAGAGGACAAAAACAATGTACCTGAAGAACACAGACTGTATTTCCCTAAATACTATGGGTGTAACCCTAAACTCTACGAAGAAACCATTGTGTTAGAGGACCTATCAGTAAGAGGATATACAACTTATGACAGATTAAAATCTATAGATTGGAATTACGCTCGCACGGCTGTCAAAGAATTAGCGAAAATTCACGCTTTATCGTTCGCTTATGCGGAAGAAAACCCCGAGGAGTTCGCGAAAGTGGCTGAAAAGATGCTGTATGAAATAAAAGGTCCAGAAGAGAAGATAAAGTTGGTGTGGGGGAAAATGGTGGAGAATGTGGTGGTGGCGACCAAGGAGGAGAACAGGGAGAGGCTGGAGTCGTACCTGAAGGAGAATGTGACGAAGCTGAGAGATCACTGGAAGCCACTGCGGCGGACAGTGCTGACGCACGGGGACTTTCGACCCAGCAACTTGATGCACAAGACTAAGGAAGTAAGTTTCGTAGAAACTTTCATATCAATTTGCAGCTGTATTCAGAAACTTGCGGTGATTTCATTGCTTGGGCTATTACAAAACAATACAATTACTGTTTGACACCACATAGTAAGTAATAAAGAAAACAGATACATACATACGTGTAGAGAAAAAAACTTACAAGGAAAACAAGTAGGCAGGTGTGTATGGTTTATTTGGGTTGATTAACAAATAACATACCTACTTAAATTTTAAGGGGTAGATTCCAACAAAGGTTAACATCCACGGCTTTGGACCTCTTGTAGAAAAAAATCTAGTTTCACATGGTAAACTTGGTTTAAATTTGGTTTAATTTAGATACTACATTGAAGTTAAGATAAAATATTTTTTTGACAGGCCATTAGTGACTATTGATCATAAAAGAATTGTTAAAAAAGAAATTAAGTTTATTGAAATCAGAATAGATATACTTACTTAATGTTTTGTACGTAGGTACATTGGCAAGACATAGAAGATCACAAAATCTATTTAACAACTCTGTATCTTGCAGCCTACCTACTAATAAACATTTTCTATGATTCTGCTACCATCACGTCAAAACAGCACGAACGTTCACGTTTAAGTGTTAGAAAGTATTGTAGTTCGGCAGTAATAATAAAGCGAGTTAATAAACTTGTAAATCACATGAAACTACGGAGCTATGTATAGGTATAGTCATTCACGATGACTCGCACCGTAGTTCTTATTACAATGTTTAATTTTGAAAAAATCACGCGTCTTCGTGGATGGCACTAGGTATACTTAATAAGTACAAGATTCAACACAGTAACTGGTTAACGTCTTGATCAACAAACTTCCTGATAGCAAAAAATAACCTTGAGGATGATGGTACACAAACACTTAGGTCTGTCCGAAGTTGAAACTGTGAACGACGTAATTTACGCACTACACGCACCGAGGAAATCATACAAATTTTTCGGGTGCTTAACTGATAAAGTTCTATATATATATACCTTCTCAAGACTAAAGTCATGTCGAATGTTCATGTGATGTCTTGTCTACCCCTGTTTTGGTTGAGAATTCAGTTATGGAAGTTGCTGACGCTTATTTATGTACTAGCTGTTGCCCGCGGCTTCGCCCCCGTTGTATTTTTTCTATATTTTCTCCCATAAAAACCTTCTCCCGGCAGTAACGAACACAACAATAAAAGAATTAGCGAAATTGGACCAGTCGTTCCCGAGTTTTGCGCTTAGCAACACATTTTACGATTCATTTTTATTTATATAGATATCTAGGACAAACCATCCAATTAGGTAGGTAGGTTCGAGAAGGAGGTCAATCGCCGAATCCAACTCGGATGGACAGCGTTCGGGAAACTCCGCAATGTCTTTTCGTCGAAAATCCCTCAATGCCTTAAGACGTAAGTCTTTAAACAATGTGTGTTGCTCGTGATGACATATTACCTTTAATAAATACCATTAAAGTTTGTTGTTATAACAAAAATACTTCCACGTGGTATACCTAACGGTAAAAGAAATTATAACGTGACCTAGTGATAAAATGTTGATAATATTATTTGTTTATTTGTGTTACTTTTCAAATTAAGTAGGTATCTACAAGATTTAAGGTTAATTAAAGTTTGAATTAGTGTATTAGAGTGTGTCAATGATTCAATTAAACCTTAGTTACCACGAAGTAGGTACCTACAGTCAAGCACAAAGGCAGCTGAACTCTGAAGTACTTTGTCACGAGAAACAACACTGAGGCGGTTCGAATCGAAATGAATCGAATGAATCGGTTCGGTATATGAAAACAAGCCAAGTCCGACCATAGGCTTAATATTATCCTAAATTATAAGAAGAAATGATATGTTGAGTTGTATATATAAATTTCAAGACTGACCATTGAACTTGGCACCTTGGCACTTGGCACCCATTTAGATCTCACTTCTTTTGTCGTTAAAGTCAACAATCAAGGCTTCTGTATCGCCTTAGGTTTAACTCCTGTAATGAGTGTAAGTGATGATAATGTAAATAAATAAATAAATATGTCATTATCGGGATGCCAAATTTGAACTTTACAGGTCATCTGGAACTGGGTTAGAATTTTGATCTATAGGTGAGTCAGTGATAAAAATGTCGACTTTTGGATGTTATTAGGTATCTAAATAACCGTTTGAGGTGTGGTTATGAAATTTGGAACACATATGTATCTCACACAAGTCTCAATAAATGAGCCAAATTTGACATGTTTATGTGAAATAGTTTTTGAGTTATGAGGGGGTCAAAAGTGGCTCCAAATGGTTCGGGTAAAATTACACACGGTGCTGCTCGCCAGTTCTGTCAGCTTGAACCTTGAACTTGGCTTGACATGCTGCCGCGTGTCTAGATACAAAGGTCCGGCGACGCAAAATAAATGCTTCAGAACTTGACTTTTGTAATGAAACCAAAATTACGCGACACAACTCAAAAAATAACGTTCACGTGGCCTCACTCTACGTGTACTATTACTTATTCTGTGACTCTACGTCGAAATAAAAATCTGTTGTAGTAAATAGTCCATATTTTACACTCGACTGTACATACGTTGGTAAGAATAGTAATCATTTGACTAATATTGTATGCTAGGATCGTATGATTGCCTGGTGGGCTCATTTTAATGTCATTAGCATGAACAAATTACAGTAAAGACAAAGAACATAGTCTTCCTCATCGCAATAGTTTTTAGGGTTCTGCATCCCACCCAACGGTACCACAGAATAAGTAATAGTAGAAGACGGTACTGACGGAACCCTTGTTACTAAAATACCCAATAACTAAAATAAGGTTTATCGTTTTTTATGGCAGTCCGATTTCTGATTATTTTAATTTATTATTATATTTTAGACCTTATCGATATTTCTGTGAACGTATGTTTTATAACTTCACGCACGGCTTATAGAAAATGCGCTAAATATGCAAATGCATATGGAAATATGCAATTGACATAAAAAGATTAGACATAAAAGGAAAAATAAAAAAAATACAAAACTAAAACGTTACAATATAAAACGTTCATATTCGAATCACAAACCTTAAATGTTAAATGTCATAAAATAGGGTGATGCATTAATACTTTTAATACCTACTCGCCGAATATTAATATCGTGACCCTGTGAATTAAAATATAATATTAACATAACTACGCGCTTTTCTGAAATCATAATGGAAAACAAGGCAGATACTTAGGTATTATAGGTACTTAACTACTTAAATTGCTTTTTCACCTCAGCACCTCAAACAGGCAGGTTTTGCTATGAGAAATCAGTGAGCAAAATGCGATTTTGCTCACTCCGTGAGACAAAGTAACTTTTTAATATATATTTTTTTAATGCTGAGTACAGTGTTGGGTCTACTCACTTAATTCCAAATATTGGAACTTTACTTTGATCTATCATTTCACTTCAACACGAAAAAAGCGAGAGATAGGATCAAATGTGTTAATTACTTACAATCTTAAATTAAAATTATGGTACTTATTAAAAATATATCGATAACTAATAAATTACATGACAACGAAATGTTTCGAAAATGTAAATTTTCCCGATCTTTTAATAAAGTAAACTCCAATTCAATAGAATCTGACAATCCTGTAGATATTTCCAGCCTACTAATATAAACACCGGGTTGCCTAAGGCTTTGTGATGTGACTATTATTCTTTTTTGATTCCTTTTAGATGATAATTGCAACAACAGGGACATATATAATCAAGTGTGCCCACGCTAGGGTGTCTTAAATATGTAGAAAATTGACAGATTCTGTTGAATAGTACTTTATGCTAACCTCGTTGCACGAAAGCCGCTTCTCTGGTTTTTTTTATAAAAGAATTTCCGTATACTGCCTCTACAGTTGGAATAAATATTTGTTTAATTTGTAACAAATCTGTAATAGAAGTCTTAATAAAATCACATTGAAAGGTTTAATAACATTTATAATAAATTATACGTTTATTGTTCAACCTTTTTAATGACCCCAAGATGAGGCTTTTTGCAGTATTAAAAAATAAGTATGACATTATTTTACAAGAAGTTCAAATTACAATGCATGTTATGAGTATGAGATTTATTTTGTACCAACCGGACACTTTTTCATGGTTTTAAATGTGATATTTTATATATTTGTTTTTCTTTATAATCGGATTATATTTAAAAAATGTGTTTGTTTTGTTAACAGGTAGGTATATGTAGGTTCTCATGTTACATTTAAATTATGTTCTCGATGCTGAGGTGAAAAATTGTATGTGTCACACGAGACCAAAGTTTTTTTGCATCTCGTGTGTTTGAATCCCTTGCTGCTCTTAGGATTCTAACCTAGAATCACTCGCTAGCGCTCGTGATTCAATTATAGAATCCTTCGCTTACTCGGGATTCAAAATCAACACTCGCAACAAAAAACAACTTTGCTCTCTTGTTGCACAAATAGCTATTATCAGTGTTCGAGTATAAACGTTTATTGGATGTACCTAATCTTATCATCGTATAATTATAAACTGCGATCTATTTGCCAATAACAATGTAATTAAGCATGTACTTCGTTGTAGGCTTTTCTAGTTTGTCGCCTATGCATAATGCTGCGGCTACATTACATTATAGTAACGCGAATCGTTCGGGCTCCCGTTCGGTTTTGTACCGAACATCAAAGGGATTTTGTCGATTGTGATATCGCGAGTACCTATATGTGACCATGTAGTTCTTCTTCATTGTATCACATATCTCCTCTTGCATCTCTCCTATAGCACGTCTCCAGCTTAATTGACATCTCTTTTCACAGGACGGCAATCTAGACATCATAACAGTGGACTACCAGACCGTCCGCACCGGCTGCGTGGCCACAGACCTGCTGTACCTCATCTTCACAGGCTCCGACGAGCAGTTCCGGGCGCAGCATTACGAGGAGCTGGTCGAGGAGTACTACCGTCAGCTGACGGCGGCGCTCAGGAGGCTCGGTCTGGATCCTGAGATGGTTTACTCCAGGGAGGACTTCGATTATGAGCTAAAAGAGGTAGGTGAAATTCTACTAGTATACTTCTACTAGTATTATAATATAAACTAGCTATTGCCCACGGTTTCGCCTCCGTTCCAGTTTTTTTGTTTAATGCAAACCTTGTCCTGCGAATAATGAACACGACAAGAATAGAATAGTTATAAAAAAGTCAAAAGTCAGAAGTGTTTTTATTGTGATGGCTGGGTCGAAATTCGTAATTAGAATTAGAACTTCTTATCGTGCCATTCCGCTTACGCTAATAGTACCTATTTGACAGAAAAGTAAGAGGTACGATACGAACTGCAGATTTCGATTACTAAGGTAATTTCTTCCATAATTGGATTTACATATTGAAAATACGAGCTAGAAAAGCAAATCAAGAAAAGATTGATTTTTAGAGAATCGATCTTTTTGACTTCGATTTTTTGTGAATCGATTTTTCAGGCCTTGATTCAGATCGATTCGAGAATCGATCTTTTCTGGAAAGAATCGACATTCCTAGTGAGGACTATATGCACCCTAGCTGCACCGCGCTGATTTCAGTCTACACAGCGTGCAGACACACACGAGACGGGTAGGAGATGACCAAAACAATAAAATACGAGAATAGGAATTAGTAGGATAATAAGTCTTGTTTTAGGTGTCACAGGCGCAGCTTAAGCCACTGGTAATCCACATAATCAAGCTAACTATACTCCTAACACTGATCTTTATTCAGAGAACACAGAACACTTGTTTGTTTAATTAACTTGTGTTTATTTGTGAACCTAAGTATAGGTATAAAGATTCATATGTCGTACCCAAGGTTGCCAACCGTACGAGGTTCCTCGTACAATATGGCCGTACGAACATTTTGCACCACCATTATTTGCAGTTTCATAATAATATACTTAGACAAATTTTTTTTTGTGATTTTAGTTTTGAGTCTTGAAAAAAGATTTTTTGAGATACAAAGTGATGTTTTATTTAGTAGGAAACTTGCAATAGTTTATTTCATTGAGTAAAAAGTCCTAAATCCAATAGTTTAATATGCCTTAATTTCGGTTTTAGCACGTTTTAGATGCAAAATAATAAATGTACGAGGTTTGAAAGCAACGAGACGAGATTTTTAGCTGCGTAGTACGAGGGATTTTTTTTACGGTTAGCAACCCTGCTCGTACCTTTAGTTTCTATGAATAACCAGGCCATAAAATTCCAAAAAAAAAAAATAGTTTCTATGAATATTTACCGTGTTGGACAAGTTAGTACAGTAGCGAAACTTACCTATATTGTTTGCAACAGGAAACTTCTAGTCAAGTTAGTTTTTTTTTTAATTGGTACCTTCGGTTTCACAATGTTTTAGACTATTAAGGGCCAAGGTCATTAAGTACCGTAAACTGCTTCAACTTTGCCCTCTGGCCCCAACATTGCCTGATTCGATTTAGAGTCGATAACTTAGCACCCTTTAGGTTTTAAAACTTTTTTCCCCCCGCAACCTATAAGAGTGCTAAGTTATCGACTCTAAATCAAGTCAGGCAATGTTAGGGCCAGTGGGCAAAGTTGAAGCAGTTTACGATACTAATTTTATAATTTAAATTCGAGTTTTGTTCCGCGTAAGTACCTTGATTATAGAGAAGCTCGATATTTCGGCACAACTTGCATGCAGTCGTCTCGTGATCGCATGCACGGCGTTTATGCAACTGTGCCGGAATATCGAGCTTCTCCAAAATCAAGGTACGCGGTACAAAACCCGACTTTAAATCATAAAAATCGGTACGAGTATGGCTTTGTCTATCGGAGGACAGTTTTGTGAATGTAATCTAGTGGGTTTTGCCGTTGAAGTACGGTAAAAAATTGTAGCAAACGAAATATGGGAGGTAATTGTGGATGAACGATGATCTATATAAATGAAATAATCAAGAAAAACACAATGTCACTACATAAGGATATATCGCACTCCTCCAAGAGTATATCAACTCAAAATAATCCACCATTTTAATTAAGATAAATAGCAGAAATTGAATAACTTAAATCTAAATGGGTATTAAATATCTTGAGTTGATTTTTTACTCTTGAGTACAAGTAGGTACAGTAGTCAAGATCAAGGTCTAGGAGTGATACGAGTGTTTATGGTGAACTAGCTTTTGCCCGCGGCTTCGCCCGCGTGGAATTCGGTTATCGCGCGCTGTTCCCTCTGGAACTGTGCATTTTTCCGGGATAAAAAGTAGCCTATGTCACTCTCGGGCCCATAGACTATCTCTATGCCAAAAATCCCGACGATCCGTCGCTCCGTTTCGACGTGAAAGACGGACAAACATACCAACACACACACTTTCGCATTTATAATTTTAGTATGGATTATTCCCTTAGTAACTAGGTATATAGGTAACATGATATATTAATCTTACGAGTAGGGTGATTTCTAATCATTTTTAGGGTTCCGTAGCCAAAATGGCAAAAACGGAACCCTTAAAGTTTCGCCATGTCTGTCTGTCTGTCTGTCTGTCCGACCGCGGCTTTGCTCAGAGACTATCAATGCTAGAAAGCTGTAATTTTGCACGAATATATATGTAAACTATGCCGACAAAATGGTAAATAGCAGCCTAAGGTAGAAAATATACCTAAACTTTGTATATTCCGTACGAAATACGAAATCCTTAGAAAAGTATTACTTAATTTTTTCGTAATGGCTACGGAACCCTATTTCGGGCGTGTCCGACACCCTCTTGCCCGGTTTTTTTTCCACTATAATGATAACTAATGTTTCGTAGTTGATGCTTTTTTGTATCCTTGACGATGATTGCCACGATGACTATCATTTTAATTAAACGTTAATTCCCAAAGGACCTATTTCCGTCTCGGCTCCCATTTTATATTAGAGCTACGAGCGAAGCCATAGGGTATGAATTAGCAGAATGAAGTTTGTTCTCTTTATTATAGTGTAATATGGATTGATAAGTTACTCATGGTAATATCTCTGTTACAAATTGCCTATGAACTACGTGATTGGTCGACAAGGAAGAAAACGAAATGAACATCAAACACAAATTTCGTAATTTAATAATTAATTACGTATAAGTAGTTCCATTAAGCACGATCGGCACGATCAGCCAATAGGATGCGGGTTCAAATACCGACTAGCACAGCCGAAATACTTTTTCACTTTAAAAAAGAATCTTAGATTTCATCGAGCAATCGTTTTGCTATAAAGAACAAAAGTTACCTACTTAAGTTTTTGATAAAAAAAAATACTAAGTATAGTCTGTCAAAAAAGAGTAGAAATTAAAAAGTGGCAACACTGTAGTCTCCTCCCTTTTTGGTTTGACAGGGTTTGAAAGGGATGACACTACAGTGTTGCCACTTTTTAATTTCTACTCTTTTTTTGACAGACTATACACTATAAGTACGTTGTCTGTTCTTAGAGTATGTCCTCCAAACTACATAATAGTACAATCACCAGCACCAATATCTGACACAAACAAAGCGTGCATAATAATCTGATTCGATCATACGACTATTTCTAGGGCGGGTAGGGCGTGTCAGATTTGCACGCTCCGCTGTGGCAGATATGATCGGGTTTCCCGGTGGTCTTGTTGTTAGGTCACCTTGAGCGTGTCCAGCTACAGGAGGTGCGGATGCAAAGCTCATCCGGAGCCTTCGAATCTTTTTTTTAATCATACGGTATTGTCCGTATTTGTATTAGTTTCTGTTTCTACATCTAAATGGTTATTTGGAATGTACGGTCACTGCCGTACATTTTTGCTTACATACGCGACCTACTTTTGCCCGCGTCATCGCAATCGTTATAACAATGATTTTTTGGTGGAATCGATGAGTGCGTAACTAACTAGCGTACAAGACACATCTAAAGAGAAAGTATCGCCAATTACTTAACTATAATCTTAGAACTACTTTAACTTACTTAACTTAAAATAAACTATAAGTGAACAACTACGGCTTCTTTCTCTGCACTCCACGAACTTACCACAGCAGCATCAAGCAAGTGTAAGGAGCTAACTGGCCCTTACATGGAAGGTTTTTAAACGATAAGACCGCCTATAGTCCACCCTGCATTCTGTCTTTATAACTATGTCAAATTATTGTACTGATTTGTGGTGTTCACTAAGAATATTTGTATTGTATTGTATTAACAGGTCCATATCGGCTCACATACTTGTTGTAAGTCCGAATGTAATGTTTGTCAGATTGATCGTTTGTCGTAACTCTTTTTAGGGTTCCGTACCCAAAGGGTGCCAACTCCCCTTTTGTTTCTTCTCCCGTAACCAGTCTCCCATCACAAATTTTTCGTTTCGCTCTCCTAGAATATTTTTGCATTCATGTCTCCCGTGAGTATTATATTTTGTGTGCATTCATTTATCGCTTTGTCTAGGTCGTTGTACATATTTTCTATCTCTTCTTTTGAAGATGTAGCGGTAGGAGCATAAACTTGGATTACGCTAAACGATATTTCGTATATTTTAACCTGGAGTATGGCGACTCTCTAAGTATAGCCAACAAAAAGTACAGTCAGCAAAAAAAAGCCTGTATTAAAAGTGAAATTTTTACCAAAAACTTTTTTGCTTAATATTAATAACTGATAACGGTATCAGGTAGACGCTTGAAATGTTCTCAGAATATTTAGTTATATAATCACTTTAAAAATAAATAATTAAATTAAAATAAAATGAATATTTAAGAGGGGCTCCCATACAACAAACTAGTTTTTTTTTACGTTTTTTTTGCTAATGTCTAATGTTGTATAATAGATAATGCTACAGAACCCTTTGTGTGCGAGTCCGACTCAATCCAATCATTGTTGAGAATTGTTAATTGTTATTAAACAAACCTAACGTAGTTTTCTATAGGATGACCATATAACAATTTCAGAAAAATGAAAGGTTTCAAAAAATTATGACAAACGATGATTCGGAGCGAAAAGAATGCGAACTTTGGCGCTCCCGTATTATACCACAGAATAGATAATACAAGTACCTATTATAGGTATATATTATGGACCAAGTGATTAATAAGGGCATTATGAATAGGTATAATGACAAGCTATACCTACCGGGCTTAGTGATATTATTATCTAAAGTTCACATTGTCCGGGCATTATGAATGAATATTGCTACATCATCATCATCATCATCATCCCAGCCTATATACGTCCCACTGCTGGGCACAGGCCTCCTCTCAGAACAAGAGGGCTTGGGCCATATTGCTACATGGTCGTTGGGAAATTTGATTACAACTGAAGTCTGATTAATTCGATCTGAAAGTTAGGTGCGACGACGAGCACAGCGAGGAGGAGCGTGTTAGGTTCAACTGTGGCCTTCGAGTGCCAGAATTAAATTCTACCATTAAGATAACTTATTTTACAGATTTTGATAGATGTTTATATTCATTAAATATTACGTAAAAATAAAAAAATAGTAATGCGACATGTTTTTTTTATTACTTTGCCCAATAGGGGATATCTAGACGTACATTATGTACGACTTTATTGAAATTTTTGAAAGATAATGTATTTTATGATAGAAGTGAATTCTTAGAAAATGATTTTACCGCATTTAATGTTAGTAAGTAAATAAACTATTATTAATTTTAAGAAAAATAATATTGTACGCCTAAGAAGCAAATTATAGCAGTTCTTTTCTAAATGATTTCCAACTTCACATGTACTTACCTATAATTAACAATATATTATTTGAGTTTGAGTTTGAGTATAATGCCCGGGCAATATAATTGATTGAATAGTTTTTATCAAATTGCTATCTAATATTGGTCATTTTTCATATCACTTGGTCCACAACATATACCTACATCTAACCACGACGTTTTCTTGCAGTCGCTCCCCTTCGGCCTCGCGGTCGCTGTGTTCGTACTCCCCATCGTGACGGTGGAAGCTGCCAATGCCCCGAAGCTGGGGGAGATGGATCTGGAAAACTGGAACATTGACACCAGCCAGCTGTTCCCCGTCAGGGTCAATGAGATTGTTAATGATTACGTCAAGTGGGGGGTCATTTAAAAAACCTAGCATACCTTTAGACGTTTCCACCAGAATTAGACCAGAGGCCGTATTGTCTAACGCGCTGACGTGCATCTCTTTCTACCCTCGTCATATGCCGTGTGACAGAAAGAAGTGGCGAAAACGATTGTGATTCATTCACAATAAGGCCTCTGGGTTATTTGTACAGTCACGATTTTAATTTGGGACCCACTTTTAGAATATCCCCACTATATCACTTGCAGAACTCGCGTCATGGAAAAGTATTATCTGCGAACGTGTATTTTTTTTAAATGCACTTTCTGCTCTAGATAATAAAGCCATTATTTCAGTGAACTATTTTATTTTATATTTTCGTTAATTTTAAACTGAGGATTATGCGGTTGAGGGAACAATAGAATACAATGGATTTGTTCGAAAGGTTGGCTGTTAACGAGATCGGGACCTATATTGGGACATCTCAAAAAAATCTTACTATAATGTGGTACGAGTATGACAATTCAATTTTTTTACAAAATGGATCACAAACTAGAGTTGTGACTGTACCTACCATAGTATAATAAATATTATAATGAATCACCTATATTACTTAGTTAGTTCGAAATCCATAATTTTAAACATTACCAGAGTTGTTCCAAAACTTAGAGAATTCCATTCAGTTCAGTTTAATGTTATTTTTATCAAACTATGCATGCCTAAGCAGTACCTAGCCGTCTACCTGCGAGATGATTTAAGATTTGTCAAGGAAGAACTTAATGTCTTTTGGAGGGGAAGGGGGCTTTGAACCACTTAATCCCCCCCCCCCCCCCCCAGTGTAACGCCTTACTGAATAAATAAGTCATTCTTTGCAGTATTTTAGTCACGCACACTTATAAAGCTCAGTTTAGACTTGCAATCAAAATTTGTAAGTTGCATTACATTACCGAGGTGGTAAAGCGAACGAGTATCAAGTGGTTAAATCAATCGCTATATAACGCAACTTGCAGGTCTAAACTAGGCTTTATACAAAACAAAACTTGTGAATTCGATGAAATAAAACACAGTATTGATAATATTTTGTCCCTTTTATTATCTCAGGATTGTTTGTTTTTTTTATATAATATCATAGTTTTACAGTGAATACAGTGTCAGCGGGTAATGACGATCGCACGATCCCAACGCGCATGCGGCCGACATCGCATAAGTATTACAAACAGACAATTTACAAAATGACATTTTAATTATATAGCAACAGACCAATACGCAGCGAGGCAAAACATGGCCCAGCTTTTGTCATAAATGTTAATTGCTGTAGCATTTTTTGCAAGCTTTTTTATTTTTGATACATGTGACAACTTTTCAAGGCGAGTTTATATACGTACTTGGTTCAAATTTAAACCAAACGAGTAGGAAACAACTACCCGCACGGTTTTAATTTTAATGAAGGTATTCTGACAAGTGTAATACCATAGACGACGTTAGTTTCGTGTAGCCAGTTTGTCATTAAAATTTGTGTTACGTTTAGTTTACAAATGAGGAAATCTCTAGTAAGACTAACGTCAAACGTACCTCTTATCAACGGCATCATTCAGCCATTTTATTGCTAGAAAACCCTCATGGCAATGCAATAGCGTTTCATTGAAATTGTTACATGGAAAATTAACGTGAATTGTTAACAACACCGATAAGCATTAAGCACAGCTTATCTTCATTCGTCGATGTTTGTTGGTCTGGTCTTAATAGTTTAGGCAAACAAATCGAGTGCCGGAAACTTTCACTTGTCAATTATAGTTTTCAACTTATGCAATGTCAAACCTCCTAACCTCAATTTGAGGAAAAGCTATTGACCTTATTTTTTTCTTTTATCTGCTACACGGTCGACCGGCCAGTGTCAACAGAGCATGAATACAATGACAAAGAACAAAATACAGCCTTCGAACAAAACGACATTAAAGTTAGTTTTTTTAAACCCTTCCAGGGATAGGCAAAAGGAATAGTATCCATACAGCCATTATAAAGTTAGGTCGTCATTGGTGCAACTACGTCCTACGCCCTTACATAGCAACACCCAGTAAATTGGTCGCACCGCACACTAACGCACACTTTTATGTATAAACATTCATATTATAAATATTTAGTATATAATTTCCTAATTTGCTTCACTAGAACGACAGTGCATAGACAAGTATTCGTTTTTTTTTGTAGATATTTTATACACAATTTATTAAGTGTTTAGATTTCCATTTGAACAGGTTACAACGGTGTAAGTCGCATCACAATATTCAATTCAAAATATACTTTAAATAAACAGAAGCAAACTTGATTTAAATGATTGATAACAATGCGTAACAGTTTAATATTTAGATACTATCCTGACTTCTTATACTAAAATAATTGTTGACATATAGGTACCAAAAACATTAGCGCTATCGTCAAACGATTTATTGTTTAATGACTGTAAACATTAACCTCGTAAAACAAAGACAAATTAACAGAGGTATCCGACGAACGGCAGCGGCCAGGAGCTAAGCATTTCCTCTCATAAATCCAGTGTACAGTCACGTCTAAAAATATGTATACAAAAACAAGGTTGCATAAATATGTAGTCATACATTGTATCAAAAATATTTATCTATTACTGACACCAAAAAATTGTATTCATTAAACTTTTTCAGTATTATGTAATCACAAAATGCTTCAGAAAGTTGCATACTTAAATAAATTCCATTTAAATGTATCCACCTCGTAGGCAAAAATAAGTATACATGAATGGGTTCCATATACATATAACCACACCAATTTGGCAAATATTTGTATACGCCGTTTGATTCATAAATATGTAAACACGATTTGATATTTTGATTCGTTTTGAAGAATTACTGTTTTGTTAAGATTACATGTCTGTCTCTTTCGTAACCTGCATGCGGGCAGGGACATACATACTACGAATCCATACTCCATTAAAATAATATTATATACTGGTGACCCATTCCGCACAACACGGTTACGGTATACATAGACACCGTGAATCACACTATTTATTTGTGAAAACCGCATCAAAATCCGTTGCGTAGTTTGAAAGATCTAAGCGTACAGAAAAAAAAGCGACTTTGTTTTATACTATGGAGTGATGAATTGAAAGTAACTCTGTCTGTTCCGGTATCACGTCGAAACCGACTGGTTTCAACTGTCAAGGGACTGAACATAGGGTACTTAGTTTTTATCTCCAAAAGCAACCCTTAAGGGGAGAAAATGGGGGATGAACTGACTGGAGTGAGCTGGATGAAATTTGGTATGGATATATTTAATTTTTTATACACCATCAAGATCACCAAATACTTGGAAACGTCCAGAGTGGTCATTAATATCGACTAAGCCAAAGCGATCAAGTTGTTCGGGTCATCCACTGAGGACAGATCCACTGAAGCATCTATAATTTACAATCTTTAATCATTGTAATTTTAATTATAGAAGACAGCTTCTGAATGACGATGACAGAATGGCGATCTTGCACTTGACAGTATAAGTATATGTAAGTAATTGATTTTAAAATGAAGTTCTTCCATGAAGCCAGTGACTTTCTTTTATAATATATAACCTATCTGAAGTTACAAATAGGTAGTGTTTCTATCTTTAGTCTATACATCTTTATCTATTCACTTTAATGTGAAGTGTTGGAAGTGTGGACAAGTGCAAATGATGTCTCTTGTTGTCAATTCTTTATATTCATTGTGTTTTAAAAAATTACAGCTATCGTAATCGATGATACCCAAGATATATCACGGAACCTTATCAAAACATGGAAAACAAAGATTTTTCAGCTGCCTCTGCCAAATGTGTACTCGTATTACGAGATGTTTTCCTGGATGTACTTGAACACTTAACATTTATGTTAAACTTTGAAAAAGAAATGGTATTGTTTATTAGAATATGCACTAAGTGCTTTATAATGCATTTTTGGACGATAATGACATTTACGAACAAGAAGAACTTCAACCCATATTTTTATTTTGTAAATTATGTGCCAGTTCCTGCTTTATAGAATGTCGTCATACAACGGATTGTAATTGTGTCGAATATGTAACTAGTTTAGGTAAATAGAATTATTTGAAATATCTATAATTTGTGATTTTTTGTTTGATTAATTCATTGATTTTATTTATTCAAGCGTAATTTTTGACCCCCGATGTAAAACATTCAATTTCTATGGCTGCAACCATCTATTGAATACCTTACATGCCCCCAGATACTACTGGAGCCAGTCATACTGTAAATTTATCAGATTTCCTGTCAATTTTCTCCTATACATATAGTGTTGTAGAGTTCGTTTCGGAGATTACAAAAACTGGGTGCTAGGAAACGAGTGACGTTGTTGTTGTAACGATATGGCTACAGTGCGGCTCTACCACTAACAATTAACAATATAATTAAAATAAAAAATGCTTAGTGCACCTTTCTGAGAATGACCCTAAACTGAAATACTCAATATTTACAAGTCAATTCAATCTAAGGACTGTCAAGTGCGTCATAGAATAATCGTGAGATAGACGTATGCAGTGACAAGTCCGCACTGTTTTCGTGAATTGTCAAATCAGTTAAATATACAACTTACGATTCTATGCCAGTCAGACAAGGTTTGTTGTTGCAGTCTGGATACATATTTATGAATCAAACGGCGTATACAAATATTTGCCAAATTAGTGTGTGGTTATATGTATATGGAACCCATTCATGTATACTTATTTTTGCTTACGAGGTGGATACATTTAAATGGAATTTATTTAAGTATGCAACTTTCTGAAGCATTTTGTGATTACATAATACTGAAACAGTTTAATGAATACAATTTTTGGTGTCAGTAATAGATACATATTTATGATGAAAATGTGTGGCTACATATTTTTAATTTTTTTTTGTGTATACATACTTTTAGACGTGACTGTACAAGATCTATTGAAGAATGTTTTTCGATCGCATTATGTCGGAAAGAGTATTTATCTTGCTTCACAAATAGCTTACTTACATACAAGATACGCGCGAAAAACAATACCTCTCCTTGCAGTCGGGTCTACATCTCCAATATTTTCTGATAAACTTACTAAAGGACTGTAGGTAGAGTCATTCACGATCTTATTACAATGACATTAATGTCTAATTTTGTCAAAATCACGCGTCTTCGTGGATGGCACTAGATATAAATAGGTACAATTTTATTTTTTTACCGGTAATCTACCCAATTCTAATACAAAAGTTCAAACATTAAAGTGGCAGCGACAAGGTTATAAAGTGTAAACATATCCTTGACTTCGACCGTACCTTTGCATCCGAGTTACTTGTTACTAACCGCTGCCGGATGTGAGCATTATGTGTTTATCCAGTCATTATCGCAAACACCAGTCGATATGCTAGAAGCAAACTGCCATACGCGTCAAGTGTTCAGGAAACAATTACGTATGCATCTTAATGCGTTTGATCAGTACATATTTTGAAGTCTACAAACCTTCCAGTGCCCGACACATTTTAACCCCATTTGGTAACAAAATATATAACTAAGGTATAGTATACGAAAACGTTTCACAAAACTAAATCAATGCCGTAAAAATCGAGATCCAAGTAGCTTGCCTTGAAGGCATGCGATCATTAAACACTTTGGTCGTTTAGGAAATCAACGAATCGTTGTCATATCTCGACTGATGAGCAAGGAAACTTTACAATGTAATACGATTACTTATAAAAACATGTAAAAATTGGCGCTCATTGCTCATTGATAAACACGCGTTTGTGAATAACAAAGGTAAGGTTTCCGCGAACAGGGTATCACCACATGTATCCATTTGACAGCAGAGGAATGCAGATTGCCAGCCTCCGGGACTAGGATAGAACACCTCATCCGTTTCACCAGCTGTCTTACTCTTCACGCCTCCAGTGCAGGTACGTTAGAGAAGATCAAACTGATGTTGCTCGGTTGCTACTCTAACCATCCCTGGTCTTAATTCTCTGGACGCTGCGGTGTCTCGGAAACCACGCCATCTAGTTTCTATAGACGTATCAGTGACGTCATTCGACGTTTAAAGCGACCGTTTATTGGCGTCTCTACCTACTGTTCGGGTAAAGCTTAGCTTTAGATAACAATTATTTTTGTCACAGATCATGAACCCGCGACTAACAAAAGTCGGACACTAGATAACCGTGAGGTCAACGAACCGCTATATAATATATAATACTACGTACAACGCTAAATCACAAGAATTTTATTATATACGATAGTTATTGTATCATCAGAACCGTCCGCTTCCCCGAAACCAAGGGTGATATGAGTTTATATTGTACTATAATTTAGCCTCTAGCCGTATGGCGTAACTAGAATAACAATTCAACGTATGATAGAAACTGGGCCTCTATCCGCACAGTATAAAACCAGTAAGTAATCTATAAACAACGCTACGAATTTGCACTCCCATCATGAACACGACCGTATTGTCAAATGCATAATCAGACTCTCTTTTTAACCATCTACTCTCCGACATATCCTGTGGAGTGGCAGCGCCATCTTTAAAATTTACTGTCAAGCGGCGCGGCCATTTTGAAAAAATCTTCCTTGACTGCAGCGACACCTACGAATTAATTTCGCGAATCCGCGAATTTTATTAAAAATATCACCTAAAAAAAACTACTTTAATTTTATAGATAAGCCTTTCAGTGATAGTTTAGCATAAAATGGCATATCTAATTTAATAACAATGAATGACCTTCAATTTCTGTGAACTTTATTTATTCATTATCAAATATCTGATAACCAAATTTTTCTCAGTCATGTGTTAAATAACTATAATTACAAAATTAAACAATTACCTGTAGGAAACACTGATTTATTTCGTAAAATATTAATTTATTTACGAAACAAAGCCCTTTTATAGTCTTTCAATATCAAATAATAGTATAATACGAGGTTTCCAAAAATACCAGCGCACACAGTGAAACTTGAGTAAACGATAAGAACGAAATTTCTTCCGTAGTGTTGTCGCGGCCGTTAATAAATGCCATCCTTGTCTATTTATGAACGCATTCTGCAAGAATAAGCAAGCGAGATATAGGTCTACCAGTTTATATTTGTTAGTGAAATACGTCACCCGCCAACGACCGGGAGCCGGTCGCTTGCCACTCAAGGGTTTTTGACAGCGTGCCGGGAGCCGGTCGCCTGCCAAACAAGGGTGTGCCGGGACCCGGACGCTTGCCACTCCAAGGGATATTCAATATTTTTTAAAGCAACTGACATTTGTAGATCACTTACTTATTTACACTGTGCCTTTACTCGCCACCGTCCTACTGATATGACAGAAGCGCGCAAGCAAGATTAGTAAATCTCACTCCCATGCTTCACTTTGACTGTGACACAGGCCCTGTAATTCCCGAGGGTGCGGTTAATGTACAACCGCGTATTTGTCGACCTGGAATACCTACCTATACGACCTGATAATTCATGCCCTCATGCAATTCGCCAAAAGAGCACAAATTATCAGATCGTACAATACGCCCATGTAGTAAATCCTCCATTATGCGTTCAAAAACCATAGGTAATGACCAGCATTGGATTATATTATGAACACGGCTGTATCGTAATGGTGACGGAGACTACATGCATCATTATTATTACCTAGTTAGATTTAATGCAGGTCATTCTCAATGGTTTGCGGAACACATGATAGAGGATTTAATATATGGATGTAGATAAAATACAGTATGCAACTGTGCGTAATTAGGCCTTAAAACACTCATGTGACCCTATTATGAAACTCGGCTACAGGACCCCTATTACGATACAGTTGCATAAATAACTATTATTGTTGCGCTAGTTTAAATTAGCCTGGTGTCTAATGTTTATCATTCCTTTGGGCCCCTTTTTAGGATAAAGTAATGAATTTGTGAAATTGATGTTATTTAAGTACTGCATGACATGACATGTTATCAATTGATGTAAAGACTCTGACAATCAATTATTTTAACAACTGCGGTTAGTTTTGAATACCGATCAAATATAAATTATTTTCGATCATAAAAAGTAACATCACGATCTTAAAAAATAATTGAAAAGAGCCTTTAGAAATATAACCGTAGATTATAGTTAAAATAGAAAAGAAACGCTTCACAGAAGCACGACAGTAAACTTACAATATATATTTCGTTGCGTATATAAAAAGCTGCGAATAAGAAACATTACATAATATAATATACTATTACAATAATATATGTATTTATAATAAACATCGACATTGCAAAATTAACTTTAGAGGCGTATCGTACATCCAACACCACTCACGACAGCAAGCCAGTATTAAAAGACAATTTCGACTAACGATTTCAAGCTTCTCATCTATCCGTTTAACACAACTTAATTTAAATATGTAACAATTTGAATCGTTTGTTTATGTAGAATTGTCATGGCATGTTTGTGAATAAAGTTTTTTATCTATCTATCACATGGATCCATTTGACAGAAGAGGAATACAGATTGCCAGCCTACGGGGCTAGGATAGAACACCTCATGCGTTTCACCAGCTGTCTTACTCTTCACGCCTCCAGTGCAGGTTCGTTAGAGAAGATCAAACTGATGTTGCTCGGTTGCTACTGTAACCATCCCTGGTCTTAATACTCAGTTCATTGATAATTAACTACCTGATAATTAACTTTTTCGCGACTTTGAAAAAAAAAATTTTTTCTCGAATATAAAAAACATTTTTTCTTGCATATAACAGCTTCACATTCATTGTTATTTGTTCAATTTTAAAATAAACAAACTTGACGAGTGACATTGACGTGACACATAAGAGGCATCAAAAAATCCACATATAACTTTCTTTTGCTAAATATGTGCGAGGGCAAGTATCTGAATATCGAAAATTGAAATGTCGATGGTTAAATTGTCGACTTTTTAACATTAGATATATTAATTTTCGATATTCAAATACGTCCCTGTGCGAATTAAACACGGACTAGCTGTGGACTTTGAAAAAAAACATAAATTAACGACCTTTACGCTAGCTGCTGCTGCTTGCTAGCTTAACTCTTGATTATCTTTTAAACAGTAAGGCTTGAAAGGCGCCACTGATGCTGCGGCGGCGTTGTGCGAACGTTGCGTCAACGCCGCGCCGGTGCTGACTAGAGAACGCTCGATAGACGCAGTGGCGTGGCTACCGGAGGACTAGACGGGGCAGTGCCCCGGGCCCCCAAACTCAGAGGGCCCCTCGAACTCTGGCTTACAAACTATAAATTGAACTCTCACATTAGGAATGTTCGGAATATGGAACAAACGATTTTAAATGGTTCAGTTGGGGCCCTAGTTTATTTTTTGCCCCAGGGCCTTCGGTTACCTAGCCACGCCACTGGATAGACGCTAGTGTGAGACCGACGAACTTAAATCATTAGTGCGATCTATTAATACTGGTATTGCCTGGAACCGCACGATACGCCCTTTTAAACCTAAGACAGTCACAACAACGACGGGATAATTTCAAGCGACCACCCAACCGACGGACCGACCAAAAGGGACTCAATTTTTTTTTTATGGCAACTGGATACTTTAGAATGAGGAGACCATTATTGCATGTAACTCCTGAGAACATTATTGCATACTATTATCAACAGAATCACGATTTTTTTTCCATCAAACTGTATTGTTAGAAGGAGATGGCAAACGATTACAATATGTAATTAAAGACTTAGTTCGCGACAAAACAATCCCAGCACATCAATTATTGCTGAAACATGATTAAAATCACTCCTCATTCAGCCTCGATAAATTTATTCAGCCTTTACAGGTCGGACCTTCGGTTGGGCCGGTGTGGACATACTCGTAATTAGTTCAGAAGTCAATCTCCAAACAGGTGCGCTCGAGCAACGCACACAAAGACACTGCTCACGGACACGATATCTCGGACCGGTTGGGACCAGTGCGAGCGCGAGTGCCATCCGCTTGAGACACGCGTCTGTGAACTTTTTTTGTAGTGGAAGGTTGTTTAAATTAAATAAGTAATCGTGAATTTCGCCAATAACGAAATCGTCGCAAGATATTTTCTGTGACAAATTTATAATATAACAAGACATTAAAATTGAAATATTTTAGTTATTAATTTATAATTCCATTCTTCCCGTTTCATTCTCAACAATAAATCAAACAACTAGGTACGGGTGCCACTACCACGATAGTTTTTTGGTGCATAAGCCATAGTTGACAACCTTAGAGCGACCGCCGAGCGTAGGTATGAAAAGTGAAGACGAGATTGACTTGTGAACTATCTGTGTTTTGTGACATAATTCAGCGTGTACTAATATTGGCGTGTTTACTGGGGATACTACCTATATCTTACGTTAACCATTCCTAATCTATTTTTATTTGAACTTTTCGTCTCCACTCTGACGTCTGCCGCCACACCAAGACGCTAGCCGGAATCTCATCAAATCGGTTGTAATAAACGGCGACCTTCGACATTTTTTTTAACCAATTAACAATGCAATAGGTATTAAAACTATCCTACTGGTTCGAAACCTACTTGCAATTTGTTTTTCTAAACTAAATTACCATGCCTTCGAAGACCAATGACAGTGTTGGTAGACTTCAGTCATTCATTTCTAAAGCCGAGTTTAGACTTGCAAGAAAAATCATGCAAGTTGCATTACATTGCGGCGCTCGATTGACCACTACAAACTCGTTGGCTACGGCCTTGCAATGTAATGCAATTTGCACGATTTTTGAGTGAGTCTAACTCGGCTTAAAACTGGACTCAATTTATAGACTAATCGTTCAGTCAAATCTTCACTTCTTTTAACAAGTCTACTTTATGTACTAACCATGTGCTTCCTTTAACCCTTCAAATTTCTTCTGGCACACATGTGTTATTTTCATTACCTCATTTTTGTATAGAAACTTAAAAGCGAGTCTTCACTTCATTGTAGGATTCGAGCCTTCAAAGTCAAAGTCGTTGGACTCCATGAGACTCGACTCACGACTCAAAAGATTCAAAAATCTATAAAAGCCTTTAAGAGAGAAAGAGCTTAGAGTTGAATGAATATAAGTCGAACCATAGAAACGAAAACTCCAACGACTTTAGTTTCTTTCTACCAAACCTAGACTTTACTAGAGCTGTGAATTGCTTAAGGCTTCAAACAAACCAATTTGACAAGTACGTCAGTTCCCAATGATTTATTGATGTCATGCAATTAAACAAGGCGCGCGGAGTAATACTGAACGACGGTTTTAAATCACTAAGGTCACTAAGCATCTAAAGCCTCATTAGGCGAAGGCTTATCACGTGCTGCATAGGAGCCACCACAAGAATGGTAAATAACAATCTGACCTCATGATCGTCGACAAATTTTTGTTATGACTTTGGACTAAAAACTTTCTGCAAAAATCTACAGAATGCTGAAATCTTATTAAGAATTTATAACACAACAGCTATAGCGTACATAAATAGGATGGGTGGCATACAATTCCCACACTTAAACAAATTAGCTAGTGAAATTTGGAACTGGTGTGAAGAACGAAATTTATTCATTTATGCCTCATACATAAAATAGCGACTCTGTCAGAACAGTAAATCTTGAACCGATCTTGCTCAACAGGTTCTCAGTCCCGGAGCAATATACCAGCTTTCTTACGACATATCCTCGAGTAATAATGATACTAAAGGCTCATAATACGTCATTGCCATTAGGCACATGTGCCTCATCGGGCTATGAACCTGTTAATCAAGTGGTGATTGGTCACTATTTCTGACACAAATTCTCGTCAACGACTTACAAAATTCAAAATTAAATCCCTTAGATGCTTCTAAAGACGTCCTTGCACAGGGGACGCCTCTATCTTTGTACATATTGCAGCATGCTATAACCATCGTCAAATGAGGCACGATATTCCCAACGCCCTTGACGACCAATCGTCCGGCCAACCACGACCAAAAATCACGACAACGTGTCGTGAAGGACCATTGGTCGGCCTGGCGATCGGACTTCAGTGATGAGCAACTACAAACTTCGCGCACCGTCACTACCGACTTAAGCTTACAATTACCTGTATTTTATCAAATTTACTATTTTTTAGCTTTTAATACACATATACACGTCAACGTCAAGAATTAAAGTTTTTCTGTCCGCTATAAATGAAAGGTACATAATTAATTGTATACTAGATAACAGACTCGGATCGGTGGGCCCGCGTGGAAAGCTTGTATATCCCTCTACACAAAATATAGCACGAATATTTCGTTAAGCAATTGACTATGAAGGCTTTCAGAAAAAATATACGCTCTAAAATTCCCAACGTACAATAAATGTTTGAAAATATATTGCTACAACTCTATACGCCTATTATTTTATAAATAAACTTTTCAAACATCAAGAATATTAAGATGCTAGGATTATAATTCAAACTCAGATTCGACTGCCATCCTATGGTCTATCTCTTATTGGTTACAATTCGACCAATCAGGGGGCGCGAGGCGAGCCTTCATCCAATCCGCGCGCAGTTTTAAACTATAATTTGAAACGTCAAGTGATCCAAAACTGCGTCCACGCGGACCGACGAGCCACAAACAACAGCGCCTAAGAAAGAGATAACAACTTTAGGATATACCCATAAATACATTGGTATTTTAGTTAAGGTTTACACAATCATTACATTACATATGTACTTATCTATAGCTAAGTGTGGCTTGCCGGGACATTCAACCAGGTTTATAGGCAAAGCTGTGTTGCCATGTGCATTTTTAATGTCTCGACAAGCGTTTTACAGTAACTAATTATTGTATCGGAGACGCAAGGCCCGTGCGCACAAAGCAAGTGTTGCCATGTTACAAGTATACGAAAGTGACACGCATTACGTGTGTTACGTGTTACAAGCTGTCTAGTTAAAGCTAATATATTAAGCGTAAGAATTATAACTACACAGAGAAGGGAGTTGTCACTTGTTATTTCGACTGTTATGAGGGACCAAGATGTTAATTAGAAAAATACACCCGACATCTGTCAAGCTAGCGCTTAGCATAAATGACAATTGTTTAGAAGACGACAATGCGCATGACTTCGAAGTAAGGCGTCAAATGTGTTCAAAGTATTTAATGACGTCGCTGTTAAAAAAACCGGTTTGTATTATTTATCAATTGTGTATAAAAAGCTAAATCATAAAATCCCATCCACTTTAGATTCTATAGAATGTGATCAAAGTAGTGTTTACATATTTAAAAAAAAATCTTGTATGCACCTGGTTTAGGAAGATTATTTTCATTGTACCCTCTTTTTTCAGCCAGTGACATTCCCTTTCACAATAAACGAGCCAGATATATGAGACAGTGCGATACATTAAATGCGGAACAACCGTTTATTATTGCGAAGTATCACGCGTCCTTTTCACTTGCCCAGACAACCCGTGAATGAAAGAGAAGAGTAAAGCGTGGGAAAGGCACTGCCGAAGATTACTTGCTCAAGCTAGCGGTCCTAACCAAGAAAAACAATTAATTTAACATAATATTTATTGAGCATTCGGTGGTTGGCGATATACATTTTTTTAATATTCTTTGGATGCCTGAGTATAATTTACGTGAAAAAGAAATGCCTTTTCTCCACTTGTTCACAAATATCAATACAAATGTTTATTTTAATTCTGAAAAATCATCAAAGAACTGGACATCGTCTAACACGAAAAGGAACCGATATCAATTTGTATAACAGTTTTAAAAGGAAATAAAAAATAATAATAATTTACAACTACCTAAACACTTACAGAGTATAATGATACAAGTTTAAAATTAATTATTTTACACTGGCGTCCGTTCCGAGTATTCCCTTGTGAGAAAATACTAAGTAGTTTTACAACCCGAGGCACCGTGGAGGTGAACGGGACACTCCTCAGCAGAACACCGCCACAAACATGTACCATCAGCCAAATATCTGGTCTACCACACTAAAGTTGATAATCGTTTGCATGTCATAAAACAATAATGCCAATAGACGTGTCTGTCAACTTGAAAGTTCGACTTTAGCGACATATTAATTTGATAGGAACATGTTTAAAAATTGGTAGACCACTTATTTGGCTGATGTTACAAGCAAGTCTATATTTCCAACATCGTATTATAAAGTAGGTGTCTATGAAAACATCGACTTTAACCGATATAAAAAAATGCAATATACAACTCGGAAGCTTTTGAGCATTTCTACTTAAAGTTGTGTTTTTTTTTTCAGTATTTGCTTAAAGAAAACAAAAACTAAGTAATTCACATAGCTCGTCGATAAACGGACACATATATATATCGTGTAAAATTGAGGACACTTTTTTCTTTATCTGAGTTAAAAAATTAAAGTACAACTTGAAATAAAAATGCTCTTTCATACCTATAGCTTAATAAAGACAATTTCTACTAAAGGGTAGTGGAGAAGCTTAGGCCTGCAGTTTAAGATGTTAAGGATCAGCTCAGATTTTATAGCTTGCAATTTTTTAAGCATAGAAATTGCTATCGCAGCGATTCACATGCAGTCAAGTGCAAAAATATGTATTTATTGGAACCACTGTAAATATATTTCCAAAGCTTTATTACACCATTATAAGAATCAATGGTACATATTTTGAAGCGTTTGATAAATTCATATTTTTACACTCAAGTATATAATAACATTAATTCACAAAATAAATATTGCTTCACGATAACATAACAAAATTATTATGAGTAATAATTGCTATTTAAATATTCAATTGCATAAGTCCAAACGCATTCATTCGCTCGGGACCCCTATATTTATTTACATTTATTTTGACTAGCGATCGGAATTATATATTTGTCGTTTACATTTTATGTGCTAAAACCTTTATCGAGACAAAAAAATGTTATGTATTAAAACTGTAATAACAAATAATGTAATTATTAAATTTAAACTAAAATCAAAAGTGGGAAGACTTCAAATTCATCATTCTGACAAAAAACAAAAAACAAGAACATGTTCTTTATTTTTTGTCAGCCTGTAAAATTCTACTGGAAAAATAAAATGACAACTGGATAAGTGAAATGCATGAAACCAAACTGATATATAAAAAAAATCCTTCTTTTTGGGAGCATCCTGTTGTCATCATAATTTCGAGTGCCAAGCACTAAGCACTGGTCATTGATTTTTAAATACTTTTACCGCCGACAATTTTCGTCGATTAAATGCATGCATAAGATAAAGTTTAAAACTCGGACTGTTCACTGGGACGCGCGTCAAGAACTTGAACCATCGGCATCATCCAAATTTCAAGCCTATGTGGAATAATCCTAAGCATCACTTTTCCTGTCTCGATATGGCTAGAGCAAGTTGAAGCTCGGCGTCTTCCCTTCGCCGACGTTCTTCGGCCTCGGCCTCCAGTTTGGCCGACTCGGCCGCCGCCCACGCCCACTGCTGTTCTTCGGAGGCCAAAGCATCGGCGCTCCTCGTTTCTTTACTCTTCTTCTTGTCCTTCTGCTTCGTCCGCCCGATCCCGCCTATCGTGTGGACCAAACTCTTAGCGATTTTGACCGGTTTCGGTGATTTCTCTTTCTTGTTGGGTAGAGTGCTAGACGGCCAGGTTTCGTTTAGGTTTTTGTTCTGATCGCCAGACCAGTCGGTGGCCCAGTTGTCAGTTTTGTTGGCCCAGTTGTCAGTTTTCCAGTCGTTTTTGCTGTTATTCGCCCAGGCGTCGTTAGCTTTCGATTGGGTGGCGGGTTTGGACCAGGCGTCGTCGGAAGCCCAATCATCCTTCCAGCCCCAATTGTCGTTGTCGTTGGAGACAGCGGAAGCGGACGGTTTAAAGTCTGATCGTGAAGAGAAGGGGTCGTAGGCAACAGGGGGTGCTGAGACGCGGCCGCTTCGCTTCTCTATCGCTGGTTTCTGGAAGCTTCCATTCAAGTTCGAAGAGAAGAAATCGTCGGTTTGGAAGGCGACCGCCGAGCTGCTTCTAGCGAAGGGGTCTTTGTTGTCAATGGCATCTTTGAAAGGGTCCTCTATGTTGAACGGGTCTTCGTATCTGTAGTCTTTGAAGGGGTCCTCTGCGAAGTCCAGGCCAGTCTGGACGCAATAGAAGTACGTGAGTATAGCATGGGGGGTGGAAGGTGTGTGGGAGCTGTGAGGGGTGAGGGGGTGAGGAACGGGGGGTGTACGCACGTGCCGCCTCCGCCGCCGCTGCGTCCTTAGCGCTGCAAGTGGGGACAAGCACGAGCCAGAGTTAGCATATTAGTGCACATCGTGTTAGATGGGAAATGATGGCGCGCGCATTGATCCAATGATTCCTAGCGTCGACGTCAACATTTAAAGATCACTTCAGACAAAATATGATATGATATGATCATAGACCAGGTGTAATCATTAAATCAATGACAACACAGCGTTACTCCATTATGAAATTTAGATAGACCGTCAAGATTGTTAGTCGAAAAGAAACCGCCAGAGCCTTTTAGTGTAAGTTTCGTCATCAAAATCTCAAAAACGTGTTCATGTTGTCCTTTTCAATTCTATTACTACTGTATAAGCAGGAGTCCTACAGAGTACAGATTAACATAATATTAATGTGGCAATTAACAAAGTCGGATCTACAATTTGGCCGTTTTAGGATTATTGTGTCAAAGCCAATATATAAAACAGTATATTTGACTTTGGCACAATAATTGTAGATCCGACTCTGTTCATTGTCACGGTCGTTAATGTATTAGAGGAAGGCAGTATAAATGTGATAGTAACTCTGTCTGATTAGCATCATTATTCGCTAGAATCCCAAAAGTGGACAATAACGCCCCCATGTGGGCGCTGGAGGCCTATAGGGGGGCGGTAAGGGGCCCAGAAAAAATCTTCACCTTTGTGCCTTCATTAGGCGAGACTAATATGCTTGAGGTTTTTAAGGTGAAAAAAAAAATGGGGGGCGCTACAAAGTTACTGATTTTCAAAGTGACGAAATAAGTTTGGGAACCTCTGCGCTAGATACTCGTACATACATTTTTGCATTTGACTGCATCTTTATCAAGCAGTTTACGAGCAGAAACAAAAAGCGCATATTTTTAACTACTGCTCATAAAGAGCTTAACAACGATGCAGTCAATTTCAAAAATATAAACCTATCTATTCGAACAACTGAAAAAAAGTTACATATTTTTCAAGCGTTGAATAAGGCCATATTTACACGGTATTATAGAAATACCTATAAAGCAAAAGTGAGTTAAATGGTCCCTTGTAGAGAATTCATTTACAATATTTAAAAACCGTAGTATCACAGTAGTATATCACTAAACGACAAAAAAATTAAAATATTTCAGGAAAATTTAAAATTAAACTACGCAGAATGTTTATGGACATTTTTAACCTAGTATCCGCGTAACGACAAAGAGTCTTAAAATAGTTATTTCCTCTTAGTTTCCATCACGCCACTATTGTTTAGCTCCTCTATGCCTAGATGTTTGTTGCAGCAAAAAACTTACACTAAGAACTCTGACAAGACTTTACAGTCACAAGCACCAATATCTGACACAGCAAGGCGTGCATAATATCTGATGTGTCAGATATTTTTGCACGCTCCGCTGTAGCAGTTATTAATGCAAGTGACGTATTAGTCATTGAAATTGATGAAAGGTATCATAAGTGAAGTGTCGTGAATATTAGTTTAGTAGTCTTATAATTAGGAGTAATGGTGTGATACATTAAAATATTTACATAATCAGGTTATTTTATTATTACAGACAAATAGAAAATTATAATAAATAAAATGGGATGAGGAGTATGAAAAATAAATGTATAGGAAATACTACTAATATGTATGTAACACAACACTATGGTGAGATTATAATTTAATGAAATAAACACATCACAATGATCCGTTTATTTCTCTAGAAAATAATACTTCTTCAAAATATAATAAATAAGACATTACATATATGAGAAGCTAGGTACAGTACTTATACTTAACTAAAGGCAATTATTTTGTTTTAAGGGCCTTTTTACTAAAACATGTACAGTCACGTCTAAAAATATGTATACAAAAACAAGGTTGCATAAATATGTAGTCATACATTGTATCAAAAATATTTATCTATTACTGACACCAAAAAATTTTATTCATTAAACTTTTTCAGTATTATGTAATCACAAAATGCTTCAGAAAGTTGCATACTTAAATAAATTCCATTTAAATGTATCCACCTCGTAGGCAAAAATAAGTATACATGAATGGGTTCCATATACATATAACCACACCAATTTGGCAAATATTTGTATACGCCGTTTGATTCATAAATATGTAAACACGATTTGATATTTTGATTCGTTTTGAAGAATTACTGTTTTGTTAAGATTACATGTCTGTCTCTTTCGTAACCTGCATGCGGGCAGGGACATACATACTACGAATCCATACTCCATTAAAATAATATTATATACTGGTGACCCGTTCCGGCACAACACGGTTACGGTATACATAGACACCGTGAATCACACTATTTATTTGTGAAAACCGCATCAAAATCCGTTGCGTAGTTTGAAAGATCTAAGCGTACAGACAAAAAAGCGACTTTGTTTTATACTATGGAGTGATGAATTGAAAGTAACTCTGTCTGTTCCGGTATCACGTCGAAACCGACTGGTTTCGACTGTCAAGGGGCTGAACATAGGGTACTTAGTTTTTATCTCCAAAAGCAACCCTTAAGGGGAGAAAATGGGGGATGAACTGACTGGAGTGAGCTGGATGAAATTTGGTATGGATATATTTAATTTTTTATACACCATCAAGATCACCAAATACTTGGAAACGTCCAGAGTGGTCATTAATATCGACTAAGCCAAAGCGATCAAGTTGTTCGGGTCATCCACTGAGGACAGATCCACTGAAGCGTCTATAATTTGCAATCTTTAAGCATTGTAATTTTAATTATAGATCTCTCACTCATCGTACGAAACACAGTAGCAGGACTAGCTAGCTCCTGCTTCACGTCGATATGCTGTGAGTGTGTGGTACTACCCCGGTCGAGCCCGCCCATTCGTACTGCAAACCAAGAACTGGCTACAGTGCGGCTCTACCACTAACAATTAACAATATAATTAAAATAAAAACAAAAAAAGCTTAGTGCACCTTTCTGAGAATGACCCTAAACTGAAATACTCAATATTTACAAGTCAATTCAATCTAAGGACTGTCAAGTGCGTCATAGAATAATCGTGAGATAGACATATGCAGTGACAAGTCGCACTGTTTTCGTGAATTGTCAAATCAGTTAAATATACAACTTACGATTCTAAGCCAGTCAGACAAGGTTTGTTGTTGCAGTCTGGATATATATTTATGAATCAAACGGCGTATACAAATATTTGCCAAATTGGTGTGGTTATATGTATATGGAACCCATTCATGTATACTTATTTTTGCCTACGAGGTGGATACATTTAAATGGAATTTATTTAAGTATGCAACTTTCTGAAGCATTTTGTGATTACATAATACTGAAACAGTTTAATGAATACAATTTTTTGGTGTCAGTAATAGATACATATTTATGATGAAAATGTGTGGCTACATATTTTTCATTTTTTTGTGTATACATACTTTTAGACGTGACTGTACCTAGCAACGGCATAGTTAAGGAAAAGTTTAATATTGTCAGTTTTTGTGAAGTTTTATTTCATATAACTGTAGGGAAAAATAGTCACAAAACTGACAACTTTTAACTACACGCCGTTGCTAGGTACATGTGTTAATAGAAATGCCCTTAAACTGTCTGTTGTCCCTCGCATTTGAGCTAAAGCTATACGTGCGAGACCACAATATTTTCAAGCGAAATTAATTTTCAAATGAGGTGCGAGCAGGCTCGAACCTGCGACAATCTGCTTAAGAAGCAATAGGTCAAACCCTTGCCGCCCTGCCTCACTAGGACGCCATAGCGACATCTCCAGTTACGTATCCAAACAATTGGGTACCTTAAGTTTTCTGGGATAGTCCATAATATATTTTTTATCGATAGTAGACTTATAATGTAGCTCACTCCTGTAGATAGATTTTTTTTTTTCACTTTACGTTTATTTGTAAAAATAAATTGAATCTTTATTTCGGCAAACCAAACGTTTCGCATAGGATTGAGGCGCGGGCACATGCCACCTCGACCAGCGATCCACACATCGATTCCAGCGTCAAACCTGGTCACATGACATATAGCGATAAAGCTGAAAATGTTAAGCTTAATCGCTGGGAAAAGAAAACCTCTTCAATTTCGGAAAAAACACTTATTTTTTTTTTATTCACTCCAATTTCTTTTATTTGTACCACTGCCACGACTGCTACTAAATGAGATTATGAAATCAGCTTCCAAGACCAAGATCATTCCTGCAAGCAGCCATCTTGACGCTGCTGCTCGACGCGGCGACTTGATGCTACTTTTTTGAGTCGCGGGAAATTCAAAATGGGGTCACGTGACCAGATTTATCGCTGCAAACGAGCGACGAGCGACTGCATGTGGGCGCACATTTATACCTGCGCCCGCGCCAGCTACGTAGGTGCGTAGGCCTTGAAGGGTAGCCATAGCTATTCTGTTTGGTGACGTTTGAACGCTAGCCGGCGATATCGCCATAGCGTCCAGGTGATACAGGGCTCTTAGACTACCACAGGTCTAAAACTAACAAATTACATACACTACATAAAATATTGACATAAGGGTTTTTTTTTAAATACCCTTTCTTTTTTAAATTTTGACAAAATATGGTTTTCCTACTCAGAATCAAGAGCACAATCGATGCAGATAGATAATCTGATAGTTTAAAAAAGTGTCCTCAAAAAGAATGACAGTTTTGTGACGTTTTTTTCATACACTCAGTTATGAGCGTGAAAAACTGACTCAAAAAAATTATTGTTTGACTCAAAAAATTAAATACACTGAAAGAAAAGGTACACAATTTTTTGAGAACGCCCATAAATGATTTATCAAAAATCGAAAAATAAATAAACATACAACATTCGTCATGCAGTGAATAATAATGATAAGCGATGCTAAGCTAAGCAAAATGATAATAACAAGGCAGGAATTTAAAAACATCAAAAATGATGTCGCTTTTATGCAAAAAAAAAATTAAACCGTAGATTAATTAACAGCAGACATCGGCATTCAGGGAGCACAATTTAATGACAGGTATGGAGTTCTCCTCTATCGATAAACTCATAGTTATCGATACTCTTGTGATATACTAGTGATCGCTTTGTTTGCCAGTGTGTATTTTAAGTATTATTTTAGAAACAATGACAAAGTTTACACTAAGCTATTTTAAATTATCGCTAGACGGAGAACGAGATATGAAGAAGACAATTGAATTAATTAATTTTTTTGTAAGTTTTATTTTTATATTTTCATAAAAAATATTTTTTTTACAAACGAAACTTGAAGCGATCACCAGTATATTATACTGATATATTACCTATCTTTAAAATTTGCCCCCTAAATACCAATGTCTGATTGATTACACATTCATCGTGCAGGATGAAATATAAAAATCTTTTTTTAAGGTTATAAATAAGCAACACAAATTATTGCCTCGTAATACATAAAGAAAAAAACATGAGAATGGCAAACAGAGAAAGTAAAACGAATAAGCCATTTGTACTAAGAAGCGTATAGAGACTGACTTTTTAGAACCTAACGTTCTCTTAATGTTACAAAATTGATCTAGAATATTACAGCATGGGCCAGTTTCTCGAAGCATATTAGTGTTCTGTCTCATTTTTTCATTACAATTTATGAGAGAAAACACTAATGTTATTAGACTAATATGCTTTGAGAAACTGGGCCCTGATGGTTGAGCGAGAACGGCTGTTCGCCCCTGTAAGTTTTTCAGGATGTTAACTAGTTATATTTCTACAAGGTGCCTTGATATTCCTACAAAGTATCCCGATCCCGTAGGAATATCGGGATAAAAGTAACACACACACCATGTATATATTTTCATTTTTGTATTTTTTTCTTTTTTTTCTTTTTAATTTTATTGTCTTTGTGCGTCTTTGTGAACGAGAATAAATGTCTTTTTTCTTTCTTTCTTTCTATGCGTTATTCCAGATGTTCAGCTGTCTTCATATCAAATTTAATGCAAAGCCGTCCAGCAGTTTTAGCGCGAAGGAATAATTAACATACATACATACACACACACACGCACATACTTATTAACTTTCGCATTTATAATATTATTAGTAGAAAAGTGGGATTATGCATAGTAGGATTTGTCGTAGTTCAAATCCTCAGACCGGCATTGATCTGCTTGTTCATTGTTCATCTTTTTGTATTTTTTACTAATTTGTTCTACGTTCAAATCTCACATCTTATTGGTTAATTTTGTTTTTTTTTTGTCACGAATTGTTCTGCATTCGAACCCCAAGCGGGACATCTTTTTGTATTTTTTTTTATCTCTTGCGTGTCTTTTGTTGACAAGTTTTGGTTGCAACAATTTTTAACTTGAATTTAAAGTAGAAATAATTATGATTATTTAACTACGCAACTTCGCTCAAAATAAGTTTAAAGTCATAAAAATTCCGATAGGTGGCGCTGTTCCGTCAGGCAATAATATTTAAATCGCGCTGTTGAGATTTTTCTTGGAACAATAAACTTCGCTCGATTGCACATATCAAGCAATCATACTTTTGCCATTCTTGTTCTTACCAACATGAGTTAAATTAGTACATTAGACTCATCATTATTCTGATCATGATGTAAACAGTGTATTGATTTAATATTGTGTTAGTGAGGGCAGGAATGATAAAAGTGACCTGGGCCCAATTGTATAACAAAGTACAAGCTTATAATATTAGTGAATTTCGATACAAAATCGCTAATCGCCGGCCTAATTCGTTAACCTTCAACACGAAAACCTGCTAAATACTCATTTGTATTAATTTCCTGTGATTTGTGTAAGATATGCTGTTAATTATATCTTTAAAATATCAAGTTTAGTCATAGCTACAAACGGGATTTTCAAAATTTTGATTAGTTAACGATTAAAGATTTTATGCAGTTTTCCCAATGACCTGTAAACTTAGTCCAAATGGACTTAGAAGGTTAACGAATTAGGCCGACGTAATACTATTAGGTTTGTGCTTTGTGATGCAATCGGGCCCTGACATAGGACCAAAGTCATGCCTTCCTCGCGTTCAAATGAATGAAGTTGAAAAGAAATGCAGCACTAATCAGCCCTCATCGGAGGTTCTCGGCCGGAGTCGGAACTGTTCGGCCTTCTTGGGCGCCGGTCGGCGGTACTCGGAGATATAAGAATGAGAACGCGTGCGATTGGCTGTTAACAGCGCCGTATGGATGTGAATAGCTTTTCAGCAAATCGCCGTTTTCTCTCGATACAGATGTAAAAGTTTTTCCATCGTATTTTGTCGGGAAAGTTAGTATTTATCTTCCTCCCACAACTAGCTTACTGCAATTTACTGTAGCTTATTGGGAAACAAAATACTATGGCAAACATAATTTACTAGATCTGTAGACGTTGTTTCGCGTCGGCCGAGCATCGGTCCACATCTTTTTCGCTCTTATCGTGTGGATACGACCAGTTTTTTTATCAGCTAATGCTGGTTCTGCATCGATAGGAGAGGGAAGACCCTAAGACACCTTGTAGACATAGTTCGACGTCCAAAGCGCACCGCAGCAAAAGCGCGAATACGTGTTAAATAATTTTTTACGATAAGAACCATTACTAGGGTGTTCATACAAACTAGTCCAACCATATGCTAAAACTCAATTTTAATTTATTCGACATTGTTTTTTAACAAGTTGCCATGACACGACACTTTGATAAAACTATTTTATGTCGACGTCCGTAAAAATATATCGATTTAATTTAAAACGAAATGCCAATCTCTACAGACGTCACTGTGCGTAAAGAAAATTACGTACATTTTACTTTCTCTGCCGCACGAAAAAAATAGAAAAAAAAAAGTTAGCAGGTTTTACACTTCCGCTGCTCCGCATGCCGCTACCGCTAACGCTAGAGGAGGGGAGGGGGGAGGCGTTGGGAAAAAATTAAAAAATAAAATCTGTAAACAAATTATTAGCGTACACTTTACAGACATACTATCGAAAGAGACAATAAATATGTAACTTCACTAAATTTGTACAAAAACTATTCAGAGTATTGTGTCTTTTTATTAGTATATCTGTAAGGAATAAAGTAAAATAAAATTGGATAGATTGATGCTTTCATTTCGTTAAAATAAAACTAAATCATCGACACACGCGTCTCTTCAAATGGGGAGTGGATATTAAATCAATTACATTGTTGAATTAACAGTAAAACTACTTAAAAAAAGAGAACACTTTAAATAATCCAAAATACACAAACTATAAACAGGTGTAACTTTTAATCAAAGTTTTTTTTTATTTGTCTAGTAGGTAAGAATGTAATTATTAAATTGCTTCAAATAATCAAACCTAACGATTTCAAATGCATTTCGTCCACTACTTTGAAAAAAATCTCGTATCTAAAATCAATATGTCAACAAAATTGAACCTTGACATAATGTTCATAAAGTTCACTCAGAAAAATTATCTATTTTGAGGCAAGAGTTTTTTTAAAGTAGTGACGATGTGTTTTGTTTGTTTGTTTGTTTGTTTGTTTATACTCTTTATTGTACAAAAAGGAAAAACAAAAAGTTTTCCTACTAACTTTCTTTTTAGTTTGTTTTCTTACTCGACAAGTCTTATCTTTTTCAGTTATTATTAAAAACCATATAATTTAACAAAATTGAGCTTTCTAGTAAAATAATTTACAAAGTTGCTAAGTATGTTAACTAGAAAAAGATTGATGCCGCCAAAATTACGAAAATATGTATACGACTTTATCGAGTTACCATTAAGGGCCTTATTTATAACACTTGCGATTTGCGGGCGAGTTGAAAGCTCGCTGCGAGCGCATAACGAATTCGCCTAGAGCGCGTAACGAATTCGCTGCGTACTCGCATGAAAATCAGCATGGCGTCCCAGCTCTACACGTGGCGAGCTCGCTGCGCACTCGCGGCAATATCGTTACGCGCTCGCAATGAACTCGCTGTGCACTCGCCTCGCTTTCAACTCGCCCGCATGTCGCAAATGTGATAAGGCCCTACAGTACTTCCATTGTAGCATGGTGCGGGTGACAGCTGTCAATAACAAAAGACTAAAGAGTCCAAGTGTCGAAAATTGAGTAGATAAAACTAATAATTTAAAATCTTAATCATAATTAATGTCATCATTAATCCATTTATTGAATCAGGCGTTACTTTGCGGAGGTCCATATCAATGAACTAAAATAATTTCCTTGCTCACCCGCGACCTTACGATAGCTAAGCTTATGCAAAATATGCGTGTTCATGCAGTTCCTCCACCTCCACACTCAAAACAAAGTTGTTGAGTCTAACAACTGGTAGCATGGTGTACGGTTGTGTCACTCTGAAGATGAGCTCTGTTTGAGTTCGAAACGCGTCAGTGTAGTGTGGTGGTGGTGATAGATGGGTTTGTGTGATTTGTGTGTGTTCTTACAGTGTGGAGGTGGAGGAACTGCATGAACACGCATATTTTGCATAAGCTTAGCTATCGTAAGGTCGCGGGTGAGCAAGGAAATTATTTTAGTTCATTCATCATTAATCCATTTAATTATTACGTTAATTTTGATGAGAATATCAGTGAAATTTCAGGTTGGATTATTATTTGCCACTTAAGTAAGGTCAAACGGAGTTTGCAAGAATATTCGATACTTACCAATTAATAAGTACCGATATAACTCAAGATCCATTAGGACCCATCACTAAACGAGTCTCTGGTGTTACGTTACATGCATATTACGTTTCTTCACTTAGTTGTGCTTTGAATTTAATTAATTGATTAAAAATCTGGTAGCTTTAATTTACTTCGTTTAACATAGTTCTTTATGTTCAAATATTTTACGCCAGTCATATTCAGGCTACAACTGAAATATACTTCCATATATTTAGACCGCAGCCACTTTTTTTGAGTAAAACGAAACGTGCAGGTGGTAGGACCTTGTGCAAGGTCCGCCCGGATTGCTACCACCATCTTGCTCGCTAATCCTGCCGTGAAGCAGCAGTGCTTGCACTGTTGTGTTTCGGCGTGGAGAGTAAGACAGCCGGTGAAATTACTGGCACTTGAGGTATCCCATCTTAGGCCTCTAGGTTGGCAACGCATCTGCAATTCCCCTGGTTTGCAGATGTTTATGGGTGGTGGTGATCTCTTACCATCAGGAGACCCACTTGCTCGTTTGCCATCCAGTCGTATAAAAAAAAAAAAAAAAAAACGTGCATCAAGTGTCACCCGCACCACGTGACGCTAGAATGAAAGCACTCTAAGGAAGTGTATAGATATTTAAGTTAGTTTTTCCGTATCGGCATGTTGGTAGTGTGAGCTATAATGAGGGTGGTGGCGTGGCGTTACCTTGTTGGGCGGATTGGGGCGCGGCGGGGCGGGGCGCGGGGGCGGCGTCTTGTGCCGCTTGGGCGGCAGCGACGGCGTCGGCGACGCGCGCGTCGGCGCGTGCAGCACCGCGAACGGGTCCGACGACCACGCGCTCTGCAATTACAATTGAGCGGTATCTAAATGCTTGTCTGGAATTTTGTATTTTATAGTATTGTAAAAAATGGTTAATAGTTATTTGTGTAACAAATAACTATTAACCATTCTTCACATTCTCCATCTTCTCTACGGCATTCTCTTTAACCCTGCAACTCCTTGCTACCTCAAAGAGCGATTTTGCTATGTTACTTCTGTTCGTTGCTCTCAGAACTTCCTCCTTACTGTCCCACTTACAAACTCTAAATTCTATGTTATTCTTACACTGTCCAGGCCACTCGGTTGTGGAACTCCCTACCGATAGACTTGAGGCGCGCAAAGTCCTTGCCTATCTTTAGGTCTATGCTTAGGGAGCACTACCTGTCATCTTGCGTATGAATGTTATAGTTAGCTTATTTATGTGTTGTTATGGTATCTATCTACCTATCTATCTGTTTAGATTTGTTGTGTATGTGTATTGTATGTGTTAGTTTTATGTATTCTTGATACAGCTCTAATCTACTGTAAATTGCACCACCTGCTAAAATGTATTCCTTATTTCTGTCCATTGTAAAGGTTGCCTGGAAGAGATCGCTCTGAAGCGATAAGGCCGCCTATTGCTTACCTTAGAAAATCTCTATGTATATACTTGTTTTCTCTGTACTGTTTACTGTATTGGTGTGCAATAAAGAGTTATTGTATTGTATTGTAACAAGGGAGCAAAATGCTGTATTTATGGCGAGGGCGTACATTGAATCCAGAATGTAGCGAGGGATTCTACAATAGCTACGCACAGGATTCCAAAGTAGAATCCCGAGCGTAATGAGGGATAACGCCCAAGTTGAAAATAATTTTGCTCCCGAGTGGCTCATACACCGAGACTCTTCACACCGAGCATTAAGAAACTTGAAAAAAAATATATTTTTAAAGAACAACCAGCATGGAAAATCGCGTGGCTTTACAATTATCAACTTCAAAAAATAGCATTTGCAATAAAACACTTAAAAAAGCCTTGAACAGAAAAGTTGCACTTTGCTCCCTCTCGTCAGGGAGGAAAAGTTACTTTTCTGAAGGAGAGGTGTGAAAAATAATACTCACGTCGGCGGCTTGTTTATTGTCGGTGGATGCGAAAGCGTCGCCGGCGAACGGGTCGCCGCCGGACGCCGCGAACGGGTCTCGGCCGAAACCCTCCTGTTGAGTTAAATTACAATTAAAATAAACTGTTAAGTGGTCCCTCTCAAGAATCCACTGTGTCTGTGTGGTACCGACCGGTTCCGGTTTGTGCCCGGCGGCGGGGGCGAAGGGGTCGTGGGGGGCGGGGAAGGCGCCGTCCTTGAAGGGGTCCGAGGCGAAGCCGTTGGTGCCGCTGAACTCGTTGCTCGCTGGGAACTCCTCTTCCTAGAACACAATCATGACGATGTTACCCAGTAGAACCCATAGCAGTCCGTGGACCACTTGTGTTCCGCAAGAGTTAATAAGGTCTACGAAAAACCTACAGCCGAGTTGTAACAGTTCCAACATTTCAAGGCTTCCACCCGCTCCGTGCAAACCGCATCACCTATACTTGGTTTGGCTAGGTATTTAACTAAATGTAAACAAACTTCAGCTGCCAGAGTTGGTACATTCAAGGTTTACATTTTTACTTATCTATAATTGTAATATAAACTAAGACTAGTGTATTTCAATGCAGAAATGTAAAGGAATTTCAATATTTAAGACACCAATTGACGTTGTTTTGTTTATATTTAGTTAAATACATATCCAAATCCCACTAATCTAAGTTCCCAATCCGCTCTGGGCCCGCGTGGGAACTATGGCCCAAGCCCTCTTGTTCTGAGAGGATGCCTGTGCCCAGCAGTGGGACGTATATAGGCTGGGATGATGATGATGATATCCAAATCAAGTATAGTGTAGGCCCTAAAGGGGCCTCGAGACGGTCAAACGGCAACAATTTGATCGTTTACAAAGCTGAACGGACCTATAGTCGTCTACTTGATGAGCTTCTATCACTCCTGTTGGCTAGTACTACTGAGGTACCAATTTCAAAGTAGTACCTACCTAGATTAGGGTTAAATAGGAGAGAAAGGACAAACACGTTTATTTTTTGCTTTTCGGTTTTTTCGGCGGTTTAATACTTTTGTGAAAAAGTTTTTATACTACAAACCTAACCTAACCTATATTTATCTATAGGAATAGGAAGACTATTTAAAAAAAACAGAAAAATTATGGTTTCAGTGGGAAAAAAATTACGACAAACGATTATTCGGTAGCGAATAGTATGCGAATTTTGACGCTTACTTTTATCAAACACGTAAGGTTTTATTTAATCAAACCGTTTGATTGTCTCGGGGCCCCTTAAAGCAGTGGGTCACTGACCTCCCCTCCCCCTCCGACGCAGCGCTCGAGGCTGGCTCCGTCGAAGGCGGGGCGCAGCGTGAGCGCGGCGGCCGCGCCCGCGCCCGCGCCGCCCGCGCCCAGCGCCTCCGCCGCCGCCTCGATCAGCCGCTGCTGCTCCTCCAGGTGGCTTATCTTGATTTTCGCCTGCAAACAAGTGTCACATTCCATCAGAGACTAGTATGTGAGTTAGTGGCGACGGGCGGGTGACGTCGCTCGAACGACAGATAACCGTTAGGGGAGAAGTCTTCGGATGGATGCAAATCTCTCTCTTCCGGCGCTCTCTCGCTCCCGCAGCGTGGGGCGGCCGCCCCCCCGCCCCCCTCACCTGGCTCACGAGCAGCACGGTGCGTCGCAGCTGCGCGGTGAGCGCGTCGGCCTGCTGCTGCGCGGCGACGGCGTCAGCCTGCAGCGCGCTCTCTCGCTCCCACAGCGTGGGGCGGCCGCCCCCCGCCCCCTCACCTGGCTCACGAGCAGCACGGTGCGTCGCAGCTGCGCGGTGAGCGCGTCGGCCTGCTGCTGCGCGGCGACGGCGTCAGCCTGCAGCGCGCTCTCTCGCTCCCGCAGCGTGGGGCGGCTGCCCCCCCGCCCCCTCACCTGGCTCACGAGCAGCACGGTGCGTCGCAGCTGCGCGGTGAGTGCGTCGGCCTGCTGCTGCGCGGCGACGGCGTCAGCCTGCAGCGCGCTCTCTCGCTCCCGCAGCGTGGGGCGGCCGCCCCCCCCCCCCCCCTCCCCTGGCTCACGAGCGGCACGGTGCGTCGCAGCTGCGCGGTGAGCGCGTCGGCCTGCTGCTGCGCGGCGACGGCGTCAGCCTGCAGCGCGCTCTCTCGCTCCCGCAGCGTGGGGCGGCCGCCCCCCCCGCCCCCCTCGCCTGGCTCACGAGCAGCACGGTGCGTCGCAGCTGCGCGGTGAGCGCGTCGGCCTGCTGCTGCGCGGCGACGGCGTCAGCCTGCAGCGCGCTCTCTCGCTCCCGCAGCGTGGGGCGGCCGCCCCCCCCCCGCCCCCTCACCTGGCTCACGAGCAGCACGGTGCGTCGCAGCTGCGCGGTGAGCGCGTCGGCCTGCTGCTGCGCGGCGACGGCGTCAGCCTGCAGCGCGCTCTCTCGCTCCCGCAGCGTGGGGCGGCCGCCCCCCCCCGCCCCCTCACCTGGCTCACGAGCAGCACGGTGCGTCGCAGCTGCGCGGTGAGCGCGTCGGCCTGCTGCTGCGCGGCGACGGCGTCAGCCTGCAGCGCGCTCTCTCGCTCCCGCAGCGTGGGGCGGCCGCCCCCCCGCCCCCCTCACCTGGCTCACGAGCAGCACGGTGCGTCGCAGCTGCGCGGTGAGCGCGTCGGCCTGCTGCTGCGCGGCGACGGCGTCAGCCTGCAGCGCGCTCTCTCGCTCCCGCAGCGTGGGGCGGCCGCCCCCCCCGCCCCCCTCACCTGGCTCACGAGCAGCACGGTGCGTCGCAGCTGCGCGGTGAGCGCGTCGGCCTGCTGCTGCGCGGCGACGGCGTCAGCCTGCAGCGCGCTCTCTCGCTCCCGCAGCGTGGGGCGGCCGCCCCCCCCCCGCCCCCCTCACCTGGCTCACGAGCAGCACGGTGCGTCGCAGCTGCGCGGTGAGCGCGTCGGCCTGCTGCTGCGCGGCGACGGCGTCAGCCTGCAGCGCGCTCTCTCGCTCCCGCAGCGTGGGGCGGCCGCCCCCCCCCGCCCCCCTCACCTGGCTCACGAGCAGCACGGTGCGTCGCAGCTGCGCGGTGAGCGCGTCGGCCTGCTGCTGCGCGTCGACGGCGTCAGCCTGCAGCGCGCTCTCTCGCTCCCGCAGCGTGGGGCGGCCGCCCCCCCCCGCCCCCCTCACCTGGCTCACGAGCAGCACGGTGCGTCGCAGCTGCGCGGTGAGCGCGTCGGCCTGCTGCTGCGCGGCGACGGCGTCAGCCTGCAGCGCGCTCTCTCGCTCCCGCAGCGTGGGGCGGCCGCCCCCCCCGCCCCCCTCACCTGGCTCACGAGCAGCACGGTGCGTCGCAGCTGCGCGGTGAGCGCGTCGGCCTGCTGCTGCGCGGCGACGGCGTCAGCCTGCAGCGCGCTCTCTCGCTCCCGCAGCGTGGGGCGGCCGCCCCCCCCCGCCCCCTCACCTGGCTCACGAGCAGCACGGTGCGTCGCAGCTGCGCGGTGAGCGCGTCGGCCTGCTGCTGCGCGGCGACGGCGTCAGCCTGCAGCGCGCTCTCTCGCTCCCGCAGCGTGGGGCGGCCGCCCCCCCCCGCCCCCCTCACCTGGCTCACGAGCAGCACGGTGCGTCGCAGCTGCGCGGTGAGCGCGTCGGCCTGCTGCTGCGCGGCGACGGCGTCAGCCTGCAGCGCGCTCTCTCGCTCCCGCAGCGTGGGGCGGCCGCCCCCCCGCCCCCCTCACCTGGCTCACGAGCAGCACGGTGCGTCGCAGCTGCGCGGTGAGTGCGTCGGCCTGCTGCTGCGCGGCGACGGCGTCAGCCTGCAGCGCGCTCTCTCGCTCCCGCAGCGTGGCCGCCGCCGCGCGCCGCGCCGCCACCTCCGCCTCCGTCTCCGCCGCCGCAGACTCCTGCGCCGCCACTTGCGAGCGGAGCTTTTCCACCTGGGATGAATTAAAACAAACACATGTAACATGTCTTAGGGTCTCCCCACGTCACCAAAAAACAAAAAACGCTTTATGTCCACGCAACCAGCGCCATAACTGAAGAAATTCAGACTTCGACATTTGCGAAGTGGCATCCATTTTGGCGCACTGTTAACGCTCTTATTGCGTGGACATAAAGAGTTTTTTGATAGGCAAAAGCCGATTCCGCGTCGATAGCTTTGGGGAGACCCTTATTCCCCCTATTTTCCAAATTTGCTTTAGTTAAAAATTATCCTGTTAGCGGACTGCTCTGCGTAAAGACCTCCTGGCTGTTGTGACATGGATTCTGGCGGCCAAGTTGATGCCATATTTACCGACTTTAGTAAGGCCTTCGATAGAATAGATCATGAAATACTATTAAAAAAAAGTAATTCATACTGGCATACATGGAAATCTTTATAAATGGTTCAATTCTTATTTATAAAATAGGTCGCAAGCGTTTGCTGTCAATGGTTTTACGTCAAAATGGGCTAGTACTCCCTCGGGTGTGCCCCAGGGCTCGTTATTGGGCCCGTTGCTCTTTGTTCATCAACGATATTCGTTTTATTTTCTCAAACCCACGCAAAAATTTATAGGAAAAACATCAATGATTGTCTTTTATTACAATATGTTCACAATTAGACGTGTTGAGGTAAAAAACAAACAAACAGACTAACAAACTTTCACATTTATAATATTAGTGGGATACAACACACTCCTTTTATTCGGACAGTCGCGTATAGACCAGTCATGAAATAAACTGATTTATCGTTATTTACTAACCTGTGTTTTGAGATCGTTTAACCTCTTTTGTGCTTCGCCTTTTTGGTTTTCTAACTGTTTTAGAGTCGCCGTCAATGTGTCCAATTCACTCTGAAATGAAATAAAATAACTATCAGTACACATTGTGACAAATAAGAAATCGGAGTGGTCATTGATAGCAGTCGCCCAAAGGAGTCAGGGTCAATCTGCCTCACTCCCTAGAAAAGAAATAAAAAAAGCCCAAATGCGACCAGGTCACACTTTTCGACCTATATATCCCAATTTGTCCCCCTTCTTTTTCTTATTTAGGGCTGAAATGGCCTCTTATGTCCTTGGACGGACATGGAGAGGTGATCCAAGCCCCCCCCCCCCCCCACGCACCTGCAGCCCGTCGGCCTCGCTAGTGTTGACGCTGAGCTCCCGCTGCCGCGCGGCGACCTCGGCCTCCAGCGCGAGCCGCTCCCGCGCGAGGGCGTCCACTTCCCGCGCGATCGCTTCCATCTCGGGCGTCGGCTGCGGGCCTAGGGTCGGCGCTGGCTCCACCGGCTGCTGTAACTAAAATACGATTCAAATTACTAATAGGATAATAAATAAAATCCCCGAAAATAAAATCAAAAAATATTTTATACGAGATGTAGAACGCGATTAGGGGCCACCTATAAACTACGTAACGCACAGATATAAATTACACTAGATTACGCAAATGCATCTACTTCGCGTGTCCGAACCCCGACCAAAAGTCGGGGTTGGCCCCATACCTACAAAGACTGACCGCTAATTGACTAATCATGACTAGTGACTGACTCGAGCCCCACGGCGCGGGCGGGCGGCGCATTTGAATCGATTTTGCACGGACAACGGGGAATTCACATCGCTAATTAGCTCTTGAGACGTAACAGTAGATATAAAAAAGTGACACGGTTGGTTTTCATACAGATTAAGGTGCTTGCGTTATCTAGTGTAAACTATATCTGTGACGTAACGCTTTTGCGCAATAGAATCTAGAACACGGAAATTCGCCGAAGAACTAAAGTCAACGACATGGCAAGTTGAAGTGGCGGGCCACACCGCTCGGCGAACAGATAATCGTCAGGGGAGAAAGGTCTTCGAGTGGCGACCACGAACCGGGAGACCAAGCGTTGGCAGGCCTCTGACTAGGTGGACTGATGACATCGCAAGAATTGCAGGCAACCGGTGGATACAAGTGGCGAGTTGTCATTCATTGTGGCGTCCTAATGGGAAGGCCTTTGTTTAACAGTGGCCGTTTTCCGGCTGATGATCACGATGATAATGACAGTATCATAATTGTCATAGGCTAACTTCATTCCGGGAAAATAATAACTTCGAACTGTTTCCGCAGATAAAGTAACGGGCCACAACTAGTTAACTAAAAGGTCATAGACTAGTAAATGGTTTTTAATCATACACAAACACGTGAAACCTCATTGTCTTAAAAAGTTGCAGACGATACGTTCTACAGAAAAAGTTACTATTCTTAGTTTAAAAATACGTTCTGAAATCAATTTAAATATTTGACACGCAAAAGAATGTCAGATTACAAAATTATCTTAATATTTATTCTAATTATTTTCACATTCTCACATGGAAACTTTAACAAGAAGATCCATAACAAAGTAAAAGAACTGAGAAGACGTAGCATCAAAATTTACGGGGAGCCGAAAGGAAAAGGAAAGCAATGGGACGTTGGAAAAGGACAATTAGAATATCCTCGTTAGTACTGATAATTAAATAATGTATAGTGTGATAATTTGCACCAGTCAACTGACGTACTCTTTGTGAGCTGTCAAAACATGATTCTCCCACAGATTAAGTAGGGCAATACTCAAGGCAAAAGGAGGTATCTCAAAAATGATACTTGAGTTATTTATGCCATTGCATAGCTTAAGATATTTTGATCAGATTATATAAATAAATTGTTTTTTTTTTCGAGATACCACCTGTTGCCTTAGGAGGACAGAATATATGTAAATTAAGCTGCTAATAACACGCTGGTGATTCTATAAGGGTTTTGTTTTTCTTTTTGAGTTATGGAACGCCAAAAAAGTACAGTCAACGAAAATCTTGCATTTTTTTTTAAATATTGTTATACTAGTAAAAATCAAGCTAAATCATCTCATGCTTCTCCTTTTCAAGACGGCACCCAACAGAAGGCTGTCATAGCGTCCCTCTGGTCCTCATACTACGACTGCTGCGCTCGTCAGCTGGACTCGGTGACTGCACACGGCAGCCTGCCCTCACAAGCTGTGGTGGCATACCAGGGGGCGGTGGCGCGGCTGCCCTGCATGTGTGTGTCGCCGGCAGAACGAGCCAGCTGGGAGTACTCTAAGGTAATGATTCGTATCGGCGGTCTCAACATCCAATCGTCACGCCAACAAGTGCTGGTTCATACCATTTGCTTATTGGGAACACTGTTTGGGTGTGTTGGTCATATTGTGTTGTTATAATTTATTTTATTTATTATTCATACGTATTTTGTATGTACAGTCGAGTTCATAAACTTGTGAGCGACAATTCGATCAAAAATATCTGAACACTGACTCTATTGTTAACGGCGTAGAAGCGTCAGATATTTTTGCTTACAAGTTTATGAACTCGGCTGTAACGTCAACCAAATATGTGGTGTACCACCCTAAAGTTGATAATCGTTCGTCATAAAACAATAATGCCAATAGACGTGTCTGTCAACTTGAAAGTTCGACTTTAGCGACATAATAATTTGATGGGAGCTTGTTTAAAAATTACCAAATAGACCAGTTACTTGGCTGATGGTACTTAGTAGTATATTTTATTATGTATGTATTATATTTTTTAAAAGCATTGGTATTGTAGCCTTGACTATTTCTGACTTTTAAAATCACTCTTTATCAGTCCCTAACTATAATCCTCTTCTCATCTACTAAGGGTAACTGGTACAGATCCCTTAAAATAAGTTCACCTGGCAAACAGACTTTGATTATAACCTTAACATGTGTGCATATTCCAGTCTATTAAGAACTTGTCCTTCACCCCACTCGAAGACAAGGACACCATAGTGGAAGAGAGAGACGCCCTGCTGATATACAATGCGGCGACAGACGACGCTGGAGTATATTCTTGTCAAATCGGGAGCAGTGTGAGCGGGCTAGTGCTACTGGAGGTTGTCGATGACGACTACAATGTGGTCAGTTACATATATTATGACTAGCTTTTGCCCGCGGCTTCACCCGCGTGGAATTCGGTTATCGCGCGCTGTTCCCACGGGAACTACATTTTTCCGGGATAAAAAGTAGCCTATGTCACTCTCTGGCACATACTATCTCTATGCCAAAAATCACGTCGATCCGTCGCTCCGTTTCGACGTGAAACATGGACAAACATACAAACACACACACTTTCGCATTTATTATGTTAGTATGGATGAGGATCAGAGAAATGTATTTTAGAAGTAACTAAGCAGGGATTTTTTGATAATTCACACAGGACGGGAAATAAATTTCTTGTATATTTTCTTTCTAAAGTATGTAGTTATTTTTCTAAATCGCTACGGGATAAGGAATAAAAAGGATATCTCCAAAATGATACAAAAACTTGATATTTGACAGACATATTCGTTGGGACAGCCCAATAACAAAACATTGGCTGAGCCTACATGCACCGGTCGTTGACAGACTTACGTCGTATATATAGGACTTGTACTGTACTACTAACCCTTAGTCTATAAGAGTGACTGTATCTACTAACAAAGCTATGGATTTTTAATCTGAAATAAAATTATTATTCTCTTTATTTATTTTTTTTAGAGGTTTTTATAATAAAAGGTATTTTACGAAATCCCCATCAAGAAAGAGATAAACTATTTTTTGCCGCTTTCACGGGACACGGGATAAGCTAGTTTAAAATAAAAAAACGTTGTTAAAGTATTCATTTTTGAAATCAAACTTTTTTGGCTGAATGTAGGTACTTTTTGTTGACTGTACTTGTACCTATTGTCACCCAAACTACATTTGCATACCAAATTTCAAGTTGATGCCATTAACCGTTGAAGAGTTTAGAGAAAGGCCGATCATGGGTTTCACCGATCATACGAATATTCGGCCGAAAGTTTTTAATTTTTTAAATGTAATGTAATCAATTATGATATGACAGGTGAAGCCTGAAACATCGCACGGCCCTTACGCCTCCCCCCCGCGTACGCTGGACAACCAAGGTTTGACTGTGTTCAGCTCTTGGGCGCCTTGGAGCGAGTGCAGCACTTGCGGGGGCGTAGGCAGACGACGGAGGTACGGTATGTGCTATGTGAAGATCGCCGAGAATGTGAGTAATCTAAAACCTAGTCAAAGTCAAAATATCTTTATTCAATTTAGACTGTAACAAGCACTTATGAATGTCAAAAAAAAATCTACCACCGATTCGGAAAAACCTCTGTTGAGAATAATCCGGCAAGAAAGTCAACGAGGTATATTTTTTTAAACAGATTTACAATATTATTAAATGATATCTATACATCACAAGTATTTAACACAACTTTATTTTTAACACAGTAGGTTCCCTATTTGAAGTAAGGGATCGCCAATGCGGATCGGAATTATTGCCAAATATCCCTGTCCATGATATCATTAATTTTATAATACGCCTTAGATTAAATGTCTCCTTGAAAAAAGATTTGAATTTTGTTTCAGTTTCATTGGAATTTTATTATAAAACGTACCTACGCAATTTCCAAGAAACGACTTTTCGGTTTTAGCCAGTATGTAAGATGGAACTTTAAGCTTCCCTGTGTTTGTAGTAGCCTTTGGCTCGACGTTAGTGGGAAAATTACATATGTTAGTCACCCTAAAACAAACTAACTGGTGTCCTTTCGAATTCGTTTATCGAACGCCCATGGGAACTATACAATTTTGCGGGATAAAAACTATCCTATATGTCCTCAGAGTCTCAAATCATCTCTATACTAAATGTCATCCATCGCGATGTGTGATAGCGTATACATATGATATTAATTAATTGTTGCATGAGCGACGCGAGTTCTTGGTGCGAACTTAGGTGTCTTGTCTTGACGTTTGTATGTATGCGATATGTATGTCTTATGTTTGTTACCCTACTGTTTTAGAAAGCTGACAACGGCACGAATAAAGGGGAACAGCTGTTGACTGAGGACACGAAAATATTTGAAGGTATTTATTTACCTAAATTGCTAAAAGTGGCTCCGAAGCGGTAAAGTTTCGTATGCTCTGCCTACCCCATTTGGAAATACAGGCGTGATGTGTGTGTGCGTGCGTGCGTGCGTGCGTGCGTGCGTGCGTGTGTGTGTGCGTGCGTTTATTTTGCGTGCGTGCGTGCGTGCGTGCGTGTGTGCGTGCGTTTGTGTGCTATGTGTACCCCATTACAGGCGTGATGTGTGCGTGTGTGCGTGCGTGCGTGCGTGCGTGTGTGTGTGTGTTTGTTTACCTTACATTTTAGTGCGAAGAGGTAATCTCCTTGTTGCAGTGGATGGCTATAGAATGACGTTATAAGCTTCTATTGTTATTGGTCCAGTGAGCTACAACGTGTAAGCAGTGTATTTCGAACACGAATTAACCCTCTAACGCGGGGGCACTACCATCTATTTCTACCTCCATACTTTACTATTTAACTAAAAGAAACAGAGAATGCGATTGTGCTCCGAAGAGCACAACAAAGAATGGTCTCAGGAAAAGTTAGAAAGACACTAAGCTTACAAAATATCGGTCCAATTCACTAAGAAAATATTTATACCTGTTTCATAATACAGATGTCTTGCAGCACTAACTCGTGGAATAAAACTAAGCCTAAATCGGGGACAATAATTCTGCACTGAATCGATTTCATGGATGATTTTACACTGTGATTACAATGCGATAGAGTTTGTGAGGAATCTGATTTAGAAACAAGTGCTCAATCCGGAATGCATACAATAAAATACAATAGTTACTTTTTTTCGAATTATTTATCGCCGAGCGCCATCTATGTTGAAAGTCTTGTTATGCTTAAACTGCTAATTCAGAACGGGAGATGGCTCTGTTTCGAATAAATAGATCACTATCGAACTTGACAAAATTTACTTTCAAATGTTTTTACTGTTTAGTTTTCCGTTTAAAATTTTTATTTACATATACTGTAATGCTAGAACTACATTCTGATTGGATTTGCTGATAACTTCACGCCATCAACATGATGTTTGCTTTGTAAACGGTCTAACTAAGGTATTGTTTTTTAAGACTTTCCGGGCGGACTGCCTTGCCGATCGGAGAATCTGCCTGCATCATTACTATCCATACCAGAAGTAAGGGGGCGACGGAATGAAATCATGATGGGACTGTGTAAGGTAAGACATTTAGTTGATACTGTATGTTCAGACCTGCAGCGCCATCTAGCGAGGATCAGCAGAACCACATGTAGATCGAATCATGTGTGTCCAATAGAAAAGTCGCTTGGTGTTGTAATATCACTACGTCACGTCAATAGTAGATTATTGTCGTGGCCTGGAAGTAGGCAATTGCTGGCTGAGTATGAGTATTAAACGGACGAGCTTGCGAGTCCGTTTAACTAATACGAAGCCAGCAATTGCTATTCCAGCCGAGACTAATATAAAGCTTTTCTCAAAAATGGTGAATAATTCTGAAATAGAATAAACTTTTTCTCAAAATATATTGTAAAATTTAATTTTATTCCAATATGTTTCTTATGCTTTCTCGCCTTTTTTCATTAAAAATAAACTGCAGGTGTATTTTTCCACCGAAAACACCACAAGCTATTTCAGATCCAATAGAAAAAGTCTGGAGTTCCAACAAAATATCTGATACCGGCCATTAGACTTGGCTGTATACGACTTGTGCCAACATTTCCATGGCCTTTTTAACTTGAAAAAAAATGTGACTGATTGCAGGCGCGCTCATTCATTATTGTCGAGCTAGCGCGCCTGCAATCTTTTTAACTTTTTAATTTTTCGCTGACCATAAACTATGCACTTCACCTTCTGATATGTAAAGAATAATGTCAACTTTTACGGTCATTTTTGAGAAAAATATTTATTGAAGCTAACACTCGTATCACGGAGCTTTTATTTAACTTCCCAAGAAATAACCAAATTTGTTTAGTATACTTGGGAGCAAAGAAATCGCAATTTTTACGTTGCATCATCATCATCCCAGCCTATATACGTCCCACTGCTGGGCACAGGCCTCCTCTCAGAACAAGAGGGCTTGGGCCATAGTTCCCACGCGGACCCAGTGCGGATTGGGAACTTCACACGCACCATTGAATTTCTTCGCAGGTTTGTGCAGGTTTCCTCACGATGTTTTCCTTCACCGCAAAGCTCGTGGTAAATTTCAAATGTAATTCCGCACATGAATTTCGAAAAACTCAGAGGTGCGAGCCGGGGTTTGAACCCACGACCCTCTGTTTGAGAGGCGATAGGTCAAACCACTAGGCCACCACGGCTAATTTTTACGTTGATTTTATGTTTTTTTAGGTCGTAAGTGTTATCATGGAAACGTAAAAATTTGCAAGGGTGGCTCGATTTCTTTGCTCCCAAGTGTACTTCAAATTTACAAAATAAATCCATTCTGCTATGTTATTTTATAAATTTTATAATCATCTTCAGACGAAAGTCTACTGACAGAGGTAGGCATTCACTCCCCAAGGATCTCCAAGACGATCGGTTTTGAACTGCCAGTAGCTTATTACTGCTGTCTTGCTATGTGACGTTATGTACAATGTTAGATCTCTCTATCTAATATACAACTTAAAACGTCCAATGTTCGTATTTTTTTAAGATATTTAAAATATTCATCCGCTACTCGGTCTTATCAAACAACTACTTGAATAAATTAAAAAATGCTTCCATATTCCCTATTTGCTGTTTTTTTTTTTCTTTTCAGATTCCTTGTAAGAACACATCGAAGCAAGACTTGGATGTGTTCCTGACACAGCGACCAAGTATTGCGAGGAATATAGTATTCGCTAGGGCAGGGCAGACCGTCAAATTACAATGCCCTGGGTACGTATACTCCAATATGCTTAAGTTATGCGTATGTTAATACGTAGGTATACTCGTAGTACACTAAGGGGCAGTTTCACCATCCATTGATTAGTGTTAACTGGCGGTTAGGTGTGATGCCGTCTCTATTTGTTTTGTTCGAATAGACGGAGAAGGCATCACATTTAACCGTCAAGTTAGCACTAATCAATGGATGGTGAAACAGCCCCTAAGTATAATTTTTGTTTGCTTTTTTATAAATAAAAATACGCAAAAACACGCCGCATCAATTATGACGCTAACAGTTTATGGCTAGGCCTAGAAGTAGCCAATTGCTGGCGGAGTATTGGCTGACAACTTTTCTTTTAGCATTAAGCCCAAGCGCCGTAATGGTTTTTTTTTTATTATGGTCACATGTTTTCTGGTATCGTTCAATTTATTTTCTATTAGAAATAAAAAATTTGCTTTAACTGTCGTTTTAAAGTTATTGTTTGTATGTTTTAAGTACGGTATAGGAATTGCGAGGCTCAACCCAGAAAATCCTCAATCTTCGATTTCGGGCTTTGAAATAGACTTTATTAGAGTCTCGTTCGTAATTCCTCACATACCGCCGTTAAGACCCAATGTACTATTGTGACAGCACAACGTTGGTCGACCAGCCACCCAGCTGGCGGGTGCTTGGGGCGCGGGCGGCGGCGCGCGCGCTGGCGGCCGGCAGCGGAGGCCGCGCCAGCATAGACGCCCGCGACCGGCTGGTGCTGGCGCCCGCTGTGCCCGCCGACACTGACGTCTACAGGCCAGTATCTAACTCGACAATAGGATCCAAATAGGCGTAGACGGTTTACTAATGTTTCGGCGAATAACGTTTGGCAACCTGTTTCATTTCGCAACTATTCATTTCCCAACTGTTTAATATTTCTGAAAGTGTAAATATTTCAGGATTTTTATAAAACTAACCTAACCTTAAGAGTTCTACACGATGGCCCTGAAATAAATCCTGAAATACTTATTAGGGCGTAGTCCTCCAGAGGGGGCTTAGTGTCCCCAGCGGTGGCGTAGTGTCCCATGGGAGTGGAGTGACCCTAGGGGGCGTGTGATACGGTATTTGACAACTCCTGATTTTGCCATATCTTAATATTACTATGAGAATATAGATAAAAAGATAGTGTTTAGCGAAGAGAAAATTTAAATCGGTTGAAAATTGGATTTATAGTGATTTTTTGAAAAATCTATATACCTGTTTCTTTCTCAAACGCTTTTCTCTATGCAGCAAGTATGGCGGTACTGGCGTGTGACGTCACATGCCAGTATGTCTTTCTCTGTCTAATCTTGAATTTCAAACCTTTATAACTTTGTTATTTGTAAAGGTAGCTTAAAAAATGTTTTTCTATTCGATAACAGGCATTGTGTAGTTTTAATTTATAAAACATATACAAAATAGTCAAATACTATTCCCAGGGGCGGCGTAATATCCCCAGGAGGGCTTAGTGTCCCTAGAGGGGCATAGGATCCCCAGGGAGGCGTAGTATCCCCAGGGGGGCGTAGTGCTCCCAGTGAGAGGCGTAGTGTCCCCTGGGAGGCGCAGTCTCCCAAGAGGAAAGAAGTATCCACAATGTACGTAGTGGTTCTAGGGGGGGCGTAGTGTTCCCAGAGGGAGGCGTACAGTCCCCAGGGAGTGAAATGCCCGTGGGGAAGCGCAGTGTCCCAAGGGGAGGGGGGAAGTATCCACAGTATGCGTAATGGTTCTAGGGGGGCGTAGTGTTCCCAGAGGGAGGCGTAGAGTCCCCAGGGGGTGCAATGCCCCTGGGGAGGCGTAGGGGGGGAGTATCCAGTGTGCGTAGTGTCCCCAGCCTCCGTAGTGTCCTCAAGGGGGTGGTCCCGAAGGGGGCGTAGTGTCCCTAAGTGAGACGTGGAGCATAAAAAGGAACTCATCATCAATTTTCTTATCTAATAACATCTTTTATTACAGTTGCGGCACAGATGAGAAGATAGTCGGGCATATTATGTTGATTGTTAAATAATTCTCTGTCTCAAATAAAAAGTAATACCAAAATTATACTGCAGTATTTTGATGATATGACAATTCATTTTCATGCAAAAATATTAGAGAACCTGACAGCAAATCCTACGATATTGTCGATATTTGCTCTGGAGTATTGGATGTTTGATTACATAGGTATGTAAGTATTTATTATTTATCTATTTAAGTACGTTTATTCGTTGCCTAGTATTCCTAACATAAGCTTTGCTTACTTTGTCTTGGTCAATAAAATTGGTGTCAATTGTCTTATTTGTTTATATCAAAAAATCAGAATACCAAACTGTTTAAATTGATCGGTCCATAAATGTCTTTCTTGGGGACCTTCCATACGACGTTTTTTTACGCGTTGACGACGCGCGATTCTGATTTTACAGATATTACACGTTTTTCAGCAGATATTACACGTTTTTTTGTCGCAAAAGAAACGCGCTGTAACGCTAGGATCGTGTGTAAGGATAAAATGAACCGGCTTCCTTGCGTTTGCTGAGCGTTCGACTTGCGTTTGTATCGAACGTAAACGTCGTGTGGAAGGTCCCTTACCTGTTGTTGCGCGTGAGGGGGGGGCCGCATGTCGGGGGTGAGGGCGGGGGGCGGGGGCGTCCCCCGCGCCGCGCGCCGCACCAGCCACATGGCGAGCGCGAACTGCCCGCGGTTCAGCTTGCCCAGGCCTTCCGTGTCGCAGAGCGCCCTGCCGACACAAACAGAGCCTATCATCTGGTAGCATGGTGAACGGTTGTGTTGCTCTGAAGATGAGCTCTGGCTGAGATCGAAACGCGTCAAAAAAAATACGTATAAGTAGTGCATGCTAGATAATGGGACGCCTGCATTGGGACATAAAATAGGCCATGATGTGTAATGTGAGAATATACATACATATAAAATATCTCAAATTCAGGAGTTGTCTAATGAAATAACGTATTTAATTACAAAAAAATATATCTATCTAGTGGCTAGAGAATTTGAGAAGCTTGAAATGTGGGGTTCGATCCCCGATCAGTGTAGTTGTATGAATGATGAGTTGTATGACGAATGTTTGTTCTCGAGTATTGTACATTTTAACATAAATTTAAGTACATATTAATCTATATACATTTGTTTTTCACTGTCTAATACTCATCATAATACTAGCTTCGCATAATCCGCCCATGATATTTACTTATTAATGTTCTTTCCGCACTCACCATATATGCGCTAGTGTGGCCTGCGGCAGCCCGCTTTCCAAGAAGGTGTGTTTGATCTCCAAGCCGGACACGAGCCCGTCACGGTCCGCGTCCGCGACGTCGAACATCGCGTCATACTGGACCTTCTCAGCCGCGGACACCACCCAGGACCCCGCGCCCCCCAGCGGGGCAGCCGCGGGGAGGGGGGCCGTGAACGACGGCTGCGAGGACGGAGGCTGCGGGACAATGAACAAGTTGCAAAAGTGCATAATGTAGTTTGGGTGACAATATAAGTACAGTCACCAAAAAGTAGTCAGCAAAAAGAGTTTGGATTCAATAGTAGATTGTACAACAAGAGCATAAAACGAGCCATTTTACCCAAGACGTTCATATAGCCACCCGAGCCGGTACGGCGAGGGTGGATAGACACGTCGAGGGGAAAATGGGTTTAATTTTCACTTAGATTGCGAGGAAATGAAATAGCAACAGTGGAAACAATAATTCACTTTCTATATACCTTTTATTTTTTATGCATTATTAAAATAATTCATTTTTTTCTAATTTTACTGATTTGATTGATTTTTAGTTTCATAGAAATTAAAAATTATTTAAAAAATATGTACAAACTTTTTTGTTTGTGGCTGTTGACACCTGATTACCTTGGTCTTAAGTTGGTCTTAGACGAAGATTTTATTTTATGCACTAGAACATAAAAAGTCATTTTATGTCGCCCAGATACAGCATAAACACGAACTTTACGAGCATGAGAAGTGAAAAAATATTTTTTTACCAAAAACTTATGTCCTAAACTTCCTAAAGGGTATAAATATACTCACGCTGGACAAGTCCAGCAGCCCCTCCAGCAGGCTGGCGTTGGTCTGTGCAGGCGGCGGGCGGGGCGGGGGCGGGCGCGGCTGCGGGGAGGGGGCCGCGAGGGGGGCCGCGAGGCGGGGCGCGAGGGGGGCGCGCGCAGCTCGGGCGGCAGCGTCGTCGGCACCGCGTGCTTCTCTAGCGCCTTATACACCAAGTGCATCGCCTGAACACAACAAATAAACAATAATAGAAAACATATTTGATTTTACTCGGAAAACCAGTGATGCCCTTTAATAAAAAATCTAAAAAATCTAGTTAGAAGTCTATTAGTTAGATTATCAGAAAATATTTGACACTTATTATCATTTTTTTCACTATATTTTAACATTTTGATTTTTAGTACAACAAACAAAGACATACTTCATACATGGCTTAATTAATTAGAGCCTATAAAAACTCTATTAAGTAAACCATGTATTATTAAGTTTACTTACCACCATGAACTCGTGACGATCGAGCATGCCGTCCTTGTCTTGGTCAGCTAAGTCCCAGATCTTGCCAAGCGTGTCTAGAGGAAGCTTTGACTCCATAAGCACACCTTTCACCTAAAACAAAACCAATATCTTCAGCCGGAAGACCAACTGCTTTGCGAAAAGAAATAAATCTAAACTTTCTTGCTTCTCATTAAGAAAGAAATTCCCTCGAATCCCCTCCCCCCTCTCACTCATTTGAGCGGAGCCTGCTACACGCCCTCGGTACGCATCCTCGCACCGCTCAGTTACCTCATACATGTCTGGTGGAAATACAGACTAACAGCCTTATTTATAAAAAGTTAGAGCCTCCTTGAAGGCCCGATGCTAAAAAACATTATTCATAAACGTCTGTTAGCGCTAATCAGTCGATCAAGGCTCTGCTAAAGTTAGAGGACCGTTAGACGCTCCTTTATCCCCCTGCTAAGTCACAAAATGGCCGCCAAAAATTTGAATTTTTAGTGAAGGGAGGGTTTCAACTTTAAAGTGCAAATTGCGCACACAAACAATTGAAAATTGTTTACTTTTAAGTTAGGACTGTCCTTTTTTTTAATTTATCTAATTTTGATTGTGTGTGTTTGCAGTAACAAATAAACGTTTTATCTATCTATCTACATTTTCATTAAAATCGAGCGTCCCCCCCCCCCTGGTGCTATAAAACTAGCTCAGCGATACTCGCTCAGCGCTGTTAGCTTGGCGGCCGCCCGGCTCGAGCGAGTGGAGCGAGTAATCGCCCGTCTTGCTCGAACACTCGCTTTTCACTGCTCGCCCACTCGTTTCTAGTTACTCGCTCTGCTCGCTTCTCGCTCATCGTCGGCGGTGGGGCAAGTGCCCTAAAATCTAAACCGGTGGGTGGAAAAATTTGAAGGAATTCAGGATGGTAGTAAGTATATCAAACTTTCAAGGAAAACTATAACGGCTAAGTTTTGCAGGTGGTAGGACCTTGTGCAAGGTCCGCCCGGATTGCTACCACCATCTTGCTCGCTAATCCTGCCGTGAAGCAGCAGTGCTTGCACTGTTGTGTTTCGGCGTGGAGAGTAAGACAGCCGGTGAAATAACTGGCACTTGAGGTATTCCATCTTAGGCCTCTAGGTTGGCAACGCATCTGCAATACCCTGGTGTTGCAGTTGTCTATGGGCGGTGGTGATCTCTTACCATCAGGGGAGACCCACTTGCTCGTTTTCCATCCAGTCGAATCCGTACTATTATAAAGGGGAAAGTGAGTTTGTTTGTTTGTTTGTTTGTTACGCTTTCACGCCGTAACTACTGCACCGATTCCTACGAAATTTGGCATACGTCATACTAGAAGTCCAGAATAAATAATAGGATATTTTTTATCCCGAAAAAAAATGCCGTTCCCAAGGGATGACTAAAAGTTTGTTTTGTATTCTAATCGCTGAGCTGAGCTATGAATGCACATTACACAAACGTTTTTTAAATACCTAATGTGTTAAAATAAAAAAACCGGCCAAGAGCGTGTCGGACACGCCCAAAATATGGTTCCGTAGCCATTACGAAAAAACAGTATTTTATACGGAATCTTACAAGTTTAGGTATATTTTATACCTTAGGCTGCTATTTACTCTTAAACTACTAATAATTCTCAAGCAAACTTAGCCGTTATAGTTCATAGTTTTCCTTGAAAGTTTGATATACTTACTACCATCCTGATTTTTTTCAAATTTTTCCACCCACCGGTTTAGATTTAGAAGGGGGGGGGGGACGCTCGATTTTAATGAAAATTTGCACTTTAAAGTTGAATTTTTTTTTTTTTTTTTTAATTTATTTAGGAAAGAAACGGTTACATTTCAATGCAGCAACGTACATAATATATACTTAAGAACCAACAGTTCCATTAATTATAAAATAAACTATAACTAATGCAAGCGCAAAACAAAACAGTTTAACCTACAAAAATTAAATTAGGTACATATTTATTACCTTCAACCAGCAATACACAGATTCGCAAACAAATTACTGAATCGAAAAATTGTCTTAGCAAACCCCTAATGGTTTTAACAATCCAACGATACCCCACACTATAGGGTTGGATGAGAAAAAAAAAATCACCCCCACTTAACGTCTATGGGAGGTACCCTAAAAAATTTTTTTTTTAATTTTTTATTGTACCGTTTTGTCGGCATAGTTTACATATATATCCGTGCAAAATTACAGCTTTCTAGCATTGATAGTCCCTGAGCAATGCCGCGGACGGACGGACAGACACACAGATAGACAGACAGACATGGCGAAACTATAAGGGTTCCGTTTTTGCCATTTTGGCTCCGGAACCCTAAAAGCATGCTTGCTTGCATTCTGGCTTGCATGCTTGCTTGAAAATTTACATGCTCACTTGCATGCTTGGTTGCTTGCAGGCTTGCTGGCATGCTTGCTTGCTTGCATGCACCATTTCTTGCATAATCACATGCTTGCTTGCATGCTTAAATGCAGCCTTGAATGCATGCTTGCTTGCACTATTTCATGCATAATTACATGCTTGCTTACATGATTGCTTCCACGCTTGCTTGCATGATTCAATGCATGCTTCCTTGCATGCTTGCTTGCATGCTTGCTTGCATGCTTGCTTGCATGCTTGCTTGCATGCTTGCTTGCTTGCATGCTTGCTTGCATGCTTGCTTGCATGCTTGCTTCCATGCTTGCTTGCATGCTTGCTTCCATGCTTGCTTGCATGCTTGCTTGCATGCTTGCTTGCATGCTTGCTTGCATGCTTGCTTGCATGCTTGCTTGCTTGCATGCTTGCTTGCATGCTTGCTTCCATGCTTGCATGCTTGCTTGCATGCTTGCTTGCATGCTTGCTTGCATGCTTGCTTCCATGCTAGCTTGCATAATTACATGCTTGCTTACATGCTCACTTGCATGACTGCTTGCATGTTTGTTTGCATGCTTACTTGCATGCTTGCTTACCTGCATGCTTGAATGCAGATTTGAATGCATGCTTGCTTGCACTATTCCTTGCATAATCACATGCTGACTTACATGCTCACTTGCATGCTTGCTTGCATGCTTGAATGCAGCCTTGAATTCATGCTTGCTTGCATACTCGAATGTATGCTTGCTTGCACTATTCCTTGCATAATTACATGCTTGCTTACATGCTCACTTGCATGCTTGCTTGCATGACTGCTTGCATGTTTGTTTGCTTGCTTGCATGCTTGCATGTTTGCTTGCATGCTTGCTTGCATACTTGCTTGCATGCTGGCTTGCATGCTAACTTGCATGCTTGGCTGCTTGCATGCTTGCTTGCTTGAATGCAGATTTGAATGCATGCTTGCTTGCACTATTCCTTGCATAATTACATGCTTGCATGCTTGCATGTTTGCTTGCATGCTTGCTTGCATACTTGCTTGCATGCTTGCTTGCACTATTCTTTGCATAATTACATGCTTACTTACATGCTCACTTGCATGCTTGCTTGCTTGCTTGCTTGCATGCTTGCTTGCTTGCTTGCATGCTTGCTTGCATGCTTGCTTGCATGCTTGAATGCAGCCTTGAATGAATGCTTGCTTGCATGCTTGAACGCAGCGTCGCATACATGCTTACTTGCACTATTTCTTGCAAAATTATGCTTGCTAACATGCTTACTTGCACGCTTGCTTGCTTTTTTGCTTGATTGCTTGCTTGCTTGATTGCTTGCTTCTTTGAAATGTTTATGGTTCACGCGAGCGAAGCCGCGGGTAAAAGCTAGTAAAAAATAAAATAAAAAAAAACGGCTAAGTTTGCTTGAGAATCATTAGTAGTTTGAGTAAATAGCAGCCTAAGGTATAAAATGGGCTCAGGCCTGAAATATCCGTTTTCCTAAAATGTATTTTTCGCAAAATGTCTGCTTTTCAGAATGTCAACACGTCTTTTGCATAATGTCAGCTTCTCAAAATGTCAGCTATTTAAAATTGCCTGTCTCCAAGAATGACAGTTTTTGTATAATGTTCGCTTTTCAGAAAAGTCTTATTCCCAAAATGTCTCCAATCATGGTCTTCAAATTTCATCTAAACGTCATTATTCATTAAAGTGATCTTGAATGCCAGTAATTTTATATCAGGTATAGATATTTATGTTATCAAAGAGTAAGTATGCAAACAATAAAATTAAACCTTTACATTTAGAACATTGATTTGAAAATAAAGCCGACATTATGGGAAAACAAACATAACAAGACTATATAGCCTATTTAAAAAAGTGAACATAACGGGAAAGCAGAAATTATGGTAATGCTAATATTATAGGAATGTAGACATTATGAATAGACGACTTCCTGAAAATGTACACATTTTAAATAGCAGACATTTTGAGAAAGTTGACAAAATAGAAGTGCTAACATTGTGAAAAGGCAGACGTTTTGAGAATTGTACATTTTAGGAAAACAGACATTTCAGGCCTGAGCCATAAAATGTACCTAAACTTGGAAGATTCCGT
>NC_133485.1:18424749-18425885 GCF_025370935.1 Choristoneura fumiferana
CTACTACTGAGGACTATTTACAACAAAGCTCTCCGTCTGATTGGAAGCTGAATTAATTCTAGTACCGCATATCTGAAGAGATGCGAGTAACTATTTGTTACAATTCAATTCGACGCTTGCTGGATATGTTTCTTCTAATTAAAACGGTAATCTGCAGTTTTTAATTCAATTACCTTCGTCGCCTTTCCGCAATTAAGATTTCTTTGTCTGAACATACTAACAGCCATATCTATACAGCCATAGCATCAAATATGTAATGTGTCGCAAGAAAGTGGCCAAAACAGAGATTCGAACAATATTCTAAGGGATATGACCAAATCACACAGGATGTTTTTTATTTTTTTTTATAAGAGGAGGCAAACGAGCATACGGGACACCTGATGGGAAGCAATCACCGCCGCCCATGGACACCTGTCAACACAGGATGATAAAATGAGTCCTTTGCCTAAAAAAACATTTAATCAGACTTGTTTAGTGATTTGATAAATTCCCTAAAATACGTCAGTGAGTTTGACTAAACCAGAGTAAAATGATAATAATACATACATACATGCATATATTATATGGTGCATACTTGCGTCATTTGTCATTGTTATTGTATATACTCAGCACAGATTGCTCGTTCAATAAATAAATAAATATCATGGAACACTTGACACCAATTGACCTAGTCCCAAACTAAGCAAAGCTTGCACTTTGTTATTTTTCTAATGGTATTAGACTAGATTTATATCTTACTTCTTCAAATATTGCAAATAAATAATGTGTGCATGTTGCAGCTTGGACTTGGATGTTTAGGCAATGAAATGACATACTTAAGTAACGATTAAAAATAATATAACACAACTTAAGAGAAGTTTCCCTGCCGACCGCGCGGCCGCGTTAGGTATTCGTTTGGGATATTGCTGTCTTTATCGCTCGTGACATAAGCGCTCGCAGCCGTCCCCCCCATGCCTTCCGCAACGACGTCCGTAATTTATATCGAGATAACTGTAGGCTAGGTTAAGATTTGGGCGGTTGAATTTTGGGTTTTGTTGTCCTCAAATTATACGAAAAGTATAGCACAGAAATCAATGATATTTTACAATCAAGATATTCATTATATTTCTATGCCTGTGGTTTTTTCGATATTTGTA
>NC_133485.1:18437447-18474126 GCF_025370935.1 Choristoneura fumiferana
GGCAACCGGTGGATACAAGTGGCGGGTTGTCATTCATTGTGGCGTCCTAATGGGAAGGCCTTTGTTTAACAGTGGCCGTTTTCCGGCTGATGATCACGATGATAATGACAGTATCATAATTGTCATAGGCTAACTTCATTCTGGGGAAAATAATAACTTCGAACTGTTTCCGCAGATAAAGTAACGGGCCACAACTAGTTAACTAAAAGGTCATAGACTAGTAAATGGTTTTTAATCATACACAAACACGTGAAACCTCATTGTCTTAAAAAGTTGCAGACGATACGTTCTACAGAAAAAGTTACTATTCTTAGTTTAAAAATACGTTCTGAAATCAATTTAAATATTTGACACGCAAAAGAATGTCAGATTACAAATTATCTTAATATTTATTCTAATTATTTTCACATTCTCACATGGAAACTTTAACAAGAAGATCCATAACAAAGTAAAAGAACTGAGAAGACGTAGCATCAAAATTTACGGGGAGCCGAAAGGAAAAGGAAAGCAATGGGACGTTGGAAAAGGACAATTAGAATATCCTCGTTAGTACTGATAATTAAATAATGTATAGTGTGATAATTTGCAAGAGTCAACTGACGTACTCTTTGTGAGCTGTCAAAACGTGATTCTCCCACAGATTAAGTAGGGCAATACTCAAGGCAAAAGGAGGTATCTCAAAAATGATACTTGAGTTATTTATGCCATTGCATAGCTTAAGATATTTTGATCATATTATATAAATATTATATAATATAATTTTTTTTTCGAGATACCACCTGTTGCCTTAGGAGGACAGAATATATGTAAATTAAGCTGCTAATAACACGCTGGTGATTCTATAAGGGTTTTGTTTTTCTTTTTGAGTTATGGAACGCCAAAAAAGTACAGTCAACGAAAATCTTGCATTTTTTTTTAAATATTGTTATACTAGTAAAAATCAAGCTAAATCATCTCATGCTTCTCCTTTTCAAGACGGCACCCAACAGAAGGCTGTCATAGCGTCCCTCTGGTCCTCATACTACGACTGCTGCGCTCGTCAGCTGGACTCGGTGACTGCACACGGCAGCCTGCCCTCACAAGCTGTGGTGGCATACCAGGGGGCGGTGGCGCGGCTGCCCTGCATGTGTGTGTCGCCGGCAGAACGAGCCAGCTGGGAGTACTCTAAGGTAATGATTCGTATCGGCGGTCTCAGCATCCAATCGTCACGCCAACAAGTGCTGGTTCATACCATTTGCTTATTGGGAACACTGTTTGGGTGTGTTGGTCATATTGTGTTGTTATAATTTATTTTATTTATTATTCATACGTATTTTGTATGTACAGTCGAGTTCATAAACTTGTGAGCGACAATTCGATCAAAAATATCTGAACACTGACTCTATTGTTAACGGCGTAGAAGCGTCAGATATTTTTGCTTACAAGTTTATGAACTCGGCTGTAACATCAACCAAATATGTGGTGTACCACCCTAAAGTTGATAATCGTTCGTCATAAAACAATAATGCCAATAGACGTGTCTGTCAACTTGAAAGTTCGACTTTAGCGACATAATAATTTGATGGGAGCTTGTTTAAAAATTACCAAATAGACCAGTTACTTGGCTGATGGTACTTAGTAGTATATTTTATTATGTATGTATTATATTTTTTAAAAGCATTGGTATTGTAGCCTTGGCTATTTCTGACTTTTAAAATCACTCTTTATCAGTCCCTAACTATAATCCTCTTCTCATCTACTAAGGGTAACTGGTACAGATCCCTTAAAATAAGTTCACCTGGCAAACAGACTTTGATTATAATCTTAACATGTGTGCATATTCCAGTCTATTAAGAACTTGTCCTTCACCCCACTCGAAGACAAGGACACCATAGTGGAAGAGAGAGACGCCCTGCTGATATACAATGCGGCGACAGACGACGCTGGAGTATATTCTTGTCAAATCGGGAGCAGTGTGAGCGGGCTAGTGCTACTGGAGGTTGTCGATGACGACTACAATGTGGTCAGTTACATATATTATGACTAGCTTTTGCCCGCGGCTTCACCCGCGTGGAATTCGGTTATCGCGCGCTGTTCCCACGGGAACTACATTTTTTCCGGGATAAAAAGTAGCCTATGTCACTCTCTGGCACATACTATCTCTATGACAAAAATCACGTCGATCCGTCGCTCCGTTTCGACGTGAAACATGGACAAACATACAAACACACACACTTTCGCATTTTCGTTAGTATGGATGAGGATCAGAGAAATGTATTTTAGAAGTAACTAAGCAGGGATTTTTTGATAATTCACACAGGACGGGAAATAAATTTCTTGTATATTTTATTTCTAAAGTATGTAGTTATTTTTCTAAATCGCTACGGTATAAGGAATAAAAAGGATATCTCCAAAATGATACAAAAACTTGATATTTGACAGACATATTCGTTGGGACAGCCCAATAACAAAACATTGGCTGAGCCTACATGCACCGGTCGTTGACAGACTTACGTCGTATATATAGGACTTGTACTGTACTACTAACCTTAGTCTATAAGAGTGACTGTATCTACTAACAAAGCTATGGATTTTTATCTGAAATAAAATTATTATTATTATTATTATTATTATAGAGGTGCACAAAAAAGGTATTTTACGAAATCCCCTCAAGAAAGAGATAAACTATTTTTTATGCTTTCACGGGACACGGGATAAAGCTAGTTTAAAATAAAAAAAGTTGTTAAAATATTCATTTTTAAAACAAACTTTTTTGGCTGAATGTACTTTTTGTTGACTGTACTTGTACCTATTGTCACCCAAACTACATTTGCATACCAAATTTCAAGTTGATGCCATTAACCGTTGAAGAGTTTAGAGAAAGGCCGATCATGGGTTTCACCGATCATACGAATATTCGGCCGAAAGTTTTTAATTTTTTAAATGTAATGTAATCAATTATGATATGACAGGTGAAGCCTGAAACATCGCACGGCCCTTACGCCTCCCCCCCGCGTACGCTGGACAACCAAGGTTTGACTGTGTTCAGCTCTTGGGCGCCTTGGAGCGAGTGCAGCACTTGCGGGGGCGTAGGCAGACGACGGAGGTACGGTATGTGCTATGTGAAGATCGCCGAGAATGTGAGTAATCTAAAACCTAGTCAAAGTCAAAATATCTTTATTAAATTTAGACTGTAACAAGCACTTATGAATGTCAAAAAAAATCTACCACCGATTCGGAAAAACCTCTGTTGAGAATAATCCGGCAAGAGAGTCAACGAGGTATATTTTTTTAAACAGATTTACAATATTATTAAATGATATCTATACATCACAAGTATTTAACAAAACTTTATTTTTAACACAGTAGGTTCCCTATTTGAAGTAAGGGATCGCCAATGCGGATCGGAATTATTGCCAAATATCCCTGTCCATGATATCATTAATTTTATAATACGCCTTAGATTAAATGTCTCCTTGAAAAAAGATTTGAATTTTGTTTCAGTTTCATTGGAATTTTATTATAAAACGTACCTACGCAATTTCCAAGAAACGACTTTTCGGTTTTAGCCAGTCTGTAATATGGAACTTTAAGCTTCCCTGTGTTTTTAGTAGCCTTTGGCTCGACGTTAGTGGGAAAAATTACATATGTTAGTCACCCTAAAACAAACTAACTGGTGTCCTTTCGAATTCGTTTATCGAACGCCCATGGGAACTATACAATTTTGCGGGATAAAAACTATCCTATATGTCCTCAGAGTCTCAAATCATCTCTATACTAAATGTCATCCATCGCGATGTGTGATAGCGTATACATATGATATTAATTAATTGTTGCATGAGCGACGCGAGTTCTTGGTGAACTTAGGTGTCTTGTCTTGACGTTTGTATGTATGCGATATGTATGTCTCATGTATGTTACCCTACTATGTTTTAGAAAGCTGACAACGGCACGAATAAAGGGGAACAGCTGTTGACTGAGGACACGAAAATATTTGAAGGTATTTATTTACCTAAAATTGCTAAAAGTGGCTCCGAAGCGGTAAAGTTTCGTATGCTCTGCCTACCCCATTTGGAAATACAGGAGTGATGTGTGTGCGTGCGTGCGTGCGTGCGTGCGTGCGTGCGTGCGCGCGTGCGTGCGTGCGTGCGTGCGTGCGTGCGTTTGTGTGGGTGCGTGCGTGCGTGCGTGCGTGCGTGCGTGCGTGCGTTTGTGTGTTTGTGTGCGTGCGTGCGTGCGTGCGTGTGTGTGTGTGTGTGTGTGTGTGTTTCTTTACCTTACATTTTAGTGCGAAGAGGTAATCTCCTTGTTGCAGTGGATGGCTATAGAATGACGTTATAAGCTTCTATTGTTATTGGTCAAGTGAGCTACAACGTGTAAGCAGTGTATTTCGAACACGAATTAACCCTCTAACGCGGGGGCACTACCATCTATTTCTACCTCCATACTTTACTATTTAACTAAAAGAAACAGATAATGCGATTGTGCTCCGAAGAGCACAACAAAGAATGGTCTCAGGATAAGTTAGAAAGACACTAAGCTTACAAAATATCGGTCCAATTCACTAAGAAAATATTTATACCTGTTTCATAATACAGATGTCTTGCAGCACTAACTCGTGGAATAAAACTAAGCCTAAATCGGGGACAATAATTCTGCACTGAATCGATTTCATGGATGATTTTACACTGTGATTACAATGCGATAGAGTTTGTGAGGAATCTGATTTAGAAACAAGTGCTCAATCCGGAATGCATACAATAAAATACAATAGTTACTTTTTTTCGGATTATTTATCGTCGAGCGCCATCTATGTTGAAAATCTTGTAATGCTTAAACTGCTAATTCAGAACGGGAGATGGCTCTGTTTCCAATAAATAGATCACTATCGAACTTGACAAAATTTACTTTCAAATGTTTTTACTGTTTAGTTTTCCGGTTAAAAAAAATATTTACATATACTGTAATGCTAGAACTACATTCTGATTGGATTTGCTGATACCTTCACGCCATCAACATGATGTTTGCTTTGTAAACGGTCTAACTAAGGTATTGTTTTTTAAGACTTTCCGGGCGGACTGCCTTGCCGATCGGAGAATCTGCCTGCATCATTACTATCCATACCAGAAGTAAGGGGGCGACGGAATGAAATCATGATGGGACTGTGTAAGGTAAGACATTTAGTTGATACTGTATGTTCAGACCTGCAGCGCCATCTAGCGAGGATCAGCAGAACCACATGTAGATCGAATCATGTGTGTCCAATAGAAAAGTCGCTTGGTGTTGTAATATCACTACGTCACGTCAATAGTAGATTATTGTCGTGGCCTGGAAGTAGGCAATTGCTGGCTGAGTATGAGTATTAAACGGACGAGCTTGCGAGTCCATTTAACTAATACGAAGCCGGCAATTGCTATTCCAGCCGAGACTAAAATAAAGCTTTTCTCAAAAATGGTGAATAATTCTGAAATAGAATAAACTTTTTCTCAAAATATATTGTAAAATTTAATTTTATTCAATATTTTTCTTATGCTTTCTCGCCTTTTTTCATTAAAATAAAATGCAGGTGTATTTTTCCACCGAAAACACCACAAGCTATTTCAGATCCAATAGAAAAAGTCTGGAGTTCCAACAAAATATCTGATACCGGCCATTAGACTTGGCTGTATACGACTTGTGCCAACATTTCCATGGCCTTTTTAACGTGAAAAAAATGTGACTGATTGCAGGCGCGCTAATTCATTATTGTCGAGCTAGCGCGCCTGCAATCTTTTTAACTTTTTAATTTTTCCCTGACCATAAACTATGCACTTCACCTTCTGATATGTAAAGAATAATGTCAACTTTTACGGACATTTTGAGAAAAATATTTATTGAAGCTAACACTCGTATCACGGAGCTTTTATTTAACTTCCCAAGAAACAACCAAATTTGTTTAGTATACTTGGGAGCAAAGAAATCGCAATTTTTACGTTGCATCATCATCATCCCAGCCTATATACGTCCCACTGCTGGGCACAGGCCTCCTCTCAGAACAAGAGGGCTTGGGCCATAGTTCCCACGCGGACCCAGTGCGGATTGGGAACTTCACACGCACCATTGAATTTCTTCGCAGGTTTGTGCAGGTTTCCTCACGATGTTTTCCTTCACCGCAAAGCTCGTGGTAAATTTCAAATGTAATTCCGCACATGAATTTCGAAAAACTCAGAGGTGCGAGCCGGGGTTTGAACCCACGACCCTCTGTTTGAGAGGCGATAGGTCAAACCACTAGGCCACCACGGCTAATTTTTACGTTGATTTTATGTTTTTTTAGGTCGTATGTGTTATCATGGAAACGTAAAAATTTGCAAGGGTGGCTCGATTTCTTTGCTCCCAAGTGTACTTCAAATTTACAAAATAAATCCATTCTGCTATGTTATTTTATAAATTTTATAATCATCTTCAGACGAAAGTCTACTGACAGAGGTAGGCATTCACTCCCCAAGGATCTCCAAGACGATCGGTTTTGAACTGCCAGTAGCTTATTACTGCTGTCTTGCTATGTGACGTTATGTAGCATGTTAGATCTCTCTATCTAATTTACAACTTAAAACGTCCAATCTTCGTATTTTTTAAGATATTTAAAATATTCATCCGCTACTCGGTCTTATCAAACAACTACTTGAATAAATTAAAAAATGCTTCCATATTCCCTAAGAAGATGTAAGTTTGCTTAAACTTGTTTGAATTGCGAATTATGTCTTACGGACCTCTGCTTTATTTGCTGTTTTTTTTTTCTTTTCAGATTCCTTGTAAGAACACATCGAAGCAAGACTTGGATGTGTTCCTGACACAGCGACCAAGTATTGCGAGGAATATAGTATTCGCTAGGGCAGGGCAGACCGTCAAATTACAATGCCCTGGGTACGTATACTCCAATATGCTTAAGTTATTACATACGTAGGTATACCCGTAGTACACTAAATAAAAATACGCCGCATCAATTATGATGCGAACAGTTTCTGGCTAGGCCTAGAAGTAGGCAATTACTGGCGGAGTATTGGTTTAAACAACTTTTCTTCTAGCATTAAGCCCAAGCGCCGTAATGGTTTTTTTTATTGTGGTCACATGTTTCCTGGTATCGGGGCCAATCAACTATTCTACCCACACTTTGGGCGTCTCCTGCGTTACCAAAATTGTCTCTGGCGTTACCAAAAAATCGTACTTCCAACAAGATATTTCACGGTTTAATACGTTGAACTTACGTAGGATGGCATGTATTCATTAAATTACAGAAAAAACATGTTTACTTACAAAAATCTGTAATTGTTTGAAAAATGTCGCGGACAGATTAGTGTCGGTAAAAAAGTTGATTCGCCCATCGTACAATTTCTTTTCTATTAGAAATAAAAAAATTGCTTTAACTGTCGTTTTAAAGTTATTGTTTGTATGTTTTAAGTACGGTATAGGAATTGCGAGGCTCAACTCAGAAAATCCTCAATCTTCGATTTCGGGCTTGTAAATAGACTCTATTCGAGTCTCGTTCGTAATTCCTCACATACCGCCGATAAGACCCAATGTACTATTGTGACAGCACAACGTTGGTCGACCAGCCACCCAGCTGGCGAGTGCTTGGGGCGCGGGCGGCGGCGCGCGCGCTGGCGGCCGGCAGCGGAGGCCGCGCCAGCATAGACGCCCGCGACCGGCTGGTGCTGGCGCCCGCTGTGCCCGCCGACACTGACGTCTACAGGCCAGTATCTAACTCGACAATAGGATCGAAACAGGCGTAGACGGTTTACTAATGTTTCGGCGAATAACGTTTGGCAACCTGTTTCATTTCGCAACTATTCATTTCCCAACTGTTTAATATTTCTGAAAGTGTAAATATTTCAGGATTTTTATAAAAATAACCTAACCGTAAGAGTTCTACACGATGGCCCTGAAATAAATCCTGAAATATTAGGGCGTAGACCTCCAGAGGGGGCTTAGTGTCCCCAGCGGTGGCATAGTGTCCCATGGGAGTGGAGTGACCCTAGGGGGCGTGTGATACGGTATTTGACAACTCCTGATTTTGCCATATCTTAATATTACTATGAGAATATAGATAAAAAGATAGTGTTTAGCGAAGAGAAAATTTAAATCGGTTGAAAATTGGATTTATAGTGATTTTTTGAAAAATCTATATACCTGTTTCTTTCTCAAACGCTTTTCTCTATGCAGCAAGTATGGCGGTACTGGCGTGTGACGTCACATGCCAGTATGTCTTTCTCTGTCTAATCTTGAATTTCAAACCTTTATAACTTTGTTATTTGTAAAGGTAGCTTAAAAAATGTTTTTCTATTCGATAACAGGCATTGTGTAGTTTTAATTTATAAAACATATACAAAATAGTCAAACACCCAGGAGGGCTTAGTGTCCCTAGAGGGGCATAGGATCCCCAGGGAGGCGTAGTATCCCCAGGGGGGCGTAGTGTCCCCTGGGAGGCGCAGTCTCCCAAGAGGAAAGAAGTATCCACAATGTACGTAGTGGTTCTAGGGGGGGCGTCGTGTTCTCAGAGGGCGTAGTGTTCCCAGAGGGAGGCGTACAGTCCCCAGGGAGTGAAATGCCCGTGGGGAAGCTCAGTGTCCCAAGGGGAGGGAGGAAGTATCCACAGTATGAGTAATGGTTCTACGGGGGCGTAGTATTCCCAGAGGGCGGCGTAGAGTCCCCAGGGGGTGCAATGCCTCTGGGGAGGCGCAGTGGGGGGAGTATCCAGTGTGCGTAGTGTCCCCAGCCTCCGTAGTGTCCTCAAGGGGGTGGTCCCGAAGGGGGCGTGTAGTGTCCCTAAGTGAGACGTGGAGCATAAAAGGAACTCATCATCGATTTCTTTTTTCTAATAACATCTTTTATTACAGTTGCGGCACAGATGAGAAGATTGTCGGGCATATTATGTTGATTGTCAAATAATTCTCTGTCTCAAATAAAAAGTAATACCAAAATTATACTGCAGCATTTTGATGATATGACAATTCATTTTCATGCAAAAATATTAGAGAACCTGACAGCAAATCCTACGATATTGTCGATATTTGCTCTGGAGTATTGGATGTTTGATTACATAGGTATGTAAGTATTTAATATTTATCTGTTTAAGTACGTTTATTCGTTGCCTAGTATTCCTAACATAAGCTTTGCTTACTTTGTCTTGGTCAATAAAATTGGTGTCAATTGTCTTATGATATTTATTTGTTTATATCAAAATATCAGAATACCAAACTGTCTAAATTGATCGGTCCATAAATGTCTCTCTTGGGGACCTTCCATACGACGTTTTTTTTTACGCGTTGACGATGCGCAATTCTGATTTTACAGATATTACACGTTTTTTTGTCGCAAAAGAAACGCGCTGTAACGCAAGGATCGTGTGTAAGGATAAAATGAACCGGCTTCCTTGCGTTTGCTGAGCGTTCGACTTGCGTTTGCATCGATAAGAACGAGCGCAAAGTAAACGTCGTGTGGAAGGTCCCTTACCTGTTGTTGCGCGTGAGGGGGGGCCGCATGTCGGGGTGAGGGCGGGGGCGGGGGCGTCCCTCGCGCCGCACGCCGCACCAGCCACATGGCGAGCGCGAACTGCCCGCGGTTCAGCTTGCCCAGGCCTTCCGTGTCGCAGAGGGCCCTGCCGACACAAACAGAGCCTATCATCTGGTAGCATGGTGAACGGTTGTGTTGCTCTGAAGATGAGCTCTGGTTGAGTACGAAACGCGTCAAAAAAAATACGGCAAAAGTAGTGCATGCTAGATAATGGGACGCCTGCATTGGGACATAAAATAGGCCATGATGTGTAATGTGAGAATATACATACAAATAAAATATTACAAATTCAGGAGTTGTCTAATAAAATAACGTATTTAATTACAAAAAAACTATCTATCTAGTGGCTAGAGAACTTGAGAAGTTTGAAATATCATGTTCGATCCCCGATCAGTGTAGTTGTATGAATGATGAGTTGTATGACGAATGTTTGTTCTCGAGTATTGTACATTTTAACATAAATTGAAGTACATATTAATCTATATACATTTGTTTTTCACTGTCTAATACTCATCATAATACTAGCTTTGCATAATCCGCCCATGATATTTACTTATTAATGTTCTTTCCGCACTCACCATATATGCGCTAGTGTGGCCTGCGGCAGCCCGCTTTCCAAGAAGGTGTGTTTGATCTCCAAGCCGGACACGAGCCCGTCACGATCGGCGTCCGCGACGTCGAACATCGCGTCATACTGGACCTTCTCAGCCGCGGACACCACCCAGGACCCCGCGCCCCCCAGCTGGGCAGCCGCGGGGAGGGGGGGCCGTGAACGACGGCTGCGAGGACGGGGGCTGCGGGACAATGAACAAGTTGCAAAAGTGCATAGTGTAGTTTGGGTGACAATATAAGTACAGTCACCAAAAAGTAGTCAGCAAAAAGAGTTTGGATTCAATAGTAGATTGTACAACAAGAGCATAAAACGAGCCATTTTACCCAAGACGTTCATATAGCCACCCGAGCCGGTACGGCTAGGGTTGATAGACACGTCGAGGGGAAAGTGGGTTTAATGCTAGAGTTTTACACTCTGTTTTTAACTTAGATTGCGAGGAAATGAAATAGCAACAGTGGAAACAATAATTCACTTTCTATATACCTTTTATTTTTTATGCATTATTAAAATAATTCATTTGTTTCTAATTTTACTGATTTATTATGATTGGTTTGATTGATTTTTAGTTTCATAGAAATTAAAAATTATTTAAAAAATATGTACAAACTTTTTTGTTTGTGGCTGTTGACACCGATTACCTTGGTCTTAAGTTGGTCTTAGACGAAGATTTTATTTTATGCACTAGAACATAAAAAGTCATTTTATGTCGCCCAGATACAGCATAAACACGAACTTTACGAGCATGAGAAGTGAAAAAATATTTTTTTACCAAAAACTTATGTCCTAAACTTCGTAAAGGGTATAAATATACTCACGCTGGACAAGTCCAGCAGCCCCTCCAGCAGGCTGGCGTTGGTCTGTGCAGGCGGCGGGCGGGGCGGGGGCGGGCGCGGCTGCGGGGAGGGGGCCGCGAGGGGGGCCGCGAGGCGGGGCGCGAGGGGGGCGCGCGCAGCTCGGGCGGCAGCGTCGTCGGCACCGCGTGCTTCTCTAGCGCCTTATACACCAAGTGCATCGCCTGAACACAACAAATAAACAATAATAGAAAACATATTTGATTTTACTCGGAAAACCCTTTAATAAAAAATCTAAAAAATCTAGTTAGAAGTCTATAGTATCCAATTTTCAATCAATACATTTAACATTTTGATTTTTAGTACAACAAACAAAGACATACTTCATACATGGCTTACTTAATTAGAGCCTATAAAAACTCTATTAAGTAAACCATGTATTATTAAGTTTACTTACCACCATGAACTCGTGACGATCGAGCATGCCGTCCTTGTCTTGGTCAGCTAAGTCCCAGATCTTGCCAAGCGTGTCTAGAGGAAGCTTTGACTCCATAAGCACACCTTTCACCTGAAACAAAAACAATATTTTCAGCCGGAAGACCAACTGCTTCGCGAAAAGAAATAAATCTAAACTTTCTTGCTTCTCATTAGGAAAGAAATTCCCTCCAATCCCCTCCCCCCTCTCACTTACTTATTTGAGCGGAGCCCGCTACACGCCCTCGGTACGCATCCTCGCTCCGCTCAGTTACCTCATACATGTCTGGTGGAAATACAGCCTAACAGCCTTATTCATAAAAAGTTAGAGCCTCCTTGAAGGCTCCTTGAAGCCTGATGCTAAAAACACGATTCATAAACGCCTGTTAGCGCTAATCAGTCGATCAAGGCTCTGCTAAAGTTAGAAGACCGTTAGACCCTCCTTTATCTCCCTGCTAAGTCACAAAATGGCCGCCACAAATTTGAACAGCTGACTTTGACAAGAGCAAAAAACCATACCGAAGATATTTTTATTGAAGGGAGGGTTTCAACTTTAAAGTGCAAATTGCGCACACAAACAATTGAAAATTGTTTACTTTTAAGTTAGGACTGTTCTTTTTTTTTAATTTATGTAATTTTGATTGTGTGGGTTTGCAGTAACAAATAAACGTTTTATCTATCTATCTACATTTTCATTAAAATCGAGCGTCCGTCCCCCCCTCTAAAATCTAAACCGGTGGGTGGAAAAATTTGAAGAAATTCAGGATAGTAGTAAGTATATCAAACTTTCAAGGAAAACTATAACGGCTAAGTTTGCTTGAGAATTATTAGTAGTTTGAGTAAATAGCAGCCTAAGGTATAAAATGTACGTAAACTTGGAAGATTCCGTATAAAATACGAAATCCTTAGAAAAATATTACTTAATTTTTTCGTCATGGCTACGGAACCCTATTTTGGGCGTGTCCGACACGCTCTTGGCCGGTTTTTTTTTTAAATTCTCGATGAGGCCATATTTTGTCTTTGCTTCATCAAGATGGCCAACATAACGCGTCTAATCCGTCTATCAGCAGCTCAACAACTAGCAGACTGCTAGGAAGCGTTTATGAATCATACTTCTTGACAACCGTCTAACAAGCTTAATCATTCTGCTAAGTAACAGACCGATCAAACCTCAATTAAGGATTTTTATGAATAAGGCTGTAAAGGTTTACCTTTCTCGGACACGACCTGATCCATCATACATACCACCTCCTTCCTGGCGGTGCACAGATATCCAGCGTCCCAGTGATTTACTGTCATTCAATACAAATGGAAAATTGTCCACATAAATGGACTATTTTGAATTCGGACCAAAATCAATACGGTCCAAAATGTGATTGTACTAAAAAAAAATTGAACTAAATTTCTATACAAATGTTTTTATTTTACGTAGCACTACGTAAATAGACAAGGTTCTATTTTTGACGATATTCAAGATGGGCGTTTTCCTTGTCGCATTTCAAACTGGCACTTTTCTGCTTGGACGTATGATTTCCGGCTCTCGATTTTCCATTTAGGGGCTGTTTCACCATCCATTGATTAGTTAACTGGCGGTTAAATGTGATGCTGTCTCTATTTGTTTTGTTCGAATAGACGGAGACGGTATCACATTTAAGCGCCAGTTAACACTAATCAATGGATGGTGAAACAGCCCCTAAGTCCATCCCAGCCTATATACGTCCCACTGCTGGGCACAGGCCTCCTCTCAGAACAAGAGGGCTTGGGCCATAGTTCCCACGCGGGCCCAGTGCGGATTGGGAACTTCGCACGCACCATTAAATCGCTTCGCAGGTTTGTGCAGGTTTCCTCACGATGTTTTCCTTCACCGCAAAGCCCGTGGTAAATTTCAAATGTAATTCCGCACATGAATTTCGAAAAACTCAGAGGTGCGAGCCGGGGTTCGAACCCACGACCCTCTGCTTGAGAGGCGATAGGTCAAACCACTAGGCCACCACGGCCCCTAAGTCAATGACAGTAAATGATCCCAGTTAGTTACCTTGTTGCCGGCTATGAGCCCATTGCTGGGCTGGAGCGAGTCGAAGAGCGCGTTGTACTTGTCGCGCTCGCCGGGCTTGACGCTCCAGTCGGAGGGCGCGGGCGACGGCGCCGCCGGCCGCGCCGGGGGCTGCGACGGCGGCACTTTCGGCAGCTCGCCCTAAAATATACACCGACAAACCATGCATTGCCATTGGGACCGCAAACTATAATTCGGTAGAACAAGGGCAGAATTCAGTGGCGTAGCTACCGGAGGGCTAGACGGGGCAGTGCCCCGGGCCCCCAAGCTCAGGGGGCCCCTCGGACTCTGTGAACTAGTGAAAATTTCTCCCACATTCGGAATATTCGGTATACGGAACAAACGATTTTAAATAGCTTAGTTGGGGTCCTAGTTTATTTTTTGTCCCAGGGCCTTTGGTTATAGGTAGAGTCGTTCACGATAACGCGTGCCGTGGTCCTTATTACAATGTCATTAATGTCTAATTTCGACAATACATACTTACTACTGAAATTTCGCAACCTACAGACATTCACAATAATTCACATGCCTAACTTGGCTGAACATGGCATGGGCATCAATAGAATGCTATATAATACCTTTGTAACCAGAATTATATTCATTGTGTGTGAACTAATAAATATTTCTTTTCGTTGACTAGCAACAGGGAGGCTACTACGAAATTCGAAGTTCGTATCGTACCGTCCCTCTCACTCTCGTATCAAATTATATTAGCGTCAGCGGGACGGCAAGATACGAAGTTCGAACTTTTCACTTCGTAGTACAGGGGGCCTACCATGATCTTTTCATAAACGATCCAAACGCAGAGAAGTTCAATTTAGGCACCAAAACTGAATCGTCGAAATTGGTACCACGACGTTTATTTCTCAGAGCTGAGTCTCAATGGTTTACAAGTGAATGAAAGACCGATATTGTCTCTGGTCCGAAACTGAAACGCTAAGTCGCGATTGGGATGCCGCTATATGATTACTAAATATTGTATACTAAAACCTCTTTATTTTGGAAAACCATAACTATGTCATTCCGTGTTCTTAGCAACCGTTGTGTTGATTACAAATAAAATGTTTACGCTGTCACTAATCCACGAGTCTCTTTTCTCACTGAAAAATTAGTTTTATCAATGAGGAGTTAAGAAGCACAATGTCTATGAAAAGTTATAAAACTTGAATAAAAGTTTAAAAGTTCTTGAAATTTAAAAATATTCCAAGTAAAACACTTAAAATTCCAAAAGAATTGACAGAATGAGTAACTTATACTGAATCGCTAAATTTGACACTGAAGCTATTCAAATCCCACTCAAGTTAAGCGACATGGTACGAAAACCGCTTGAAGTGAGTGAATGAAAATGTCTGTATCGCTGTCGCTGAACCGTGCTTGAACTGAATCGCAAAAGTAACGTAGTGGTACGAAATAGCGATGCAGTTCAGTTTAGAGCCTAAACTGAATCGTATTAAGAGAGCATGGTAGGCCCTCAGGGCCAGCAGGGCTACTACGAAACTCGAAGTTCGTGTCGTGCGGTCCCTCTGACACTTATACTATTCAATACGAGAGCGAGAGGGGCGGTACGATACGAACTTCGAGTTTCGAGTTTCGTAGTAGCCTTAGTTATTGATACTCACGACTTTGGGCGGCGGCGCCTCGGAGTGTATGTTGCTCATGTTGATGTCCTTACCGGCCTGCGCCAGGGCCACCAGTTTCAGCGCCACGAACAGGCCCGTCTGCGGGAAACGTGCCAGTTAGATACGGTGTCACGAGGGGGGAACAAGGGGATCACGAAGGGGGTTACAAGGGGGATAAGGGGGTCCCCCCAAATCACATAAGGAGGGAGACAACGGGGGGGACGAAGGAGGGTTACATACCCCGACTCAATCGTCGTCGTAGATATGCAATGCGCCAAAGCAGGGTTAGCATGATTAAATCATTCTTTTCATTCTTTTTAGGGTTCCGTACCCAAAGGGTGCCAACGGGACCCTATTACTGAGACTCCGCTGTCTGTCTGTCTGTCTGTCCGTCTGTCACAGGGCTCTATCTCTGAAGCCGTAAAAGTTAGACACTTGAAATTTTCACAGATTGTGTATTACTGTGGCCGCTATAACAACAAATACTAAAAATAAAATAAAGTTACAAATTAAAGGGGGTCATCATACAAGAAACGTGTTTTTTTCAGCGTTTTTTGGTTCCTAGGCGTTATTAGCCGTTGCTAAGGCGACCGAGTCGCCTAGCAACGGGTAGCTATGTCGTTTGAATATTTACCTTTAAGGTTGCGATTTTAATTATGTTTTATAAGCTTCGATAGTATAATATAGTGACTGTCTGATTGTGTGGTTTATTCGTTTTTGTGCAAAATTAATAAAGCAATTTATGAACCACAAACCTCATTGAAGCCAACTTTGATAAAGCGCTCGCCAAATCCACACCGTATTAATCACTATGTTTAGCTATTGTTTATTACACTAAAAAAAATATACTACGAGTAAAGTCTTTAGCTAGCTAGAGCTTATTTTTTGGCAGTAGTGCCGTCTCCTGACATAAGTGCCAGTGTAGCAGACAGACACTGCCAGTTTTATGCTCCCATTTGGCGGTTCTTTTTATTGCAGTCTTAATCCGTGACCTGTGACCCCGTTTTAGGGTATTGGACGATAAAAAGCGAAACATCTTAGTCGGTTATGGAGTTGTAAACTCAACTTTGTTATGTAAAGGCACTAGTGTTGTGAACAACGCTCATTTCGAGGCTTAAAGACTCGAACCCTAAAGACTCTCGAGGCTTAACGACTCAAAGCCCGCAAAGACGGTATCTTGCATCCATACGCATAAAATAAGCCAATTTAATTCTCAAATATAGTCGAGTCTTTAAGACTCTGGAGTCTTAAGGGCTCGAGTCTTTAAGCCTCGAAAATGAGCGTTATCCACAACTAGGCACACGTTTCAAAGTGATGAAAAAAATATTGCACCCTAACCTAAGGGGCGGTATAGAGTTCGCAAATAAAGAGCGGAAACGGAAAAAAGATCTAGAATATTATATTAATTGTAACATTTATTTGTAATACCTATCATGTTCTATTAAATCTCAATATCGATTTATCGCTACATATTTTGCGAGAAAGAGTTAGATAAACAAACAAAAAAAAATAGAACAAACAGTTCATGATTTACTTGTGTAAGGTGTTTCATGTCGATCAAGTGATATTCAAAGATTAGTGTATAGTGTTGTGAACCGTTAAATAATCAAGATCGCGTTCAACTATAATCTCGTATTTTTCCCGATCAATAAGAAGGTATTAAATTGAATCAAAAATTGGTTTGTTTCAGATGTTTAAACTATAATACATCCTACCGTACCTTTAATACATGGCTCGGCTGCCAATCCTTTAGATTTCAATTCACTACAATACACCAACAAATGACACTCGTGAAGTATTTTAAACTAATTTTTACAATTGAAGTTTGTGAGTGAGACAAAACAAATAAACGAAACGAGCGGCTGCGGCGATAACGGTATCAGTGAGTGTAATTAAATTAAACATCCTCTAGTGATACTAGCACGACCAGTGTAGTACCATGTAGTATGTAGTACTAGTTATTTATGTGGCTGGTGCATAATGAGAGGCATTAAAGTACGAGTGTGGTTTTATGAAACGAGAAGGCGAGTTTAAGATCACACGAGTGTTTTAATGCCTAATTATGTATAGCCGCATACATAACTTTATCTACATGCATATCATAAGTTTTCTATAATATGTTCAGATATGGCCTGTATTTTGACTTTGACTTTGAATAATAATTATTATCTACATGCATGTCATAAGTTTTCTACAATATGTACAGATATGCATTGTTAAAAAAAAGTATTACCGATACTTTAATGTACCTAAACATTAAGATGCACTGTACTATAATGTGAACATTAAGATGCACCCGACCGATACTTTAATGTAAACATTAAGATGCACTGTACTTTAATGTGAACATTAAGATGCACCCGCAGATACCAGGTTTCTTAATAAAGGCCATTTGATAGTCGTTTCTGAACATATAATAGGGAAGTTATGATATGCATGTAGATAAACGGAGTTTCGTTCTTTACAAGCAGCACTACAGATCAAAACGCAACTTTGCAACTATAATGGGAGCAGCCATTACGATGCTTATAATTAGGTTTGGTATAAAATAAAATGTAACGGAAAAAAACAATAACGAATTTCCATTTCTCATACAAAACTTTAAATTAATGTGATTTTATTTTGTTACATTGAATATGAACGAAAATTAATTATAAGCATCAAAATAGCTGCTCCCATTATAGTCGCAAAGTTTTATTTTGTTTCAGTGTGTTGTTTGTAAATTAGAATAAAACTACTTTTGTATGAAAATGCGATCAGCGGCGAAGCGTACAGTCACCAGCACCAATATCTGACACAACAAGCGTGCATAAATATCTGATACGACTCTATTTCTAGGGCCGGAAGGACGTGTCAGATATTTTTGCATGCTCCGCTGTGGCAGATATTAATGCTGGTGACTGTACCCACTGGCGACTCTTAAGTGGTTCATAATGTTTTAAACTTTCGCGATTCTTACTCATCCTCAAAAAAGTCTTAGGAAACTCAATACCCTATGCCTAGACTTTGATATTTTGACTCAGTCATACCTATATTGAAATGTTGAACATTGTGTGGGGATAAAAAATACCCCTATGTTCTTTTGATGAGTGTATTATAATTGCGAAAGTTGCGAGCTAAAACTACTGCACGGATTTCGATGAAATTTTGTATGTAGCTTGAGATCTGGAATAACACATATGCTACTTTCTATCCCGATAATACCTGATATTAAATGATGAGATGAATAGTGAAATCCTGTTTTTTTTTTAAGTACTGAACTGCCACAGAAGAGTTTACTAAGAAAAAGCCCTGTTTCTTGTTGTTGTTTTTAGGTAAAATCTTGCAAGTTAGGCTTGTTTCACACCTACCACAACCACAACACGTGGTCGGGCGCATATTTTGTATTGAAAATGAATAGTACAATTCACACGAACCACATTTTGCCGTCATTATCGACCGCGTGTGTATACGACCACATCGCAACCACATCGCAACAGCAACGCAACCACCGGCGGCACCGCGAACTAGGGATGTTTCACACGTACCACAATCACACGACAACCACATTTTGTAGTCACCACAGCGCAACTGCAAAATGCTGCAGCGACACTATTCACGCACGTAACCACTGCTTGACCGCATTTTAACGCTGCGACGTGGTGTGGTTGTGGTAGGTGTGAAACAACCCTTAATTTTGACTCGCTTCCAGCACTCTCGATGACTTGAAATTTCATACACTACTTTGGTACACTAGCTTGCATTTTTTTTAACAAAACTTACAAGTTTCATTATAAACAAAACATCATGCTAGCCGCATCAACCAAGTCAATATTTGAACTGCGTGAACGAGGCGTTTTTTTGTCGTCAATCAACCTTGAAACAATTGTAGTGTCGAATAACTCGGCAACGTCACTGATGAGTAAGAGTGTGCTTCCACTAAGCCGTAACGAAGCGCACGTGCAGAACTACTAACTGCCTTAACTCACCAATCGAAAGTTGAAATTGCAATGAGAGTTCTTTATCAGGCTAGTTGGCGCTAGTGTCGTGATGTACGTTTGAAAACTTTAACATTTGTGTCACGTCACGTGTTAGTTAGTTTGTCCTTTAATTATTAAACCGTTAAATAACTAAAGGAGCCAATCGCAAGCACGGCTGCAACATTTGACTGGGTTCACACGGCTTTGTCCTGCACATTTTTTTACAGTAATACATTGAAACTTTATGCCAAACGTTTGTACTTCAAAAAAACGTGCAGGACAAATGCCGTGTGAACCACGTCAAACAACACAAATTGACTCCCCTTCCTCTGTTGATCTCACGTGAGATTTTTGGGTGATTTTTAATGTAAATATGTTAATTTAATCCACGCTTGATTGCATACCCATATTTTAATAGAGAAACATGTTTCGGTACCCGAACCAATCAATTATTTGAGCTGACCTTATCCAAATATCCCTTGCCATTGGGATCAGAGAGGTCCCATATCTTGGAGAGCACCACGTCGCTGAGGCGCGACTTCTTGAGGAAGCGAGCTGCGTCGAGCGCCTGCACCGCCCCCGTTGCCTTGGGATCCACCTGTAACCACAAACACATTGTGTTGGAATCCATCTGTAACCATACATGTATTGCATTAGAATCTATGTAACCGTAAATGTACTTAAAATATTTTTTTGTCAAATACGTATTTATATGGATTGTAAGGCTGCACAAAATTATTAACACTTTAATGAATTAAAATTAAAATATTTGTCTAAAACCAAAAACACCAGAACTTTATAAAAACATATTTTAATTTATTTTGCCTTTTTAGTGTTTTTCTTCATAATGTGTTCTATGTATATTACTAAACTAATAAAAATGACAAGTTGTTACAAGAACAGAAAAAAAAACTTGCATAAAGGTTTAAGTTTCAAAATTATGTACCTCATACATGGTAAAAAATGGATAATTATGTTATTCAAATAACCATGCATGAATTAACAAATTACTTTAAAGCTAAGTGATTTTGACTTTTTTTTTCTTTAATCTTAAATTTTAACGAGGCTTTAGTACACTTAAGGGCTGTTTCACCATCCATTGATTAGTGTTAACTGACGGTTAAATGTGATACCATCTCTATTTGATTTGTTCGATTAGACGGAGACGGCATCACATTTAACCGTCAGTTAACACTAATCAATGGATGGTGAAACAGCCCCTTAATGTCACTATGTCAGCCTCATGGGAAGCCTCAGATACATGTTACTCTCTCCCTTGTGCCGAAGCCTAGTCTCTGGATGCAAAGAACTGTCTAATGAACTTGTAAACTCGCATCGCTTCTTCTGAAAGTGGTTGTCTCACAGTCACATTTACACCTTCATATTTTGTCTTCATATTGTTCCTTTGAATTAAACAAGCACAGGTGGAGAACCAACTCATATTATTATTATTTTTTCAGTACAAATTATTTCTACTTCAGTGACAATTCTGACTTAGACCTTAGAAACTTACTAGCAATGTCTAAATTAGTGTTGTTTTCAATGAGCAGACACTTGAATCACTTGGTTATCTTTTGCAACAAACAAACAAGAGGTAGTATGTAAACAACTGATATGATATGTAATTATAGATGACAGCTACCTGGCAAGACATTTCTAGACCTTGTTTTTCTTGATTTCTGTTAACTTTGACAGAATATGTCTAATAAATAAAGTTAAAAAAAATTGTTAAAAAAAAAAGCAGATCTATGAAATATACAGAATATCTGAGAAAGTAAGCACATTATTTTGAGTATGACTTAAACATATACATAACAAATAACAAAATATGGTTGTACTTATTGCTGAGTAGCCCCAATGATTTAATGTTTTTTTTTTTATAAAATATTGAGTAAAAACAAATTATTTTGGACTAATAAACTTGATGAATAAACTAATTGAATGATTTTATTGCCAAGGATTTGAAGTAGAAAAATTTATTCGAAAAGATATTTTGCAGAGCAACAGACCAATTTTTGCACATGGAACACTTCATCTGCTTTTTCTTTCTAATTAGATTAATTTAGATTTGCCACAAGGTGATTTGAATTTTGCCAATAATATAAATAGTTTTATATTCAAATGAAAAACAAATGTTCTTATGCAATATATCTCTGAATAATATCATTAGATATCTCTCTGATGTTATCAAGATGAATAATCTCAGAGCATGACACTGTCAGGACTAATTCAATGAGAATTCAATAGGATTTGAATAAGATTCAAGTATTATGTTTAACTTTATAAAATATCATCGATAATTATTCATCAAATAACGTGAAAATGGATTTCGGCGAGCCAATTAAAGGGGTACATAATCGAAATCATTGATCAGCTACAGTTGCAAGGTCAGACCGCGTACAGCTTTATTGGTAACACCCAACATCCACACCGACAACCGTAAGACGTTATAGCGTAATTCCATAATCAATACGTTAAATTCAACCTTAGAAACTTATTTATTAACTGAAACATGCAAACCGAACAGCGTAACGTACTTCAAACAAAAACCACTTACCTGGTGATAATACGCTTCGTATATAGCGCTGTGGGTCCCTGCCACCTGCAATGGTTCAAGCCACATTTTGAAAACGCGAAATTCGCGATTTTTTATTACTTTAATAACAAGTATTTTTCAATCACACGATGGGTGTGACATTTGGTCAGTTCATGACTATCAGTGTTCGCGAAAACTACTATACTAAAGATACTACTCAGTAATTAGGGTTTATAACTGTAGTATACACCACTAATATTCACTACACTGTATATCGAAGATAACTGTTAACACGGACTGCTTGAAACATCAATTCCAATATTTTTTTAGGCAGCGTAAACCAACTATAGTACACGAAACTTTAACACGGATTATCTCAGTATGTTATGTCTGTTTGGCAATATAAACTGCCTTATACGGTAGATCACTTTGATAGCTTTTCTCAGAGCTGTATGTCAGTTTAATTTTCACAACACAGATTATTTAATTTTAATTAATTCTACCTGAGTAGGAGAAGGCAAGGCAGCCATTTTTTACATCTCCTCGTCGACCAATCAATAGAGTCCATAGAGAGTAGAGGTTTTGACGTTTAGTTATTGCCAGGATTGATAAATAATACCGAAAAATATTTAAATTCTTTTTATTTGGTAACTTTGAAGATTTTTTTTCATGGGTAGGTAAATGTACAGTCGTGATGTTAAAGTATTTTTATAAGCACCTAAAAAAGGAATGTTTGACCAACACGTTTAATTATTTCATTGATATAAAATTAATATGATCAGTATTGACAATTAGATAAGACTTAGAATAACTTGAAACATAATAGAGAAAGAGTTCATTTCTTTCTTGTTCAATAAACTAAATAAGTAAGTACATTTTGCCCTCTTAGGGCAAAAGACTGTATCGTAAAAAAAAAATTTTTTTAATGTGGTTAGTTATTTATACCATCTGACGAAGATTGTCCTCAGATGTGTTTTTTTTGCCTTAAGAGGGCAATATAATCTATAGCAATAATTGCTAGAGATTAATAGTAATTAGTTAAGTATAAAAATCATTTCACAACTCTTTGTAGTTAACAAGAATATTTAAAAAAACTAGGTTACATACATATAATAAAGTAATCATCAATTTAAACTAAGTATGTGATAAAGCCACAATCATAATCAATAGACAATATGAACCAATATTCCAGTGCATTTAAAAACAAGATAAAAATAATCGACTGGCAAAGGATCCATATTTATTGGGTAACATAAAATTGCTTTTCCGATTATTTTGCTACTAACGATTTGTAGTTTTAATCATCGCTCTTTCTAATTATTACCAAAATTTGAATGAAGTATTTCATAATAGTTTGTCTTCAGATTTAATTTAATTGTGAATATCAATAAGATTTTATTTATACTTATAATGATATTGTTCATAATCAACCATAACTTTTTGTAGCCACTCATAACTGCAGTGGGACCGCCATTACTTTTATGGTGGCCACTAGTTTTCGTTAGGATCGCAGTTCTAAACTAACCTATTTTTTAGCGCGTCCGTAACAGCATGTGGTAGTTATGTTGAAAAAATATATGAAAATTATAAAAAGTAGTCAGTGGCGTAGCTACCGGAGGGCTTTACGGGGCAGTGCCCTGGGGCCCCCAAGCTCAGGGGGCCCCTCGGACTCTGACTTACAAACTATAAATTGAACTAGTGAAAATTTCTCTCACATTCGAATATTCGGTATACGGAACAAACGGTTTTAAATAGTTGGGGTCCTAGTTTATTTTTTGCCCCAGGGCCTTTGGTTAGCTAGCTACGCCACTGAAAGTAGTACAAAATAGATTTATGAGTACCGACGTTATGAATTTCAATAATTCTTTAATTATAATCGTTGTACAGTAACTTAGATTAGATTACTAACAGAGAATTTATGATTAGTGATTGTTTATAGTATAAAAAATTATGAAATTATGAAAACAATTTCGGACTGCAAATAATCGGAGTCGAAATTTTATGTGAACTTTGGCTCACCCTTACTCCATTACTTAGGAGAAGTTTAACTAGATGTTTCCACGAAGGCTTTCAGGCGCTGTACTCCACGTAAATGTATCTGAAAGCATGGTAGCTGCCTTATTCTGTTTATCCACGCGCTTAGTTTCACATGACGATCCAGGAGTGGCACCAACAGTTGGAGAGAGCCCACAGTAGTAGCACAGCAAATGTCACCTAAGCACATCTATAACAAATTATAATGCCGTTTAAATGTTGGTGCAATTTTAATATCAAAATCTACATAAAATAACAAAACAGCCATACCTTGTCGTTCACAAGCCATCTATTATTTGTCAATCGGTATTCCAAGTGATCTAAGGCGGAGTACCATTGTTCGATCTTCGTTTTCTTCGGAGGCCAGTTGCCGCGAAAATATTGAGTCTAAAATAACACATTGTAATTACTGGTGCTGGTGTATAGTCAAGACCATATTAAGTGACTTAAAATTAGACATAGTGCGGTAAGATTGAAAATTACATACTTAATCTTCGACTTCATCTCATCGATGTAATTAGTTAAAAATCAATGAACTATGTATGTAATAAAAAAAGCCGTAGAAGCTAAGTGGTTTGGCCTATGGCCTCTCACGTAGAAGACAGTGGGTTCAATCAAATCCGGGCTCGCTCGCACTTCATAGCTTTTCATAATTCATGCGAGAAAATAAAATGTGAAATTTACCACCAGCTTAACGGTGGGTGAAGGAAAACATCATGAGGAGACCTGCAAACAAACCTGCGAAGTAATTCTCTGGTGTATGTGAAGTTCTCAATCCGCACTGAATCAGCGTGGGAGCTTCGGCTCGTATTCTGAGAGGAGGCCTGTGCTTTGGGGCGTTATTTAGGCTGAGAAGCTGAAGTGGTGATGTAAGTAAACGATTAAAAATATAATTTCAAATTGAATCGTATGTATGTTTGGCAATATGTACTTACGAATATTAAACTATCGATGGGGAACAAGGTGCCCGCATTAAAGAACATCAGCTGGTTGACCCTGGCCCTAGTGACAGGGTCTTCTGGGTAGAGGTTCTGACTGTCGCTGATGGAACACAAGTACATAGCAATGGCGTGACTGTCAGAGATGATCACGTCACCATCGACTCGCAATGCCGGTACCTTCTGCAGTGGGTTTATCTGTAAAAGCATCAAAAGCAGGTATACTACTTGCTTTTGAACACTAAAATGTAGTCATGTAGGTTTTGTATTCATGATATCATACATTTTCAAAGCCTAACATCTAAATGACACAAAGATAATTTCAATTAATTGTAAGTAAAGTAGTAGTGCATCTAGTAGCATTAATTGGCAACAAACGGTTCAATAGCATAGTACTCGTATCTGACGGGGGCTTTTGTGTATCGTTATTTTATTTTATATAAAAGCCAGTTAAGTTTGGAGGTTTCAAAATACACTTAATAACTATAAATTCCTACTCACAGATTGCTTCTAATACAACTTTAGACTATACCAGTAAATACAAATGTAAAAAATAACTCAATAATAATAATTAAGCCTGTATTGACATCACAATGAACTCTGGGCTACAGAATATGAATATGCTAGTCCGTCAGTTCGTTTTGTTACCTTTGTGTAAAAATCCGATCGATTTTCTGCCTTAAAAATATCAATGTGACGGAAATCCATTTCAATATTTAACATGGAGCCAGCCATCATGACGAACTGAACTGGAGGTGATGCTTCGTCTCCGTACAATACCAGTTTGTTTGTCATTGCGTTGCGGCTGTCGGAATTAAGAAAAAAAATATAATTTCATTAATATCCAAAGTTTATAACATTGAATTAAGTATTGCTAATAGAACCCTACAAGGACATACTTAAAGTTCTTCCCACTATCTATTTATAACTAGCATCAGATCGCGAGGTTGAAACCTTGAAAAAAAAGGCAAAAATAATTAGAAAAGTCTATAATCAAAGGCGGTAACTTTACATTTTCACCCTTCTTCCCTAAAACCAGACCCGCTCGAAGCCGGGGCGCGTCAGTGTTATTAATTTTACCAAATAAAACCATCCTCTTAAATTTCGCTACCTTTTGCTAAAACCACGTTATGATAAGTTAAAAGTTTAAAAGATCTATGCATACATACACATAGACAGACAGATGAAAGCGACTTTATCTCACACTATGCAAAGCTAAAGACAAATACCTAAGTATAATTTATCAAAAAATTATGCCGTTCTGAACAACTCTTGAAACGTTCGAAGTTGTTTATGTATACAATTTATGTACTTACCTTATTGAATTCTTCGAATAACAACGCCAAGATATCCCTTGGAACAGGTTTCTCAAACGAAAATAAACCATTTTGTTAATTCTTTACAGACTACCTTCCTCGAGAGAGATAAACAGACCAATGACGTCTCAGAACAAAACAGTCAAATCAAAAAGCTACTTACAGCTATAAGCATTAGCGTCCGCTCATGTGGTCACTTTAGAATTCGTGATTCGAAAAGTTATTCTACAGTGGTGCCCGATTAACTAATTAATTTTATCATTTAGTTATTTCATTATTATTTTGAGCTACACCTACGCTCTAATGCAGGGCACAGGCCTTCTCCGAGAAGAAGAGGGCTTGGGCTGAAGTTCCCACGGATCAGGGACTTCACACACACACTCAGTTGAATTGCTTTGCAGATTTGTGCAGGTTCATTTAAGATTTTTTATTAATTTGTCAGATATTTTTCGTCGCCGTAAAGATCGTCGTTAATTTTAAGCGTAGTTTCACACATGGATTTCTAAAAGTAATTTGAAGTTTGAACTTTTGAACCTGCTGAACTTACGATCCTCTACTTGCGGGCTTTCTTGAAATCAAACCAAGAGGCTATATAGTCAATTATTTAATTGATTAAAAAACAAAGTTAGGGTTTCATGGTGAAAACACTAAGGCATCGTAATGAAACTCAGGAAAATCATCGTCTTACAAAAACATGCTAAATTAATTAATAAGATAATTACTTAGGTATAATATGCAAATCGACTTAAGCAACCCTACTTATCAACATCCAGTTCAAAGTTGCTTAACTAGAAGCCTTAAAATTATGGCATTAAAGACCCCTTTATGATAGATAGGGTCTAGGCACAATACAATGCCCACAGTATAAGGAGTACTAATGGAACAAGGCCGCGTGCATAAGATAACTGAAAGTGTTGGGTTAAGAAATTATTTTATTTCTCTGACTCTACGGTCACTGTAGAAGTCTGGATCACGTTTCATGTGAGCGTCATACGTGGCGACCCATTTGTAAAACTGATGGGACTTATGCAATATTTATAACTACCGTCGTTTTCCTCTAGCATCCGGAATAGTTTACTTGCCTACCGTATAAAATATTCATTTTACAGGTTTTACTAAGCATATTTTTTGTAATAAATTTTTATGTCTGCGTTCATGCAATTTACAACATTGCTATATTTGATACAATAAATTATGTATGCCGTAAAAAGTAAGCAAGGCTCTAAAAGTAAATAATACTAAGTATACCATGTTAGTGGGAAAGAGTCATTCGGTTCGCTCGATAGGTATTCGTAACTCGTAACCAATATCAACTTCGTTTCTACGTAGAGTAATTTATTGAATCAGGCGTTACTTTGCTCTCCCTTCTATCCCATATCAATTAACTAAAAGAATTTCTTTGCTCGCTCTTCATGCAGTTCCTCCACCTCCACACTGTAAGAACGCACACAAATTACACAAACCCATTTATCACCACCACCACACTACACTGACGCGTTTCGAACTCAATCAGAGCTCACCTTCAGAGCAAACACAACCGTACACCATGCTACCAGATGTTAGACTCTAAGCGAAATGAAACGCGTCAGTGTAATGGTGCTGGTGATAGATGGGTTTGAGTGATTTGTGTGTGTTCTTGCAGTGTGGAGGTGGAGGAACTGCATGAACACGCATATCTTGCATACACTTAGCTATCATGAGGTCGCGGATGAGCAAAGAAATTCTTTTAGTTCATTCACGTAGTGTTTAATGGACTCTAATCTAAAAAATATATAAAAATCTGTGAAAAAATTAACACTATTTACGTTCGAGGCTTAGAATTCTGACTTGCACAAGCAGAGTTTGGTGCCAGCAGAGATATTTAATTTAAAAAAAGTTATTTCTTCTAACTAACATGAAACACACCTACACAAGTAGAAAACATAAGTAGAGAAACAAACACTTTTTCATTCATAGGAATTAAAAATATGCCTCTTTTATATCTTTTTAAAACTGGCTCTACGCTTGTTTCATTGTCGTCATGACTGTACTTAGCTATTTAATACTGGCAGTGTATTGATTTCACAAAATAATGACAGCAAAAGTCTATGGTATGCATGGAAATGGTGCATAATTTTCTGAAATGTCGTTAAATTATGAGAAATTCAAAACTTTGAAATAAATATACCTAATTCCGTTTATCTAGCCAAATGACACAATGTAAAAATTCTGAAAACTTTTAGCGTACTTAAAAATATAAAATGGGGTTGTCTGCCAGCAGAGCAAGCGGCGTTGGTAACAACTTAAAGTTTGTATTTTTCGTCGTTATTTCAGTATAACGTATATTTTTTTACTTTTTTCTTCAGAAGTAGTGTTGTAGCAATAGTTAATACGAGCCAAATACGAGCTCAGTCATGTAACATTTATTAAGTTGGTACTGGTACTTAAACTTATACTTATAGCGAGCTTATACGGCTTATAGCTGATTAAATTGCGAATGGTGGTGCTGTAGCCTTTTAATCTCTTACATCTTATTGTATTGCAGACATTCTGATTTATTATAACTGTTATTCTCCATAAGTTCTCTATCTTGTTAGGTAAAATTATAAACACGCAAGTTCGTGAGAATGTTTATTACTGTTTCATGATGTTACTGCCTTGATTGAAGCTAGCTAGCCAGCCAATAATACGCGAAAGCATGCTTCCAATATCTAGACAGTTCCGATGTTTATTATATCGAAGCGACCGTTCAGCTAGATCCACCTTCTAATTTCTTTCAGACATTGCACATTATGGAAAGCAGACCGTAGCCCTGCTTGCAGAGCCGTCATGATGGCTTTGGATGCTTTAGACTTGAACATTAACGAAGTTGATGTCAACATGGATAAAGGAGAACATAGGTCTCCAGAAATGATCGTGGTAAGCATTTTTTTACCCGACTGACCGAAGGAGGGTTTTTGTTAAAACCGTCGATTGTGTGTGTTTAGCACATCACTAACACTAACGCTTCGAAGGACGCCTGTTTAATTTTTTGTAGCACGCGTTTTACTTTATTCTGATTCCCGTCTTCATTTTTTGTCAATAGCAATGTACTAAACTCCCTACTCATTATATTTATACATCATACTATTTCGTAGTTTTTAGTGGTTCTTTAGCCAAAATTACAAGTATGCTTTGATTTAAAATGAACTAAAAGAATTTCCTTGCTCACCCGCGACCTTACGATAGCTAAGCTTATGCAAAATATGCGTGTTCATGAAGTTCCTCCACCTCCACACTTACGTACTTACTAGTGTGGTGTGGTGGTGGTGATGGATGGGTTTGTGTGATTTGTGTGTGTTCTTACAGTGTGGAGGTGGAATGAACACGCATATTTTGCATAAGCTTAGCTATCGTAAGGTCGCGGGTGAGCAAGATAATTCTTTTAGTTCATTGATATGGACCTCCGCAAAGTAACGCAAGATTCAATACATTACTTTGATTTATTTACAAACCTCCTCATTTCAGATGAATCCACTTCAAACATTGCCAATTTTAAAGGACAGAAATCTCATATTAAACGACAGGTACTTTTTTTTACTATTTAAACAACGATTTTTCTTTTCATACCTGATGCATTCTAATTAATGCGTAAGTACATAGTTAGATAGAATACAATCGTATTTTTTTTTCTTGTAATTTTTATTTTCCAGTAACGCTATCGCAACGTACATGGCGACTCGGTACTGGTCTCCACATGCCAGCAAACTGCTGCCTAGTGACCCTGGAGCCCGAGCGATGATTGATCAATTCATGTTCTTTAACAGTAATGTACTCTATCCACGATATAAAGAAGCAGCAGTAAGTGAAAATGATGAAACTTATTGTTAATCGATCCGATGGCTAGGTAATTTCCATAAAAAAGATAAACGTTTTATCATCATATCAGCCGCAGGATCCAGTGTTGGATAGATCCCCCATAGATCTCCAGTTACTTCGGTTAGAAGCTGCGTGCATCCACCTTGCGTGTACCTGCGGTTTCAGTCAGATGATCCGTCCATCTTGTTGGTGGACATCCTACACTGCGCTTGCATCGGAAAGCGCAGCGTATATAGGATGTCCACGGATCGCCGCGTTCTTCATTCGAGAATTTTTCGCCCCCAACACCTTTCTATACTCCATGCCATATGGTTTGCCCTTTGCCACTTCAATGAGCTAATCCTTTTGCCTATGTCGGTGACTCTCGTTCTTCTATTCTACGTATCATCTCCCCATTTTCGATTCGATCCCGTAGAGATGTCTCCCAACCGAACCCGAGCGTAGCTCTCTCCATAGCTCGCTCAACAACTCTGAGCCTATTTATAGGGGATTAACGTTTAACAATATTAATATTAATTTAGGACAAATATTTCTTCCGAATATTGTTCAAAAGTACTATTTTTCAGCACCCAATCCTCTACAAAAACTGTCGTTACGTCCCGCCGAACACCATGTGTGACATTCAGTGCGCATACGCAGACTTAGAGAAGATGCTCCAGGGGCGGATGTTCATCGGCGGCTCGTCTCCTTCGATGGGAGATATTATGCTTATAGCCACCGTCAGCACACTCAATATACTTGTGCCAATCGATCAAATAGAGTAGGTTTGATTTTTTAAATTACTACCCTATACTGTTTAATCGATTAACTAAATTTTTTGATACTTTCTTTGTTTAAATTTGATATATCTATTCTAAGGCCTCATTATATAAACACCTCTGAAATCACAACAACAACAATATATCTTTATTGCACACCAACACAGTAAGCAGTACAGAAAACACAGGTATATGGTATATACATAGAGATTTTCTAAGGTAAGCAATTTTCAACACTTCTTTTTGTCACATGGTGTAAGATCATTGGCGTATCTAGGGTTATTTTCCAGGGGGGGCCTGGCCTGGATTTTTGTGTGAAGATATCAGTATTATAGAACTTCGAATCAGTAGCCCAACATCCTGAGGTGGGCACTAGACCATACTGGGGTGGAAACGGAACTATATACGCCTATGTGTAAGATGAGGGTAGACAGAGATGATGAATGTGATCACAAGCGCGTTAAGCCTGGTCTCAATTGAGCCAGCTGCCTCGTGCGGCAGCCATTTTCAGCGCAATTTTGAGCCCGTATCGAACAAAATCATGCCTCATGTGCTTGCCTCCCCAGCGGCTCACTCAGTGGAGACCCAGCTTTAGACCATACGGCCTCTGGTTGCACTGTCAATGCAGATTTTTGCTACAATCGAAAATATTGCCAAATAAAGTTGTAAAACAGTCTCCTTTGTTTTCAGGTTTCCGAGAGTTTCCAGCTGGGTGCACCGAATGTCCGAGGAGATGTTCTACACCACCGCAAACAAGAAAGGCCTCTGCGAATTCGCTAGAAGATTAGGCGAGTTAACTGGCGTGCAATCCACTAAGGACTAAAGGTGTCGGTCCGTCTGTCTGTGCATATATTGCAACTTTAAACGCATTCAGAGTCAGCGACGAACACGTAATATTTTTTCACTAATTCAAATTTAGGGAATAATGACGCTTTAATCTTTTTTTTCACTTAGTATGTTTTCATACGTTTGGCGTAATCAGTAATTCGTTTTAGGCGCATCATAAATGCTTCTAAAGTTGCGTTTAATGCATACTGAGACCGACGTCTTTGGAGACGCATGCCTGATATTGAAAAACTTCATATCGATATTTCCGTTGTCGAAAAATATCCAATAAAATAACCTAACCATAAAAATTTAATTTTTAATACAAGTTTTATTTTGCTGACTGTACTTGCATTGTCACCCAAACTACATTTGCATACCAAATTTCAAGTTAATGCTATTAACCATTGAAGAGTTCCATCCTGCGGAGACGATCCTGGTTAGACTACCAGGATGTCACTACTAGATTATTGTATTGTCACGCAATTTACATAAGTATTCCAAATTTCAAGTCAATCTGACTACTAGAAGTTGGTCAAATTTAACTTGCTAGATTTGATTGTCTGGCAGACAGACAGACAAAAGGACAGATGAAACTAAATAAAACACGAACCCCCGCTTGATAGGATAACAGGTCGATCGACTCGCCTACTGTTATTTTTTTTACTGTTATGAAAATTATTTACTCAGTTTTCTTTCCATTAGAGTCCGGGTGTATTGACGACAACAACGAGTTCAAGTGTCCGCGGCTTTCTGATAGACGAAGAGCAGCGGCGGCAACTTTGGAGGCAGCTAAAGGATGATCTGGTTCCATTGCAATTAAATTTAAATGATTTCGAATACTTGAAACAATTCATAAATACGAAATTGTATATTTATCGGACACTCCTTGAAATATACTTAAACTTAAGTAATATTATTTTAAAAGCTGATAAGTAATCAAAATATATTAAAATATTATTATTTATTCTTGACAAGCCAATTTCATTTGTAAGTTTGGACTTCATTTTATATTCGCTCCTTCGATCAACAATAGAACATTGTATTGTTGATTGAAGATTCGCTCATAATATTTACCATGCGTGATACAGTATATTAATATTAGTATATTATTATAATATCATTAGCATGTTGTGATTTTTAACCCAGTCCCCCCCCCCCCCACCCCGATATCTTCTTTTGTATTATTAACGGTCAACGCTACACTTACGCATTGCGGGCTGTAGCAACTCTGGCTTGCTATCGTAACTTGAAGAAATAGCCTTGTGTATCCGGATAAACAATGGCCGGGTATTGTCATAGTCTGCGGCTCCACTGAGGCGGAGACGAACGGAGCGGAAAGGAGACGTGAAGGGATCGACCAATCATATTATTTGAATCCACATCTCGTCTCCGCCTCATTATCATCAGACGTGTCGTGTAGGGATTGGTGGATCTCTACAAGTCTCCTCTCCGCTCCGCTCGTCTCCGCCTCAGAAGGGCTACTACGAAACTCGAAACTCGAAGTTCGTATCGTACTGTCACTCTCGCTCTCTTATTAAATAGCATAAGTGTCAGAGGGACCGCACGACACGAACTTCGAGTTTCGAGTTTCGTAGTAGCCCTGCAGTGGAGCCGCAGCCTGGCTTGTGTTTCCTAAGCCTGTTATTATTGTTAATTATGTTTTGTGGTGCGCTCAATCGATCGATTGTGTCGATCCGTCGACTTAGCGTGTACATCACTATTCGGAATTCACCTGTCACTTAGGAATTTGTTGTGAAGTGAAGTGGGGGCTGGGGGCCACGGTGAGGAGAGCACACCAATCGAACGAACGTACTGCACAGCTCCGTAATTTAATTATTATGTAGATTATCAAACCTTGCTCTATTGTTCTCGGTTCACACAAAATGTAAAAAGGCTCCAAATATTCTCACGGAACGAAGAAAGTGGCGCGAGAAAGGTATCATAACATTGTAACAGTGAACAGTTTTATAAGCCTAATGGTACAAATTGTTTATTCGTGTCATCACCATGCGAGTTTGTGCGTGTTAATCAATACAAAACTTTACTGAACAGTGAAAACTTGTTTTGTTGTGGAATTTACGCCATGGCGGGTTTCCAAACGAGTGATACAATGCCGAAACTTGGGCGCGTTGGTGACCTGAGGGAGCAGTGGTTGGTGCGGGCTGACGGGGCTCTGGCGCACCGCCTCCAGGACCGGGAGATATCCTCGCATCTCTGCGAGAACAGGTACCGCAATCAGCAGATACGCGAGGACTTCCCTGTAGCTCTTAACGAACAGCAGGGCATAGAACACGAGGCGAGGCTCAAAGAACTCGCGCGTCGAAGACAGGCCGAAATTGATGCGGAAATCGCCCGAGAAATGGCTGAAATAAACCTCCGGCGGCAACGCAGGCAGCACAGCGACCTGATACAACCGAGTTCCTCCCATGCGCCGCCAGAACCAGTCCGACAAGCTCCAAAAACAATAATAGACGACATCGTACCTGAGGAACTGGGCTTGTCGCCAGCTGAGCTAGAAGAGCTACGGTACAGGCTGGAGCAAGAAGAAAGAGATGCACGGTTGGCACGCCAGTTGAGTAGCGAGGTCCAAGACCAAGATGCTTTGTTGGCTGACATGCGGTGTGCGGTCGAAGCACAAGATGGTGAATTAGCGAGGCTATTACAAGAGCGAGAGTATAAGAAACTTCAGAGAGCCAAAGAGAAGGCGAGACAGAAGGCTTTGCTGAAGAAACAGCAACGGTTAGCAGCTCAGCAGTTGGAATCCCCATCAGACACAAACCAAGCCACTCTCTGCGACGCCTACAGCAACCCAAGGGACATGATACGCGAGAGCGGCCTTCGACTTTGTAAATCTGTTGATTCAGACTTGAATTACGTAGAACCTTTTGAAAAGGAGCATATACAGTCCAAAGCCAGTGCATTGCAGTCGAAGGAGTTATCTAAGCAATACTACGACCAACCTGGTACGTCTACAGTCAATATCAACAATGTAACTCATGTTCACACAAGATCCTTTGAAGATCAAAGTCTACCAAACTCGAATTCTTCGTCACTACTACACAGGCAGCCTCCTCCCCCACCAACATCAGGTAAGAAGCCCCGATTTCCAGATCCAGTGAGCATCAGGCCTGCTTCACACTATCCAACAGAGCAAACAGATAACCATATGCAGAATACATCAATACCTCATAGTTACAGCGAGAATAATAATTTATATGGTGCTTCATACCCACCAGAGGTACCGAGTCCTAATCACATGGATAGACATGATAATTCAAAGAGGTTATCTGTCATATCGGATATCACCGCTGAGAGCCTAGCCAAGAAAAAGAGCAAGCAAGCTGAAATGCAAAAGAAGAGAAAGGGGTGCAAGATACAGTAGAATCTCTGTAACTTAAGTTTTTTATAGTTTTTGCGAGTGCCTTTTAAAATATCTTTAATTAAAACACACCAAAGTGCCTGTTTGTCTCAAAAACAAACTTGTAGGTTTGGTTGTGGTATAATATACGTCACTTTTTTATAACACTTAAATTATTGAGATTTTCATAGTAATAAGTAAGTTGAAGGTGTTTAAAACTGATCAAAATTGGTGTGACATAATACAAGAATGCCCTCTAATATGTGTACAGTCAACATCATAAATATTGCATCTAGGTGCTCAAAAATATTTCAACACAATTAGTATTTTTCAGATATTTTTGAGCGCCTGGCCAGCTCTGGATATATAGTCACTATCTCAAAAGTCAGAGCTGTAATAATATTAAAATTTTATGAATACCACTGTATTGCTTATTTCCTGTGTTCAGATATTTTTAAATAAGTTGCACTTGTAACTGAACATTATGAAGCTTATCAACTGCTATGTCAAAAGGTATTGCTCAGTTCTGTGTTGAACCAATATGTATGATTACATAACAAAAGGCAGTATGATTTCAAAATACCAGTTTGTCAATTAACGATTTTAAGTTTTTTTTTGGAAATTCCATTTTAAATGATTATTAATGGCAGCATTCACAAACTACCTACTTGCAATGAGAGAGATGACTTCTTAAGGTTATCTGTGAACTACACATTTTTCCAACTGGAAAATGATTCATATTTGTGTGAGTGTTTTTGTAACGTAAAAATGTGACCTAAATACAAAGTGTGACACCCATAAGAACATTTTAATTGACTTTGCTTTAACTATTGAGAACCGTTTTATCGAAAAAATATAACAATTACCTTTACTAATGGAGAGTTATTATTTTTTTTAATTTTCTGTAGCAGCAATGTGATGCAAACATTTATTTGATGTTTCAGAGAGGCAGCAAATGTTAGTGTTAGCTTTGTTACTGATACATTGCGTGCCGAACTAATATGTATGAAAAAAAAATGATTTTATTTTTAACTAGAAATACTATTTTACGTTCGTTAGGGCTTATGCTTTCAGCCCTTCTATATGTTCTTATGGAAGTCACATGTTGTATAGATGTGTACTCCTATGTAGTATCATGGCAGCTTAAAGTGGCAGAAGAAAAATGCAAAGAAGCTTAGCGAACTCCTGTCCGAATTGTTTTGTACTCTAGACGATTATTATAGATAACTAAATTTATAGTCTCAAAAGATAGATCTACCTGTATCTAGGTAAATAGAGTATTATTATTATCATTATAATAATATGTTATTTATTCTCCACTGTGCGGTTAACAGTCAACATCACTGAAGTGACCATTAAAGATGAAGAAAATGGTTTATTTATGAGTTTAATGGTCACTAGTGGTGCTGAACTATGAGTATACTTGTGGGAACCAATGAGCCATTTTTATTATAACTTTAAGGTCTAGTGTGCCTTGTTTAGAATTAGCTATAAAATTACATTCCAATTTGATGTGATTTTTATAAGATTTTTTACATTTTTGACTAGTTTATTCCTTGTGCAGTTGTCTAAATTAAACTAGTTTTGTTAGGTGATGTGTTAAGATATGACATGTGTCCGTATTATTTTCTTGTGGTCCTAGCATGCTATCCTTTTCACACTACTCTAAAAAGAAAAGGATAGATGCAGAAGTAAAAAATCTCATTACTGTCTCTCTAATTCTGAATATATACATATAATATATCTATATCTCAAATAATGTGCAAATCGCACAACCTAATGGGTATTTACGAAAACTATGGATAATTATTGAAAGAATCTAATTATAATTAATGCTCATAATTTCCAATAGTACCTAAAGTAGGAGCAATTTGATTTTGATTGTACTTAATTAAGATGTAAAAAATGAAGACTGAAGTTTTTTAATATATTTTTAATTATTTCTTTGGTGCTTGTTCTAAAATTAGACATACAGCGGTTTTCTTTTGTCATAAATTTCGTAACATAAAAAGATTATATTCAGTAATATAGGAAAAA
>NC_133485.1:18476883-18504917 GCF_025370935.1 Choristoneura fumiferana
CACGCGTTGCGGCAGGTTATACAGAAGACCCAAGAGTATAACCTCCCCCTATTGCTTGCATTTGTAAACTACGAGAAAGCCTTCGATTCGATGGGATGTGCTGCAGGCTCTCCAGCGGTGCCAAGTTGACTACCGGTATATCGAAGTGTTGAAGTCTCTGTACGAAAACGCCACTATGTCCGTCCGACTACCGGACTAGAGCACGACGCGACCCCTATTCCTCTGCAGCGGGGAGTCAGACAAGGAGATGGTGATCTCTCCGAAACTGTCATGGGAAGACTTCAGTGCTATGCTCGCCGACCTCAGCAGTTTCCGACCGAGTTGGCCTGAAAATAAACATAGACAAGACGTAAGTCATGTCTAATGTCCATGTTGTACCAACTTCCGTAATTGTCGGATGCTCTGCGCTCGAAGTTGTTGATGTATACCTGAGACAAACGGTCCAGATAGGTAGATCCAATTTCGAGAAAGAGATCACTCGTCGAATCCGACTCGGCTGGGCAGCGTTCGGGAAGCTTGGCAGTGTCTTTTCTTCCAAATTATCGCAGTGTTTGAAGTCAAAAGTCTTTGACCAATGTGTGTTGCCGTGATGACTTACGGATCTGAGACGTGGTCGCTAACGATGGGCCTCATGAGGAAGCTCAAAGTCACTCAGAGGGCTACGGATAGGGCTATGCACGGGGTTTTTCTGCGGGATAGAATCCGAATGATGATATCCGCAGTAAAAACTAAGGTTACCGACATAGCCCGAAGAATTGCGAAACTGAAGTGGCAGTGGGCAGGGCACATTGCTCGCAGAACTGATGGCCGATAGGGTCAGTAGGTTCACGAATGGCGTCCGCGGACCCGCAGACGAGGTGTCGGTATGCCTCCAACAAAGATCTAGCGACGATCGCGGATCGCGGTGAATGCGGAAAGCACAAGACCGGTCTGTGGAGAGCCTTGGAGGAGGCCTATGTCCAGCATTGGACGTCTTTTGGCTGACATGATGATGAACTAAAATAATTTCCTTGCTCACCCGCGACCTTAAAGGCCTTTTAAGGTCGCGGCGTGAGCAAGGAAATTATTTTAGTTCATTGATATGGACCTCCGCAAAGTAACGCCTGATTCAATAAATGACATGATGATGTCAAACAGAATGACTCGTGTAAGGATTTCTTGAACAATTAGACAATGATTCCCGTAAAGTCAAGTAGGTATACTAATGACAAAATATAATTCTCGTGTGGGTAAGGAAAAACAGTAAATACTACAAAAATTAACAGCTTAAGGTTTTAATATAATGTATTCCCCTCTGTGTACCTATAACCTACATGAAAATAAATATTTTATTGAAATATACGTACAAAGTAAGAAGCCGGATAGTCGGCGCTTTTTGCCGACTATTCGCCGACTAGTCGCCGACTACGAAAGTGGCCGGATAGTCGGCTTTCCGACTAGTCGGCGACTAGTCGGCACATCTCTAGAAATTAGCCATCTTTTTTTGATAAATGTTCAACATTTAATAATTCACAATAAGTAACATAAACTTTACTGTAATTATTATTTACTGAGAAGATAATTATTTTAATGTACGACAAATGGGGAATTGGAATTATTTTTAGGTACTTACCTGTAATTAATTATTATAATTGTACTGTTAATGAATAAGCTTTAATTGCAATCTTTGGCCTTCAAAGTGCCTAAACGGAACCGAACCAAACTATTATTTATTACTTACTAAATAATTAGAAATTAGTTGTAGCAGATTAATATGATTATTAAGTAACTTTTTTCTAATCAGATCTGATTATTTCTTTTGCGTATTTTATTAAAAGATTCCTTTTTTTCATACGATTATTGCTTACTTTTTAAATTATATCATTACTAGGAAGTATTTTTGGAAGAATTTATATTTAAGTTACTTTAAATGATTATCATTATTCTCCCATTTAGAATTAAACCTTTTTAACAGGAAAATATATAGTTTTACTCTTTAACAAAAAATAAAGATTCCTCGATATCTTCATGAATCATCATGACATGACACTACTTGCCTCTAAAATAATCGGAACAAGTGATATTCGGGCGTTTTCAAAAAAAGTTTACCCTTTTTAGGGTTCCGGAGCCAAAATGGCAAAAACGGAACCCTTATAGTTTCGCCATGTCTGTTTGTCTGTCTGTCTGTCTGTCTGTCCGTCCGTCCGTCCGCGGCTTTGCTCAGGGACTATCAATGCTAGAAAGCTGTAATTTTGCACGAATATGTATGTAAACTATGCCGACAAAATGGTACAATAAAAATTTCAAAAACAATTTATTTAGTGTACCTCCCATAGACGTAAAGTGGGGGTGATTTTTTTTCTCATCCAACCTTGTAGTGTGGGGTATCGTTGGATAGGTATTTTAAAATCATTAGGGGGTTGCTAAAACGATTTTTCGATTCAGTGATTTGTTTGCAAAATATTCACTTTAAAGTACAAATTTTCATTAAAATCGAGCGTCCCCCCCCCTCTAAAATCTAAACCGGTGGGTGGAAATTTTGAAAAAAATCATAATGGTAGTAAGTAGGTTATATTAAACTTTCAAGGAAAACTATAACGGTTAAGTTTGCTTGAGAATTATTAGTAGTTTACACGTAGTTTAAGAGTAAATAGCAGCCTAAGGTATAAAATATACCTAAATTTGAAAGATTCCGTATAAAATACGAAATCCTTAGAAAAATATTACTTATTTTTTTCGTAATGGCTACGGAACCCTATTTTGGGCGTGTCCGACACGCTCTTGGCCGTGTTAAAAAATATGGTTTTTCCTACTCAGAATCAAAAGCACAGTCGATTCCGATCGTTTAAAAAAAATGACCTCATTTATTTATTTGTTAATAAAATTAACATTTGCCTGTTACGTATGAAACAACGCGCCTATAAAGCTTATATTAAGCTCATATTTTCATACAAAATTTTATGTGTCACTTTTGTCACGCTCATACCATATTTCTGCATTTTTTGTGGACATTAGCTGCGATTGGTGTCATGGTGTGCCATCCCTGATATTGTGTATATCATGTGCAAAAAACGCGAAGACGACATAATCTCGTAAATCATGATCGAAACGAGAAAGTCTTCAACTATCGTAGATTTAAGTTTAGGCGATCGGTTCCGGCGCATTCGGACGCGACGAGTTGCGCAAGATTTAAGATTTGCCGCATTTTGTTGGGTAAGTAAATAATTTAGTAATTGATCGGTCTGTATAATTAAATACAGCTCATTAGCTAATGATTTCATCACATTCGTTATCGTCTGACGTCGCTGTATTGTCGACAGAAAAACGATTATTTTTATTATGAAAGAAAGAAAGAAAGAAAAACATTTATTCGTGACATTTTTACAAATAAAAGAAAAAGAAAAAAAGGAAATAAATTTTGTCACGAAATGGTCCCAACTCAGCATGATGTCAACCTTGCGGCCGACGCTGGTCTTCCGTTGGAACCATTTAAGTGTTAAAAGAACAAAACAAAACAGCAGCGAACTCGACAACTAAAACAATTTTTTACAATACACAAAACTAGTAATTTACAACATAAAAATAATAACTACACAAAATATAAATAAAAGAAAGAATTAATTATGAATGAATTATGTACGCTTTTGCCCGCGGCTTCGCCCGCGTGGTATTCGGTTATCGCGCGCTGTTCTCTCTCTCGGGAACTGTGGGACAACTGGGACGTAATCATCCCAGTAGTCCCATGATGGGACAACTCAATGGGACTAGTGGGATAGACGGCATTTTTCCGTGTTGTAAAGTAACCTTTGTCACTCTCTGGCCCATAAACTATATCTATGACAAAAATCACGTCGATCCGTTTCGACGTGAAAGACGGACAAACGTTCAAACACACACACTCGCATTTATAATATCAATATGGATACTCACTTAACTGAATCTGGCAGGGTTGGTCCAAATCTACGGATTCTACAATAATACCCGGCAATGACTATCCATAAACATATGAAGTCCTACATATAAGTGAAGTTCATCCCAGCCTATATACGTCCCACTGCTGGGCACAGGCCTCCTCTCAGAACAAGAGGGCTTGGGCCATAGTTCCCACGCGGGCCCAGTGCGGATTGGGAACTTCACACGCACCATTGAATCGCTTCGCAGGTTTCCTCACGATGTTTTCCTTCACCGCAAAGCAAAGCTCGTGGTAAATTTCAAATGTAATTCCGCACATGAATTTCGAAAAACTCAGAGGTGCGAGCCGGGGTTTGAACCCACGACCCTCTGCTTGAGAGGCGACAGGTCAAACCACTAGGCCACCACGGCTTTTTAAGTGAAGTGTTTTTTTAAGTGAAGTTATTTAATGTAAATAGCTAGAAAGTGAAGCCGTGGTGGCAGAGTGGTTTGACCTATGGCCTCTCAAGCAGAGGATCGTGGGTTCAAACCCCGGCTCGCACCTCTGAGTTTTTCGAAATTCATGTGCGGAATTACATTTCAAATTTACCACGAGCTTTACGGTGAAGGAAAACATCGTGAGGAAACCTGCACAAACCTGCGAAGCAATTCAATGGTGTGTGTGAAGTTCCCAATCCGCACTGGGCCCGCGTGGGAACTACTGCCCAAGCCCTCTCATTCTGAGGGGAGGTCTGTGCCTTGCAGTGGGACGTATACAGGCTGGGATGATGATGATGATGAGCTAGAAAGTGGACAAAATATCAGTTATTTTTGACGGTGTGTTATTGTGGCCTTGATAGTTTCGCGGCGTGACAGATGACCATAATCTGCGCCCGCCATAACAATCTGTTATTACAGTTTTATTGTATTCGTAATTGGCAGCCATAGGCTGGTGCAGTGGCGGCGCAGGACCTGAATTTGGGTTGGACAAGATAAATTTAACCTACACCAATCGATTGATCAATTCAATTCAATTCTTGGAAGTATTAGCTCCATCGATATCGATACTATCGATGATTCTGCCAATGTCGAGGTTGGAAAAGACACTCGGTATCGGCTGATCGATGGCAGAATTGGTCGATGTCAATCGACAGTTTTTATTAAATCAATCGATGGTAGGTACGTACTCTCGTACGTATGTAACATGGAATGGTCGACGTCGATCTACTTACGCTTCTATTACTCTTAATTATTATATAATGTCATGTGATCTAGGTTTTCTTTTAGATTTCGGTTTGGAAGGATTGTGTGTAATGAATGAGTGAATCATATGTGCTATACTTACCAAAGCCCAAAGTATTGTAGGTACTTATCGTTGTAAATCTTTAAAACGGTTCTCTGCGGGGCCACTACGAAACTCGAAGTTCGTATAGTACCGTCCCTCTCGCTCTCGTATTAAATAGTATAAGTGTCAGAAGGACCGCACGACACGAACTTCGAGTTTCTAGTTTCGTAGTAGCCCTGCTGACACTTAACTATGTACTACGAAAGCGAGATAAAGGGACGACGGTACGATAGGAATTTCGAATTTGGGAGTAGCCCCGCTGTTCACATGTCGACGTAAAGGCCAGGTTATTCATTAATTACCCATCCCGTATTCAATGAGAGAGGGAACCAGTTCAGCCTGCCTTGAAACGTCTTCCGCATGTTTGAGATCATTAAGGCGTACCGTAACTAGCCTTTTTAGGGCTCCGTAGTCAACTAAGTAGGCACCCTAATAGTTTTGCCATTTCCGTCCGCGGCTAAGCTCAGAATTAGAAAGCTGTAATTTGGCATGAATATAAATTCAGTCACGCCGACAGTGGTAATATTAAAAAAAAAGAAAAAAAAATTTTTAAGGTACTTATCCCATAGAATAGACGTAAAGTGGGGGTTATTTTTTTAAATATCTGTTTTGTGCTTTTACGTACGGTCAAGGAGTTTAGTTCATTGGCCACCATGGAACCATTTCACAGTAAACGGCATACTGACATCGCATTAATTAACAAGGAAAGTCGTAGTGACTTTTCCTTTGAAAAGGTTCCATGGTGGTCCATGAATTAAATTCCTTGACTGTACTCGGCCCGGTGCAATAACCTACGCCCCTAAAAATTCTGTGGTGCAACAAGTGCTTACAATTCCACATAATTGTCACTTTTTGTACATATGAGAAAGTTAACGATTATGTAAGTTGAGAACGAAATTCGTATCGTACCGTCCCTCTCTCTCTCGTATTAAATAACATTAGCGTCAGCGGGACGGCAAGATACGAAGTTCGAATTATGCACTCGTAGTAGGGCTACAGGCCGTTTTGTCTGTAACCTAACCTAACCAACAAAAAGTTGGAAAACCCCCGACTTTGTCACTCCAAAGTTCAATCTCAAAAACGGCTGAACTGATTTTGATAAAACATGTCTAAGAACCATCGCTAGAAAACCTGCTATCAAATAAAAAAAACCGCATTCAAATCGGTCCACCTGCTTAAGAGCTACGGTGCCACAGACAGACAGACACACATAGCGGTCAAACTTTATAACATCCTTTTTAAAAACACTTGAAATCACAATCGTTTTGACCACTTCTTTCTATCACACGGTATAAGATGAGGATAGAAAGAGATGGGGATGCGATCGCGAACGCCAGCGCGTTAGACAATACGGTCTCAGTATCCCCCCCCCGCCGCCGCGTAGGTAAGGCCGCCTATTGCTTACCTTAGAAAATCTCTATGTATATACTTGTGTTCTCTGTACTGTTTACTGTATTGGTGTGCAATAAAGAGTTATTGTATTGTATTGTATCCTTGTTAGGTTAAGGGCCCAAGATTTTTTATTTTGCAATAAAAAGAGCGAAATTGCATTCCCTTTGGATGTTTATGACTATTCACGAAAAGTAACGCTAAAATAAATAAACTGATTGCTTGTTTGATAGGTTTTTTTCCCCTAGTTTAACCTGCAATCAGTATTCTAGACTATAATCAGGTAGGTTGATAGAGGTTGGGATTTCGCAAGGCAGAGCTGCTCCGTCTCCCCTTAGTAAGGCAACACATCAGCTCTCTTGAGTCTTTTAATCGGATTTGGCTGCAAATTAGTATCAAGCAATGTTTTGTTGATAATCCAATAATACCGGTAAAAATGTCAGCGAATTTTCCTTCCACATACTTATGAATAATCCTTTTTTTTTATTCGACTGGATGGAAAACGAGCAAGCGGGTCTCCTGATGGTAAGAGATCACCACCGCCCATAAACATCTGCAACGCCAGGGGTATTGCAGATGCGTTGCCATGCCAACCTAGAGGCCTACGATGGGATACCTCAAGTGCCAGTAATTTCGCCGGCTGTCTTACTCTCCACGCCGAAACACAACAGTGCAAGCACAAGGTCACCACCTGCACCTGCCTTCTGCTTTCTTGTAGGTATAACATTCGGTCTCACTCTGGCGTCAATTCAGTCCCTCATTCTGGTTTTCTATCATTCAAAACGAATTGCCGAATATTTTTGAATAGGTACATGATGATGATGATGATGATGATGATGTGATCCTGTTATCCCTCACTAGGGACATAGGGCTCGTAGAAGAGTTTTCCATTTGGCTCGATCTTGCGCGGCTTCTTCCAGGTCTTCCCAGCCGAGACCAATTGAGCCAGCCTCCTTCTCAACTGATCGCCTCCACGTGGTCCGAGGACGCCCTGGCCGTCTTCTGCCAGTAGATTGCCAACGGAGACCCTGCTTGGGCAGGTGATCATTCGACCCTCGAAGCGAATAGGTACATACATCCATTTAATTTTCATCAATCCATAATCAGTGACGTAGCGTGGGTTGCTCTTAAATGATCTAAGGTATCGGCCGCCCAGAGGGCCTACTCCGAACGACCGACACGAACTTCGTTTTTTAATTTCGTAGTAGCCCTGCAGGACGGAAGAAATTATACCACTCTTGTTTAGGTATTATTTCAATTTAAAAACTTTTCGGCAAGAACGAGTGACAGGAAGGAACGGCGATGCGAGCTTTGATTTTCGAATTTCATAGTAGCCCCCAGCCACCAGGCAGGTGTTGCCAGTCGCTAGAATGAGCAAGATGTCATTATTGCATCATTCATTTATAGAAAGGGGATTCCCCGATTTCGCCATAGTTTAAGTATCTAATAGACAATTTCGGGCTCATTTTAATCGGTCCGAATCGTAGGTAACCCTACTAACGGGTTGTTTTTTACTGATTACTTAAATTTTTAACGATTGTCTAAAACTAATGATTTAAAGGTAGATTAAGGATCGGAATCACGTGGCCACAATCTTCATAATAATATTTAAACGAAATGGAGGCCGAAAAAAAACATGGACATGGTAAATGTTGCCACATTACAAAACTGGTTTCAGTAGTTTTTATTTTTAACCTAATGGAAATTCACAGGACTAGCTAAAGAGCCAATAAAACTATAGAAATGAAATAAAATTGAATAAAGTAACTGTAGAATATAATCCAATAGACGAGAGCGAGAGAGTATTTCCAACAATATTGTACCAATCATACAAAATGGGTAATTAATTATAATTACGCAAAACCAAGATTGTTATGAGCTAGTGACGACGCCTTCTTAAAATTTCTATAACTTGTGGCAATCCATTACATTAATGTTTTTGAAATTAACAGTTCTGATATTTTAGACAGCATTAAATGTGACCAAAACCTTTTTTAACCTGAGCAATTTGATATTATCTTCAGCCATTTATTTTGATTCATTTGCTACAAAAAAAAAAACAGCAAACACGAAAAAGCGGGGCACTCATAAAAAAAGTATATACGGGGAGTCCTATTGTGCTATTTTTGATTTCTGTTAACTTTAATGGAACATTCAACAGATCAAATGAAGTTAGTTTCTCAAAGTTCTCAACATATAACATAATATTAATTTGTATATAATATATTTATTGAATTAAAAAAAAAAAAATTCTTTGACAGATTAGAGTTAAGTTTAATTACCAGATAGTTTCTAAATTAATAGATCAATGTATTGGTCTGCCAGTTAACAGAAAAAAAAGTGCATTTTTTTTTATAAATTGCTGGTTTTTGGTGCCGCAGCATAGGAGCACTGGAAAACGCGTGTAATGCCAAAAAATATTTCAATCCCATAAAAATATGTATTTTACAATTTGATACAGAACTAGACGACATTAATGTTATTTAGCTAGGTTTGCGGCTTGCTTCTTCGCTTTAACTAATTCAGCTAGTTCCTTGTATCTCTTCATACAATCTTTTTTGGACCTATTCGGGATGCATTCGGCAATTTTATCCCAACGTTCTGGAGTACTGACAGGGAAAGTCTTGATGGCTTGTTCTAGTAGTTCTTGCTCAGTTTTTGTCCAGACATCTTTTGCTTCCTTCTCTGCTTTCGGTACATCTCCATTCATTTTCGGTTTAGCTGTGCCATTAACTAATTTAGACCCACTGTCACTCTTGGATATACTATTATCGTCAACATTGTTAGCAGGTTTTTTCTTTTCCTTCTCAAACTGGTCGAAAGCTTCCTCATTGGCAGCTTTTTTAAGGCTGCTCTTTGAGAAATCAGAGCTTTGCAGGTCCTTAGCTTTGTTTAAGACTTCTTTAGCATTAAAGCGTTTGTCATCAGTGAATGTGCCATGTTGGTTGAGGAAATTGGCAACTACATCCCACCGTTGGTTTGTTCCTGCTGGGAAGAGATTCACTGCTTTGATTAGGAGTTGCGTCATATCTGCTGTCCATTCCATAGGTGCTTTGAGAGAGGCATCCTTCTTTGCCTTTTGTTCTTCTGCCTTCTTTGTGTCAAACAAGGCTCTACGCTCTTCTTCAAGCTTCTCTTCCGCCTCCTTCACAGTTTTGATGAACAATTCCCTTCCATTAGCTTCCAGAGATTTAACTAAATCTTGCAGTTCTACTGCTTTCATCATTTCACATAGTTTTTCTACTGCGGCCATGTGCGAAACAGTTTCTTCTTCATTCTCAGCATAGTAGTTGTTGGTTTTGCAGCAGTCTCGAAGAGCTTTGCGTTCCTTGCGTAGGTTCTTCTTTATTTGTTCGCGTTCGGCGCGGGCGGCCTCAATGCGGGCTCGCTCAGCTTCGTCGGCCTTTTGTTTCGCTTGCAGGGCTTCTTTAACGAGCCGCTCCTCTTCTGCTTTCTTGGCTTGCACAGCATCCTGGAATTGAAACAGAAAAACGGTATTACTAAATTTACAAACAGTTTTAAAGTTTAAATTCGCAGCATTTTCTTTTTATCTAACAGCTGGCAAACGAGCAGGCGGGTCACCTGATGGTAAGTGATCACCGCCGGCCATGTACACCTATAGCATTATTAGGACCAATCATCGAGATGGTGTGGGTGAAAACCACCCTTATGCCGAGTGCTACGGTGATAGCACTTAGCAACTGAGATGAGATTGAAGAGTTCGTCGGAACACTCCCCATTATAGATCCTATAAAAACGCAGAGAGAACTACTTAACATCTGCATAGGTCTATGGATTTTTAATCTGAAATAAAAAATATTATTATTATTATTATTATTATTATTATAGGGCCAAACGATCAAGTTTCCCAGAAAGTATTGGATCGCCGATAATATGAGTTGCCCTATGCTGCAGTCGTTCAAGTGGAAGCAGCTGATACTGAGGGGCTGCAGCCCAAAGGTGAGAGCAATACTCGAAGTGAGGACGAACCTGAGCCTTGTAGGCGATGGCTCGGTTCGAAGTATCGCTCGATTAAGAACCCCATGCATGTTTAGTAGACAGGTATTAATTAGAAAAAATATAAAATAAATATAAAATATAAAAATATTGTATATGTTATGCAGCTAGCTACCTAGTAAATAATATCAATCCTTCCTGCCCTCTACAAAAAAAAAAAAAATCTTGCTTGGAAAAAAAATTAATGTGTCATGCTCATGCTAATCTAATTGATTTAATTGTGTGCAATGTCTTTTTCAAATATTAATTTGCGTTGCTTCGAAAAGAAGGGTTACCGATTAGCCCAAAACATGTCGAGCTATACTCAATTTCAGATGGTAGTTTCATGTTCAAAAGTTTATATTTAGCCAGCACATTATAGTTCAAAATATCTATACATGTAGCTCTGCGAGTTTTCGAAATGGCTGCAATTTCATCACAACTTTTAAAAAAGTTTGTACAAAATCAATTATTTTTCTGAATGATTTCTATGAAGTGAAGATTATTTCAATATTTTCTATTGAAAACCAGCAAAATGTTATTGTGCAAAATTAGGCACAGACAGTTGATGATGATATGAATTAAGATGGGTTTTTAGGCATACTCCAATTTGTCCACAAGATAGATCAACCGGTGTCATCTACAGGTTGATTCGGAAACGAAACGTGAGCCCCACTGGATTCAGTTAGTTAAAGCTGAAAAAAGGGTGAAAAGGGGGATTTTGTAATTTCTAAAGTTAGATATGTGGAACCTTGTAGGTAACTTCTGAAACTTACAACATTACATTTTCCCAATCTTGCCGTAGTGGTTGTGCAACCATGTTTAGGAACTTCTGAACTACATGATTATCAAATAAACCACTACCAAATAACATACCTGTCTAGCGCGTTTGGCAGCCAACTTCTTGTCTTTATCCTCTTGCTTGAACCGCTGGATCCGGGGATCGTTGGCGTACGCGAGGTCCACTAGACTCCGGATCCTCGCCATCTCCTCCTTCTTTAACTTGGCTCGCGCGGTTTTATTCTGCTTTTCTATCCACCGGCGCTCCTCCCGGTCCTGCCCTCGCTCCTTCTCCTCTTCATCCATGTAAGAGAACTCGCGCCAGGAGTCGAACTCATACCAGAACGCGTAAAATCTCTCCACCTGCTCCCGAGGACTGTTATCGTCCCCGAGCGGAGGCACATTCTTCTTTTCCGACCACCTCGCGTTCTGCTCGAAGAATTTCGAAAATGTTTTAAAGAAACCTTTTTTAACCTCGCTCTGACTCGGCACAGTATCGTCAAACTCTGGATCGACGGAGTCGTACGATCGGCGCTTGACAGGCGTCCCGAGGATCTCGTAGGCTTTTGTGATGCAGGTAAAATAGTCGTCGTCGCTGCGGACATCCTCACCTTGCGCCTTACGCTTGTCCGGGTGGTGTTTTAGAACTTTCTGGCGATACGCTCGTTTTATGTCATCGTCTGTGGCCTTGTAGCGCAGTTTCTTCATACCCAGCACGGCATAGTGGTCCTGCTGCTTCCATTCTTTAGGGTCCAAGCTCCGTAAATACTCCACGTCGTCGTCGAACACCACCTCCTCCAACTTATCGCTGGATTTAGACGTCTCGAACAAAGCATCCTCCCCGTGGCATTTTATGTTGTAATATCTAAGGAACGCAGCCCCGACGCATTCAACTTTTCTCTTCTCGAACGGGCATGGTATCGCCACCGTCCGGCAATTGTTACTAGACTCTCCCTCCGTCATTATAAAACTGGTTTATTAATGAAATATGGTTTCGACCCTAACATAACCTAAAATCTGCGTAAACACTACGGCATTAAATCCCGCACCGCCAATTTGGTATCACTATTATAGTAATAAATAAATCCGTACGACTATAATAAATTAAAAGTTATCTAATCAACTACAAGAGCACATCATCATTATAATAAAATTAAAACGCGCCATGAAAATATCGAGGACTAGGACTAGTTCAATTTGAACGAATGTATATGTAAATAAAAAAAAGCAAAAATGGAATGAATGAATGAAATGAATGAATTGACAGAGAAAAGATCTAGAAACGAGAAACGTTGAGTCGTTGAGTATTTTTCTAGATACTTAAATACCTCTTTTTAAATACAAATAAATACGTAAATACTCAAAGAGCTGAGTGCTTGCTGAGTGAGATGTGAGCAAGCAACTTTGATCCAAAAAGTGTAAGTACTTACAAGCAGGGCTTGTTAACGTTACCAAATTCACACTATAAGTAACGTTAAATAACGGTAAAAATCATACATATACCTAGTACCGGTAAAAAAATATAACGTTAAATGGTAACTTAACATATAGTAACGTTACCTGATTAACGTTATTTTTACCGGTAAATTTACTTTACATTGTAGGGCTAGTTAACGTTACCCAATTCACATTATTATAACGATACCGAAGTAACATTCGGTAATATTTGCTATGCTACCGAGTGTTGCCAATTTAGCGACTGTCGCTAGAACTAGCGATTTTTGCTTAAGTGTTAGCGACCAAAAAAGGTTTTGACGACAAAAATGGTTTAGCGACTTATCTGGCGACTTTTTAACCGACTTCAAAAAAGGAGGAGGTTCTATGTTCCAATGTTAGTATTTTTATTATGTATGTTCGCCGATTACTCAGTCAATTGTGGATCGATTTTCAAAATTCTTTTTTTATTCGAAAGGATAGTCTTTTGAGGTAGTCCCATTGTCACCAAGTCAAGATCTGATGATGGGATTTTAGGGAAATCGAGGGCAAACCTCAAATTTTAAAGGCACACCTATGGCGATTTTGGCATTTTTAGCATTAAAATAAGCATTTACATTCAGAAAGTATCATTTGGTAACTTATACCTGATGAAGAAGACCGTGATGACCAATGGAACTCATCAAAGCTAAGTAATGCTCGCTCGTCTATAAACGATCATGATGAATATACCTAGATAAGCGACTAAGAAGGAGCTTTAAGTTAACTGATCTGATGCTGAAGCTGGAAGGTAGGCAACGGAACTCTGTTATAAAACAACGTACCTAAGCCGTGTTTGGGCTTAATGGAATCGTTGTGAGATGTTCTTTGGCTACGAATCACTAAAATGTGAGAAATAAAGAAAAATTATAACAAAAAAGAAAAAATAAAAAAATAACGGAAAATGGAACTGACTACAAATCCCTTGAAAATATTTTTTTAGGTACAGTCACCAGCATTAATATCTGCTACAGCGGAGTGTGCAAAAATATCTGACACGTCCTTCCGGCCCTAGAAATAGAGTCGTATCAGATATTTATGCAGATTTGTTGTGTCGGATATTGGTGCTGGTGACTGTACCTAGTAGCTCGAAGTCGGTGACTCAGCACGACCCAGCAGGATGGAACCCATAGTATGTAGGTGAGGTAGACGACTATTGTTTCATTCCTGCAGGGCTACTACGAAACCCGAAACTCGAAGTTCGTGTCGTGGGGTCCCTCTGACACTTATACTATTTAATACGAGAGCGAGCGAGAGAGGGACGGTATGATTTGAACTTCGATTTTCGAGTTTCGTAGTAGCCCTGCACAGTTGTGTTTCGACCGCGCGTTGATTACATTACAACGCCACGCAATGACAAAGTTTTCGGCGAAACTGCAAATGACAGCAGATCCACTCTGAAAAAGGATGGAGTGTCGTATTTCAAGTTTCCTTTAAATTTACGAAATTGCATAACTATCTTGATGTTTTTTTAGCATTTTGCTAAAAATTTACATTTCAATTGCTAAAACAAAATATGCTCGCCCCGTGTTCGTATATGTCTTTTTCGCACCTTAATCAAACTCTCGAGAACAAAAGAGACAGTCTAGCTTCCGCGGAGTGGAGAAAGCTGTGGACTTGAATAGTCTATTTTTTTATTTTAATGTTGAACGTAATTATTAATAACTTAATTTAACTTTGTTTTTCTATTAATTTCATTTTATAATTGCTGTGTTAATAAATTATTATTGAGAAAGGATACTATATTCATTTTGTCTGGCTTTTTTTTAACATTAATACATTGACAACATGAAGTTAAACATAATTTGTTAAAGAAAATAAAGATCATTTTCCCAAAAAAAGTGATTCAAAGACAAATATACGATCTCAATATAAGTATGACATATGCACTGTCCGACCCTCTAGCTATATACTCAAAAAGAGCACTTATGTAAATGGAATAAAAGTTTATAATCACTTACCTGAATATTTAAAATCATTAGATGGTGCACAATTCAAAAATAAACTTAAACAATTTTTAGTGTGCGAGTGCTTTTATGATCTAAATGAATACTTTTTGAAAAAATATTAGAATTCATGTAAAAATAATAAATTATAATTATATTTAAGTAATAAATTGTACGTCCGAAATGGGCAAACTGTTGAAACTTCTCATGCATAAATGTTAACATAATTTGTACACGGTTTTGAACAATAAACGTTCCTTATTTCTTAATGAAAGTTTAGAAATTTCATTGTTCGCTATATACAATTCAGCATGTAAGTCATCTACTTGGTTTTTAGGGTTCCCTTATAGTTACGGAACCCTTATAGTTTCGCTCTGTCTGTCTGTCCATCCGCAGCTTTGCTCAGGGACTATCAATGCTAGAAATCCGTACTTAATTTTGCAGTAATATATATGTAAATGAACTAAAATAATTTCCTTGCTTGCTTGCTTGGAAATTATTTTAGTTCATTGATATGGACCTCCGCAAAGTAACCCCTGATTCAATAAATTAATATATATGTAAATTATGCCGACAAAATGGTACTATAAAAAATTAAAAATATTTTTCTTTTGAGTACCATATGTAAAGTGGGAATGTTTTTTTTCTCATCCAACCTTGTAGTGTGGGGTGTCGTTGGATATAGTCTAAGGAGGTGGCATGATTTTTTAAAACGTTCTTGGAAACGGAATAATTCTCAAGAAAACTTAACCGTTATAGTTTTTCTCGTAAGTTCGATATACCTACTACTATTCTGATTTTTTCACCCACCGGTTTACATTTTAGAGGGGGGGGACGCTCGATTTTAATGAAAATTTGCACTTTAAAGTTGAATATTTTGCAAACGAATCACTGAATCGAAAAATCGTTTCAGCAAGCCCCTAATGGTTTTAAAAGACCTATGAGACTGAGAGGTGACAGGATTTTTTAAAACGATCATGGAAACGGTTAGATTAATTTTTATGTGTTGTAGAGTGGTCTGCCTGCTCTCAATGGTTACAACTTGCGACTTTGAGATATAGCGCATGAAAAAGGCTTCATTGTTGCGAAAAAAAAAACGATAACAGAAATGGTCAGTTTTAGTACATATTCAAAGTATGGCGTCTCCTCATGTGAAACGAATCGGTCTGCCTGCTCTCAGTGGTTGTCTGGTTGTATATCGGAGCTATGACGCGCGCAAGTCGCTATATTGTTGTGAAAAAAAATACCGGCCAAGAGCGTGTCGGACACGCCCGAAATAGGGTTCCGTAGCCTTTACGAAAAAAATGAAGTACTTAATATTTTTGTAAGGATTTCATATTTTGTACGGAATATTCCAAGTTTAGGTATATTTTATACCTTAGGCTGGTATTTACTAATAAACTTCTAATAATTCTCAAGCAAACTTAGCCGTTATAGTTTTCCTTGTAAGTTTGATGTACTTACTACCATCCTGAATTTTTTCACCGGTTTAGATTTTAGAGGGTGGGGGGGGGACGCTCGATTTTAACGAAAATTTGCACTAAAGTTGAATATTTCGCAAACTAATCACTGAATCGAAAAATCGTTTTAGCAACCACCTAATGGTTTTAAGAGACCTATTCAAAGATACCCCACACTACAAGATTGGGTGAGAAAAAAAATCACCCCCACTTTACGTCTATGGGAGGTACAGTCAGCGTCATTTAGTACGTAGGAGTCACGATCACCAAATACTTGGAAACATACAAAATAGTCATTACCAGTGACTCAGTCAAAGCGTTCAAATTGTTCGAGACATCCATCGTGTACAAATATACCGGATCCGTACACAATACGAAATCCTTAGAAAAATATTAAGTACTTGATTTTTTCGTAATGGCTCCGGAAGCCTTTCTTGGGCGTGTCCGATACGCTCTTGGCCGGTTTTTATCGGTCAAATATAAGTCAATGTAGCCAAACTTTTTACTTAACCAAACTGTATTGAGCCATGTATGAGTTGGTGGTGTTAAACGTGTTATTTTAATGAGGTAAGTACAGTGAGGCTTTACGATATGTTCAAAGAAACTCATTCATTACAATAGAGTTTTGAAATAAATAACAATTAAATAACAACCATCCGTTGTCTCCGCTTTACTCCACTGCCTCCGTTCCGCTCCACTACCTCCACTCCGCTGCCTCCGCTCCACTCTACTATCTCCGCTCCGCTGCTTCTGCTCCACTCTGCTGCCTCCGCTCCGCTCCGTTGCCTCCGCTCCGCTCCGTTGCTTCCACTCCGCTCTGCTCTGCTGCCTCCACTTTACTCCACTGCCTCCGCTCCACCCCACTACCTCCGCTACGTTGTCTCCGCTCCACTCCACTGCCAACGCTCCACTCCGCAGCCTCCGCCCCGCCGCCTCCTTTCCGCAGCCTCCGATCCGCAACCTCCACTCCGCAGCCTCCGCTCCGCAACCTCCGCTCCGCTCCACAGCCTCCGCTCCGCAGCCTCCGCTCCGCAACCTCCGCTCCGCCCCGCAACCTCCGCTCCGCTCCACAGCTTCCGCTCCGCAACCTCCGCTCCACTCCGCAGCCTCCACTCCGCAACCTTCGCTCCGCTCAGCAGCCTCTGCTCCACAACCTCTGCTCCGCTCCGCAGCCTCCGCTCCGTAACCTCCGCTCCGCTGCGCAGCCTCCGCTTCGCAACCTCCGCTCCGCCCCGCAACCTCCGCTCCGCTCCGCAGCCTTCGCTCTGCATCATCATCCTCATCCTCATCCCGTAAAATGAAGCAATGGAGTGCCGAAAAAGTTTCTCGATGAGGGCTACGGCATAGATGTCGCTAGCGTCACTGCTTAAGTGGCTAAATAAGAAACAAACAAGCTGAGATATGAGGTGCATAGGGGAAATTCGTGTCGGTACCGTTGACCATCAGTGGTGTAGCGGTATAGCACGCGGTACGGAATACCGAGGACCTGGGTTCGATTCCCAGTGATGGTCTTATTTTTCTGGTTTTTCTGTGCATCTATATTTCAGTTTGTATTTTCAATTTAGGTTTTACGGGATGACCGTAAAAGTAAAAATTTGGAATTGAAATAAAAAATACAAAAAGATTCCAAAAAACCAATCTTAACCATTTTAATGACTGTAGTTTTTGATTGCCTTGACTTGAGGTTTGATTTTTTCACAGCTTTCGGGACTATTGACCTGAGTTTAGGGTTTTAATTTCAACTCGATACCTATACTCCGCGCGTTTACGAGATAAACGGACGGACAGCAAAGTAATCCTTTAACGGTTCCCTTTTTATCCTCTTGAGGTACGGAACCCTAAAAAACATTTGTTCCGACGCTTTTCAAATTTCGACCTATTTACTTGAAAATATGGGGATGAAAGTTCTTAAGGAATTCCAAACAAATTTACTATCAGTATATTTATTACAAATATGTGTAGCTATGCTTACTAAAAATGCCGTCTTAAGTATACTTAATCCTTACCTTACCCTCCTAACTTACAATAAAGGACGTAAGGTGTCAAGAGCTCAATATGAAGAATTAGTCCTTTTGTGTTGGCAGGGTAGAATACACGTCGTATTGCTAAAATGTGGCTACCCGCAAAATATTGTATGTTTTACCAAAGAACATCGGATGGATGGAAGAACAAAAAAAAATAGTTTATATCTATAGCAATGTAATAAAAATAGGTTATTTCGGTAAACCGTAGAAGTTTTTATGTACCTACTATTATTGGCAGAATAGGTATCCTAAATAAATTAAATACTTCCCAAAGATACTATTCCACGCGGACGAAGTCGCGGGCAAAAGCTAGTAATTACATATTACATACGATTTAACAATCGAATGTTCAGAGACAAATCCTTTAAAAGGAAATATTTTAGTGTAAGTAAGTAATCTTTAACTAATAAGGTTTCAAATGATTAAAACAATAAACTTTAATTTATAAAACATTCAATTGTATTTATTTCCTAAAAACTCGAAAATCAATCATATTCTAATAATTTGTCGCTCGTACAAAGTCACATAATTTTCCGTGAAATCCGCCGTGAGTCCGCGAGCAAGCGCCAACTTGTCAATGGGCGCGCGAGAAATTGAGGTTCCTACCCTGCCTACTTCCTTTTGTAAATAAATAATGCTTTCTAAAAGTATCGCGATTAATACATGAAATAACTAATTAGGTACCGAATAATTCGTTCAAGTTTGTAGTCATATATTTATTGTAATTTAAAATAATAATGCTTAAATACATAGACAGACACATTTTAAGTAGGTTTAAATAAAAATATATGATTAACGATTACATTTATTTACACATCTAAGCCATACCTACATACCCTATAGTACTAGGGTTTTGCGAAAGTCAGCCCTGTGTGTCTTACGCACACATTGACGCGTGTACAGACGTCGTCGTGCCTATGTAGATTCAAGGACGCGTATTTTGTATGGCGTGGCCGCCCTGTGGCGCCGTTGTACGTTCACGACGCCGTAACGTGCACCGCGCGGCACCGTGGCCCATCGGCCGCCGCGCCATTTTACGTTGATGACGCCGCAATGTGGACATGTGGCCGGCAGGGCTACTACGAAACTCGAAGTTCGTATCGTACCGTCCCTCTCACTCTCGTATTAAATAATATAAGCGTCAGCGGGACGGTACGATACGAACTTCGATTTTCGAGTTTCGTAGTAGCCCAGCGGGCCCTTCAGTCCCAAAGTAAGCAAAGTTTATGCTATGGGTACCTAACCTACTAAGCATCGAATAAACAAACATTCAACATAATTTTAAACATTTAACATTATACATACATACTTAAATTAGTACATTACTGCAGAGGCCATGAAGTAAGGGATTGATGGACGAGTTCGGGGTAGACGGATAAAACGAGTCCAGCAATCCCTGTTCTGGCCGAGGTTTGTGTAGTGCTTTTCTCAAACAATGTGAGGAAATATTTCATTCATCCATCCATCCATCCATCCAGCCATCCATCCATCCGTCCGTCCGTCCGTCCGTCCGTCCGTCGCATCGCATCGCATCGCATCGCATCGCATCGCATCGCATCGCATCGCATCGCATCGCATCGCATCGCATCGCATCGCATCGCATCGCGCATCGCATGCGCAGCGATGCGATCGGTCGCGAAGCGCATGCGAAGCGCTGCGCGCGATTCGCGCAGCGCTGCGATCGATGCGCATCGCGTGCGCATGCGATGCGATGCGATGCGCATGCGACGCAAGCGACGCCAAGCGACGCCAAGCGACGCCAAGCGACGCCAAGCACGCTCAAGCTTACGCGAAGCGACGCCAAGCGACGCGAAGCGACGCCATTGCGACGCGAAGCGACGCCAAGCGACGCGAAGCGACGCCAAGCGATGCGAAGCGATGCCAAGCGACGCCAAGCGACGCCAAGCGACGCCAAGCGACGCCAAGCGACGCCAAGCGACGCCAAGCGACGCCAAGCGACGCCAAGCGACGCCAAGCGACGCCAAGCGACGCCAAGCGACGCGAAGCGACGCGCGAAGCGACGCGAAGCGATGCGAAGCGATGCAAGCGATGCGAAGCGACGCCAAGCGACGCCAAGCGACGCCAAGCGACGCCAAGCGATGCCAAGCGATGCGAAGCGACGCGATGCCAAGCGATGCGAAGCGATGCGAAGCGATGCGAAGCGATGCCAAGCGATGCGAAGCGATGCGAAGCGATGCGATGCGATGCGATGCCAAGCGATGCGAAGCGATGCCAAGCGATGCGAAGCGATGCCAAGCGATGCGAAGCGATGCCAAGCGATGCGAAGCGATGCCAAGCGATGCGAAGCGATGCCAAGCGATGCGAAGCGATGCCAAGCGATGCGAAGCGATGCCAAGCGATGCGAAGCGATGCCAAGCGATGCGAAGCGATGCGAAGCGATGCGAAGCGATGCGAAGCGATGCGAAGCGATGCGAAGCGATGCGATGCGAAGCGATGCGAAGCGATGCGATGCGATGCGAAGCGATGCCATGCGAAGCGATGCGATGCGAAGCGATGCGATGCGATGCGATGGATGGATGGATGGATGGATGAAAAATATTTCCTCACATTGTTTGAGAAAAGCACTATACAAGCCTCGGCCAGAACAGGGATTGCTGGACTCGTTCTATCCGGCCTCGTCTACGACTCGGCCGTCTACCCCGAACTCGTCCATCAATCCCTTACTTCATGGCCTCTGCAGTAATGTACTATTATGCACCCAAGACTCGAGAACAGATATTCGTATTTCTCATACAAATATCTACCCCTATAAATTTCACCTTGATACCTCCACGCGTTCCTGAGAAAAAGCGTCTTAACAGAAAGACAGACGGACAGAAGGACAAAAAGTGATCCTACAAGGGTTCCGTTTTTCCTTTTGAGGTACGGAACCCTAAAAACGACGAGGAATGCGCGTATTGCGCGTGCATACTCGCTCGATAAATGAGGATAATCTGCCATTTAACGTTACCCAAGCTTACCGGTAAATAGTAATATAAATACCGTTAAAATGATTTAACGATACTTTTGAATTAACGTTAATTTAATGAATAGCTGATAACGTTACCATTTTTTATACCGGTAAAAAGTTGTATAAGTAACGGTAAATCGTTTAACGTTAATTATGATTTAACGTTAAATCTGTTTGACAGTTGGTACCGTTACCATTTTTTAACGGTATTTGAAGCCCTGCTTACAAGCTTTTGGATGTGAGATGACTAAACTCATGGACTTGTTCTTTAAAAATAATGTAAACAGTGGCCCAACTCGTTATTAGTTAAACACGGGGTAATTTTATTTTTTAATTAGTTAATAATTATTTTCGTGAGTCTTTTAGATGATTTTTAAAAGAACTCATCGTCATCGAGCTAATTTTGCTATTGGTCACACCACAACATATTTATTCGGTCGGTGAATGAATGATGAATACATTCGTTCATCTGTTCCGTTTTGAGCTTTTTTTGATAATTGCAATTTATGAATACCTTATCTTTATTATTCCATCGCACTAGTTTATTTTCAAAAATATTATAAAATTAAGAGTTATTTATTAAATACTTAACACGCAATCTACATTAATTAAACGATGTAAAAAAAATATAGAAGTGGGAAAACTAAAACTATTATTCAATTGTATTTTCAAAATCTTAAGATTCTTTCATGCATATATTATAAATCAAAGCAGTATATGTATTTAGTATTTTAGAACAAGAACCTCTAAAAATCGAGAAAATCAGCAACAATGGGTTGCCATTCACAGAAAGAGAAACGGAACGTACATAACATTTGGTTACATTTTACCAAAGCATTTTACTAGGCATATTACATTCACTGTCCCTTGTCAAGTTGCTGTCTTTGTCTATGCTTCAAGTTTCAATGCTACCACCATACAGACACTGATAATCAGCTGACCTTTCCTTATCAGAAATGTCAAAGTGTCAAAACATTGTGGGTAGGGCGAGGGCGAGCGAGTTTTTATTTTCCGCGAGTGACACATTCTTGTTCACTGACAAACGCTGTGATTATTTGCTTTACATCTCTTGCTCTCCGCTGCAAATATGTGTAACGACTTAGACTTTTACATGAAACCAATAGTCCTGGTCACGGGTTTCGGTCCCTTTGATCACCATCCCGTGAACGCCAGCTGGGAGGCTGTGAAGCTGATGAATAAGGAAGCTATCGAGGATAAACACCGCATTGAACTGGTGACGCTAGAGATCCCTGTAACCTACCAAAATGTGGATGAGTTCGTGCCAGCGTTGTGGGAAACTCACGAACCTAAGGTAGGTAACAGCATAGAATAAGTAGTTAACAGTACCTACGATGTAATGGAGTAGCAAACGAACAGACCCAACCAAATGAAGCCTGATGGTAAGTGTACACACCCATTAGAGTTGCCAGACCTTTTTTTGAGCAAAAAGCGGTATTCTTTCGTCAAAAGCGACAGTAAAAAAAAGTTTATAATTAGTAGTTTTAAAATGCTTATCTTTTTATGAAAAAAAAAATATTGGAACGTCCCGCCAAAATCAGGACGCTGCCTCAGCTCAGACCCTAACCTGAAAATTATAAAATTACCTATAGCAAAAAAAATATACATAGTGGTACATTTAAGCACAAATAATGCCAAGACAGAAAATAGTAAGCAAACATTTGGGGTCCTATTGCTTTGTTGCACTGGGGCCCTGGGTTACCTAGCTAAACCACTGAACAAAATTGTTTTCCTTCCAGGCTTTAACAGGTTTCATGTCTCATGAGTCACATATGACTCATGCATTTTTTTACTTTATTAAAATTATTTTATTCCTAGTCATTACAAATTAACATGATTAAATTTAAAAAAGGTATATTCTTTTCTGATTCAAAATAAGATTTAGAAATAGTGCAAATCCACTCCTGAATAAGGAAAAGAAACTAAAATTTTGGCAAAAATAATTATTTCAGCTTATGATCCATGTGGGGGTCTCCAGCATAGCAAACTGCTTCACCCTCGAGACGCAAGCTCACCGAAAAGGCTACCAAAGACAGGACTACTTTGAGCAATGTCCTGCTAACCATATATGCACTGCCGAGGGGGCTATCAGGATACACACCAAGCTCAATGTGGAACGTATTTGTAAGGAGTTCAATGATGGAGCAGAGGAGAATGTCAGCGCTGTTTCTTCTAAAGATGCTGGGAGGTAGGAAAAATGTAATATTTTTCTTTTTATTAGCACATTATTTGCATAACGAAACCTAAGATATTAAAAACGAAAAAGTTTTCTGGTGCATCTAGGGTTGCCATACGTCAGGATTTGTCCGGACATGTCCGGATTTTTGACCCTATGTCAGGATTACGGTCGGACTTGCCAAGTGTCCGGATTTTTAGAAATGACCTCATTGAAAAAAAATTCAACATTTGTTTTCATGATACATTTATTACTTATGAGTGAAATGATAAATAAGTAATCAACAAAATTAATAATACTTCTTTCAAAGCAACTGTTACAAGAAATGTCAGGACTTTTAGGGTGATGTCAGGATTTTTTTTTTATATTGCAACCCTAGGTGCATCGGATTTGGGATTCAATCAATATTTTCAACTTCAAATCTTATCTAGGGCACTTGAATATTTTATAAATTATATGAATAAACAGGAATGAGATGAATAAACACAAAACCTGCATATTAATAAACACAGGAATCATAGGGAAGGAAAAAATAAAATCAAAAATTTACATATAAACTAAAGTTCAAAATATATTAGCAAGATCTGTTGACAATTAAAATCAGCTGAAATTATTTATGGTTGTTTTGATAATATTTTATTAGTTATTTATTACCTAGCTCTCTTGAATAAGCAATAAGAAAACATACAACACTTATTTTGTAATATTTATTGGTACATACCAAACCACTAATATCAATTGCTAAGAAAAAATTGTGACTCACTAATCTTTGCATCAATCTTTATGGAAATAAAAGAATTTTTCATATTTTATGTCACGCAATATGGCCGATAAATAAATCTTGACTGATAATAAATCTTGCAACTATGGAATAGGTATCTAGATCTGCTTTATGTATAAACATAACTTATAAGGACAATGACGACGGTGCAGTGCAGCGTGGAACACTGCAACGCAATCTCATAAAAATAAAATGTACATGATCAACCTTTGTTTTAATTTAAATTTACGTACATACAAATAGAACTACAAAGTGAAACGGCCAGTAAAACTTTGCATACGTAAGGCGCCATATTACGTAAGACGATTTTTGTTAGTTCTCAAGACCCCTCCTCCCTTGTAAGAAAAAATACTTAAGACATGGCCAACCGACACCAACCCCCTTAAGTAATACGTGATGTGATGTGATGGGCAAAGTACGGCTCGCCAAGGGATTTAATCCGGCCCACCGACGTTCGTTCGAAGTGAATAGTACCTACCTGTATAGCCCACGATCATAATATATTTCATTATTTGGCAAGAAATAAAAAGCATAAAAATAGAGCGGTCTAATCCTGGCCCTCCTCTAAAATATTTGTAACTTTCTGGCCCCCATGAAGAAAGTTTGCCCAACACTGGCCTATACACATCCCACTGCGGGCACAGTTCTCCTCTCAGAATGAGAACACTTGGGCCGTAGATACCACGCGAGCCCAGTGCGGATCGGGAACTTCACACGCACCATTAAATGTTTATGGTATTTTTCCGCCCCCTACTACGCTACGCCACTGATAAAGGGTCTTATTGACTCATTCGACAGACGTGATGACGCATTCGTTTACGCTTTATTTGGCTATTATTGTTTATTAGTCACGATTCATCGTTTCACGTCAAAAACCCATAGAGTACTTGTTAACCACGCTTACATGCATTTAAGTTTAGCATGCAAATAAATTCGCCTAGCTGCAGAAAAAATTGGCAGCAAAAACCGCGTTTATTTAACGAAACTCATAAATGTATATTTTCTCCTTTCAGATATCTCTGCGAATATATCTACTACACGTCTCTCAGCGTAGACAACACTCGGACGCTTTTCGTACACGTCCCAGACACGAACCTCTATCCCTCGGAACAGACGGCCCGCGGTCTGGAAAAGATCCTGGACCTTTGCCTCGAGCAGATCAGGGAGGCTGAAGACAGCAAAGAGGTCGCAGAAGTTGCGACGGCTATGTCGGAGAGTAGTATTGAGAGCAACAAGGTTTAAGACTACGAAGTTGGGCGAGTAAGTGCTAAGTTTTTTAATGCCTTTGATAGTTGCCGTGTTATGATAAAAACATAAATGAAAATTATGTTGTTAAGATCGAAAGCTAGTGCAACAGCTGTATCGAGCATCACTGTCCCAGATTACTCGCTCTTTTTCCCAACAATATACTTTTTCATTTATGTCTCGACAACTGACGAAGGCATTAAGAAACTAGAAGCACTGTACAACTTTATTGAATTGATATTAAGGTTAAGTATACTTAGGGACTGTTTCACCACCCATTGATTATTTGACTGATAAATGTGATGCAGTCTCCGTCTATTCGAACAAAACATAAGCCACGTATCCACTAGAGGCAGCCTCGGGCCGAGCGGCTGCCTCGCTCCGAGGCCGCGCAAGTGGAGACGCTGCCAAAGGCACGGCTCAGACTGAGGCTCCTTTGAGCACGGCCAAAAAACCGACAAAATATGGCTCGGCTCGCGGTGCTCGGCCTGAGGCTGCTCTAATGGATACGCGGCTATACAGAGACGGCATCACATTTATCCGTCAGATTAATTTAATCAATGATGAAACAGGGGGTTAGTGTAATAACTTTGTCTGCATCAATGTCTTTGTAGTCGAACAAATTGAATCATGACCCAGGGTGGAACCTTTGTGCTACTAATGTCATGTTGACATCTCATACTTTTGTCTAGGGAATCATAGTGAAATTGATTATTAAAAGGTTCCACCTGGTTCAGGATTAAATTTGTTCGACCGTACACTAGTTGTAGGTTCACGTAATTCCAGTTTTGCCAGTGACATTGTCATAACGTGCATTTAGTTCAGCAATAAGCACCACTTCAATGTTTACAGATTCTTACTTATACGTTGGAATGAGCTAGGGTTGCCAACTGTAAGAACTTATGTACCTTTATTATCGAACCTATTATATTTTTCCTCCTTACTACTATTTCAGCTAGTTCGTCAGTTAAGTGCGGTTTTCGTTGCCCGTTTCTACTATCTAGTTTTCATTTTTATCAAATACTGAACATTTGGTATTAGGTTTATGGACGCGCCGTTTTTTCTTCAAAATATTTCTTTTGTGTTCATATATTTTTCCCGAGATATAGTTGGTAGCCCTAAATGGGACTGCTGTTTTAGAGTAATTTAACGAGAAAATAAACTTTAACCTTTGAAATCCACTATCAGTCATGGGGCTGTTCTGGATGTTCTTGGACAGGCCTACTGTCTACGTATTTATAAGATGTAGTGTAACAGTACCGTACGAAGTAATTTTACGTAACCTAGATCGTAAGGAAAATTGAGAATTATAATAAAAACGATTTGTATCAATTTATAATTTTCTCAGAATAATACTTAGGTACCGTTTAGAACCACGAGCTTTACAGTAAAGGAAAAAATCGTGAGGAAACCTGTACAAACATGCAAAGCGATTCAATGGTGTGTGAAGTTCCCAATCCGCGCTGGGCCCGCGTGGGAACTACGGCCCAAGCCCTCTCATTCTGAGAAGGCCTGTGCCCAGCCGTGGGACGTATATAGACTGGGATGAAGACCGTTTAGAAACTTAGCATTATGCTACCTTTTAGGGTAAGGACCAAGAATGTTATGTAAGCAACTTGTATACAGAAGCGAAACTCCATCAATAATCAGTGATTATTAATCACACACTAGCCAGCCCACAGGACGTAAGAGTAGCGCTGAACTTTAATTTCTGCGCATGACAGTCGCGCACTCACCTACGATACCTTTGTACTTTTGAGCATTAACGGTCACCGCTAGACTTACGAGTCGCGGCCTGTACTTTGTCGACTAACGTACCCGCTCATGCATTCATATTCAACACGTCTGTGTGCTGTAATACGGCATAAGATAGCCGTAGAAAGAGATGATAAATACGATTGCGTGTGTCCACGCGTTAGATAATCCAAGGTCTAAGCATATTGGATGAACGTGAAATTTCGCTTCTAATAAAATTATTTGTAAGTTGTTATATTCTTTAGTCATTCTTGCAACAAAAATCAAAATTAAACCGTTTAGTTAAGTGTCAAAATAAAGTAGCCCATAATCTAGATCCAAAGGATATTATACTTGAGTACCTAGTACTATTTTATTTTAGTTCATTTATTATAACTCCACTCCAGTATTATTTACAAAGTATTATTAAGCGGTGGAGGTCTTAGCCTTAAAAGCTCTAAATTTATTTATATAATTTATGTGACAAGCCGATTATTTATTTTGAAAATAAAATTATTTTTGATGACAACAATTGTTTTTTCTATTGAATCTATTCCAATCATTTTGGTCAGTTACGCCAAGTTCAGTATCTTACAAAAGAGAATTTCGACAGTTATAGTTATAATGAGTAAGTACTCATTTTGAGTCGCCGTGTTGTACTCAATGCAGCAGAAAAGAAAACGCGACTCAGTTAAAAAAAAAATTACGCTCGTCTGTCTTCACCCTGGTCGTACGTTTAATGTTATTTTTGTAACATGGAAAGTTTTTAAATTTAATCACGTTTATTACCGTAACATCATGTGAATGTTTTAAAAATAATATAATA
>NC_133485.1:18517919-18525748 GCF_025370935.1 Choristoneura fumiferana
GGACAGTTATCCATTGCCGAGAATAGACGACACGTTGGACACTTTAAACGGCATGAAATGGTTTCCACTTTGGATTTGAAAAGTGGATACTGGAAGTGGAAATCAAGGACAGAGATAAAGAGAAAACAGCCTTCTCAACTGGTAAAGGACTTTGGCAGTTTAATGTTATTGCCGTTTGGGTTGTGCAATGCACCGGCAACTTTTGAGAGGTTAATGGAGCAAATACTTCCGGCCTCCTGGGTGATACTTGCCTAGTGTATCTGGATGACATCATAATTGTAGGTTAAAAATTTCGATGACCACTTAAGAAACTGGAGCAAGTTTTGTCCAAGTTGCGTGACGCAAACTTAAACTAAGTCCGAAGAAATGCTCATTTTCAAGCGTAAGGTTAACTACTTGGACATGTAATTTCATCAGAAGGCATCCAGACAGATCCCGAAAAGATAAGTGCAGTTAAGGACTGGCCAACACCGAAAGACAAGACAGCAGTGCGTGCCTTTAGGCTTTGCTCGTACTATCGACGATTTGAAGAACTTCTCGGATATAGCAAAGCCTTTGCACCAGCTGACGGAAGAGAAACGATCATTTAATTGGGACGATCAGTGTGCAGCAGCCTTCTCAGATCTCAAACAGAGACTTTGTGAAACACGATTTTGGAATATCCCGACCCGGATAACGAGTTTGTTGTTGACACTGATGCAAGCAATACTGGCATCGGAGGAGTCTTGTCACAAAACAAAGGAGATCAAGAGTTGTTGATAGCCTATTTCAGTAAATCGTTATCGAAACCCGAGAGAAATTATTGCGTCACTCGGAGAGAATTGCTGGCAGTCGTTAAAACTTGCAGCATTTCAGCAAATATTGCTTGGACGCAGTTCCGAATCAGGACTGACCATGCTGCTTTAAAGTGGTTGTTAGAGTTCAAGAACCCCGAGGGTCAGGTTGGCACGCTGGATCGAACAACTGCAGAATATGACTTTTCCATCGAGCATCGAAGTGGAAAGTCACATGGAAATGCAGATGCCCTCTCCCGAGGCCTTGTCCGGATGACTGCAAACACTGTTTAAGACAAGAGGATAAGGACTGCGTGAAGATTTGAGGACCGACACTGTTAGCGAAAAGTGGAGTGACGCTGTCATGCAAGAAGCACAACAGGAAGATCGTGACATAAAACCCATTTACGACTGGATTAACGGTGGAATGCCCAAACCAAAGTGGTGTGAAGTAGCTCCGATGAGTACAGTGACCAAGAGCTACTGGGCGCAATGGGAAAGTCTGATTATGCACAATGGCGTACTGTGTAGGAAATGGGAGTCAGCGAACGGAAAAGATGCTCACCTTCAAGTGTCGTACCAAGAAAGAGAGTTAGCGATGTTTAAGGTCCTTCATGATGGCATTTCCGGCGGGCATCTAGGAGTAAAAAGGACTCTGATGAAGATTCGACAACGCTTTTACTGGATACACTGTCGGGAGATGTGGAAGACTGGTGTAGGAAGTGTACTAGCTGCTCGTCGGTCAAGGGGCCACATACACGCAGTAGAGGTGCGCTTAAAGTTTATAATGTGGGGGCACCTTGGGAAAGAATTGCTTTGGACGTCGCAGGCCCGTTCCCGATCTCTGACCGCGGAAACAAGTACATCCTTGTGGTCATGGACTATTTCACCAAATGGCCTGAAGTGTTTGCCATTCCAAATCAAGAGGCAGTCACAATAGCGGAAACTGTAGTGGCTGAGTATTTTGTCGGTATGGAGTACCTCTTGAGATCCACAGCGATCAGGGAGAAATTTTGAATCTCTGGTGTCAGAGACTTGCCGAGTCATGGGATTCATAAAACTCGGACTACGTCCTATCATCTACAGTCAGACGGGATGGTCGAGAGTTCAATCAGACTCTGGAACGACATTTGGCCAAAGTAGTTGACAGCCATCAAAAAGATTGGGACAGGCATATTCCACTCTTTTAATGTCATATCGGACCGCAGTTCACGAAAGCACGGCCGTGACACCTGCGTGTGCTAATTTGGAAGAGAATTGCGTTTACCTGCGGATCTACTGACCGGACGACCTCCAGATGCACCTAAGACGATTTCAGAATATGCAAGTGAACTGCGAAACCGATTGATAGTGTTCACAATCATGTTCGTGAACACGGACTGCAGGCCAGCGAAAAGATGAAGACTAGATATGACCGGAAGTCTAACCAGACGAGATTTGAGGAAGGATCGTTGGTGTGGCTACTAGGCATGCGGTACCGGTACCATTTCCAGAACCGGGACTGAGATTTTCGGTACTGGGGCAGAACCGGGAATTCCCGGGATTTCGGTACTTTTCGGTACTGAGTAAATGAATTGTATTTTTTTTGTTAATTTGATAAATTAAACACCTGTAAAGTGATAATTGTTGTAATTTAACCCAAAACAATTAACAAAGTGCAAAATTTAATCAACAAAAGTCAAAACACAGGTATGGAAAAGATCCTCTATGCCTGTGTGCCTATAACGTTCGCTCAAATGTCTCCGCATTGCCGCTGTGCGCACTGTGCGGGCTGGTTTTTTCCCTCTGTGACTCGGCTGAGGTGGTCCTACGGCGGTTCTCTATAGCGCAGGTTGCACTTCTGGGTGAGTTTAACGCCTACCGCCAGGTGTGGTTATTCCCGTTCCACAAGACCACTCATGCTGTAAGAAAAGCTCATGCTTTTGCTCTGGCTTTGAATTTCTCACACCTGTGCCAATTTAGTTGGTTTTAAAAACTCAGTCGTGTTTATTTTCCGTTCTGTGCCTCTTTCTATTTCCCACCACCTTTCAGCTACACTTGGTTTAAGGGCGAATATTCGAGCGTTTTGACCGCTCGGTCAAACGCCATTAGCATCCCACGTTTATAAGCACAACAGAAAGACAAATTGCGTTAATTTTAATCACGCGAAATTTAGCATCGGTATTGTCTTTAATTTTCATAAAAATGTAACCCTACGCATAACCCTTTTTAATAACACCTGCCAGAAACTAACGACAAAAAAAAACCGCTGAATATTCGCACTTTTCTTCCAAACGTGTTCCAAACTAAACTTTGGGGGTCACATCGAGGCCTTGGTGAAAACCGCTGCGAAAAAGCTTGGCATCCTTTCCAAAGTTAGGCGATACTTTACTGCGGACCAGCTCCTTCACCCTTACAGAGCCCGAGTCCGGTATTGCATGGAGTACCTATTGCTGTCACCTTTAGGACGGCTCTGCCCAGTACCAGTTGGCTGCTTTGGATTCGGTGGAACGGCGAGCGATGAAGAAACTCATTAGCGGCGATTTTGTGGTAAATTTTTGCTAACAGAGTTCGCCACCGCAGAAGGGTAGCTCGTACTCGGTGCTACACAATCTTATTCCATCAGTTCCTTCCATTCACAGGTCGACCAGAAGTAGGCGGAATCTTCACCTTTATGTTGTCAGCGTCCCTAAACTTCACACAAAGCGTTTTCGCTCGTCCTTCATTATCCGGCCGGATATTTAAGGAGTGGAAAGCCTTGCCAGCTTCTGTGTTTTCTGATCGCTACAATGAGGCTGTCTTAAAATCTAGGGTGAATGGACATTTATTTGGCAGGCGTGCTCCACCTCAGTCAACATCTTTGCTTACCATCAGGCGTGATTGTGGTCAAATGCAAGCCTATTACTGTAGGTATATAAAAATATGACAAAATAGAACAAAAAGATACGTAACACATCATTAACATATAACTAGTTGTTATTTAGATGGTAGTGTTAATTAACATTACATAGATAAAAACACAAACAAACTCATCACTATCATTATCAATCGTTTAGACATACAGACTACAGGATAGTACCTATACTAAATCCTATTTTTTGACTACCTGAGGCCGTATTGTCTAACGCGCTGACATTAGCGGTTGCAATCACCATCTCCTTCTACCCTCATCCTACACGAAGTGACAGAAAGAAATGGTAAAAACGATTGTGATACCAAGTGCGTTAAGCAATAAGACCTCAGTACCCCTAGTGTAAGTTTTCGGTTACAAAATACGTCTCGATCACGTTCGCGTAAAATCTCAATTTGTATGGAAACACGAACATCGCAAACGTTACACTAGAGGCGCTGTTCGTGTTTCTATACAAATTGAGATTTTATCGCGAACGCGATCGAGACGTATTTTGTAACCGAAAACTTACACTAGGGGCACTGGTTCACCATTCGTCGTCGTCGCCGTCGTCAGGTCGGGCAGCAGACGGACCGAGCATGCCGATTGCACCCGAATAAAACCGAGCGTGTGTGAATCGGTTAAGGTGACAGCATTACAAGGCCCACGCGTAATTTTTGAATTCAAAAAACGTCAATTAATTTAGTTACAAACTCAGTACCGAAGGAACCGAAGAACCGGGATTTTTTTCTCCCAGAACCGGTACCAGCGTATTCGAAAATTCCCGGATTTCCCGTACTCTCAGTACCGGGAATTCCCGGAGCATGCCCTAGTGCTACATAACCCTATGCGGAAAAGGGGAAGTCCCCGAAATTGTCACCGAGTTGGGAAGGGCCGTACAAAGTAGTCACTAGGATCAACGATGTCACATACCGGATACAGCGTAACGCGCGTAGCCCCTGTAAGATTGTTCATGTTGATCGGTTTGCCAAATACCATGGATCTAATGATGCTCGGGACGAGCATGTCTTAGGAGGGGCAGTGTTACGGCGGTGGGTTAGGTGGAAACTTTGATCGTGCTTTTCGACCCATTGGAGGCGTTTTCAGCAGGCTGAAATACCGTTTCAGGCCGTTTCAGAGGATGCTCTATCACATATTAGTTTATCAAAATTTCACCCAAGTTACCGTTGTTTTCAGGCGCCTGAAACATGTTTTCAGTCCGTTTCAGGCCACCCTCTATCCGATGACGCCATAACCTGAAAACCCTTATGGGCCTCTGAAGTACATTTCAGTATATGGCGAAATTTTCCATAGGAGTGAAAGAGATAGCACGATTAGAAAGAGACAGCTATACTGAGAACATTCGAGAAGGTGTGTGACAAGGATAGCCTATATGTGTGAGAGAAACAGACTAATGATCCTGTTTCCGGAATATTCTAGTAACTGTGTGAGAGAGATAGCACATGAAAGAGACAGACACTCTACTCGTTTCCGGAACATTCGAGATGTAGGTATGACGTCCTAGCTGGACTGTTCTCGAACTTTGTGGACCGATTCACCGGGGTATATAAGCGGGTGAGGTTGCGGCGGAGGAGAGTTTCGAATGCGATACCGAGCGATAAACATCGAAGATAATCAAAGCGACTTGTAAGTGAGTTTTAGAGTGCGAAATTACTGTGAAGTGTTTTAAGTGTTTGTAAAGTTAAGTAACAGTGTGAAAATAAATCCTACTCTTATTCATCGGTGTTAAAAGTGCTTTTCAATCACGAACCCACCCACGAACGTAACAGACTAATAATGATTTACACTATTTATTAACTAAATCTTTTATCATCTCTACTAATCTTATGAAAATTAAGAATCATATACGTAAACGTAACTAACAGACATTTTATTCTTAGAAGATTCTAATAAGAATTTACCAGTTTATCTATCGTCACTTGTCAGACGTCCGTTCCCGCCTTGCTCACACAAGACCCGCCTTAAATATTCAGCAGTTTATTCAAGCTTGTACGAAGAAAGTTGTCATAACAACGAATAGGACAAGATAAAAGGAAAGGGTAACAAAAGGTTTGGGAGGGGGGGAGGCTTTGTTCGGGATTGATAAGCCTTCGCAATAAGGCGCGGCGCCTACTTGCACCGGCGAATGAGAGGTACTGTTTTATACGGCTTTGGATATGTCACGCCAACGATACGTAGGACAGCTAAGAAATATTTACGTTGACTATTATAGTCTATATTCAGTAGACTTACCTGTTTTCTTTTCAAAGGTAGCGTGTGTTTGAGGATGGGCGCGAGCGGCGGCGCGTCGTCGCGCGCCTCCATCTCGTCCAGCAGCGCAGCGCATTTTTCCTTCTCCTGTTCCTCGTCGGCCACCAGCAGGAAGCGCCGCCACCGCGCCGAGTCGAACCCCCAGTGGCAGGTCCGGTTCTCGGTCGCGTGAGAGTGGCAGACGAACTTGCGAGCGCTGTACATCGCCCGGCATTCCAAACATTGCACTAAATTCAAATCCGCGGCGAACACTCCGCGTGCGCCGCCGAAGCACTCGTGGTAGACGCGGAAACCCGGCAGTTTATGCGGACGGGAGCTGTGCGGAGCGTGCAACAGAGCCGCACATAGGCGTTCTGCGTCCGTCTGCGTGATCAGCCCGCACGAGGGCGCCGACCGAGGCAGCACGCTAGTGGATTTCAACTCGTGCAGCTGCTCCGGTGTACACCGCGAACAGTATATTTGTAATTCGTCGCACACTCTGTTGATCTGTTCCAAGCTAAAGTCTGTGAGCACGGAGGTGAGGATCTGGGGAAGGCAGAGGCGCCGCTCGCCGCCCACGCTGAAGCAGGAGATCGGCTCGCCCTCGAGCAGCGTCTCGCCGCGCTCGCCGAGCACCGGGTCGGGCGCGAGCAGGATCAGCGGAGCGGCGGGCGGCGGCGGCGGCGGCAGCGGCGGCGCGCCGCGCGTCTCCGCCCGCCCGCAGCCGGGGCCCTGCAGGCTCCGCGGCGCGCTCGCCTGGTACGTCTTCAACACCGACGTTATATGAGGGGTCACTACATCCATTGTCGCTCGCCGCCGCGGGGAACGCGCATGTCACGGGCTACCGCGCGCCGGCACGCACGCCGCGCTCCGGCCGCGACCGACACATGTCTGCGAGTGCCGAGCCGTCGCGACGACCGGGCGAGCGCGCCCCGCGCCGGCGTCCCCACCCCGTCGCCGAACACACACCCGTGCAAAAATACGCAAATAAACGGTTCACATTGCGGATTTATTGGTCGTTTCGACTGGATATTCATGTGGCACACTTCCCTGGTTAGTATCGGAGCCTCGGATAAACAACTCGCGATGTGAGTAGTCCGAGAAGTGAGTACAAAATTGTACGTAATAGATGCGAGCCGCAGAGACGGGGGCGTGGATTCCGGCGACCGGCCGCAGTCAAAGCAGCAGACGGATGGCTCGGCTACTGGAGAGTCTAGCCAGCCCCCGCCCCGCACCGCCCGTCGCCGTGTCACGTGACCGACCTTCCCGTCAAAATATCCAGAATGGCGGCGCGAACTGAGCCCGCCCGCCTCAAAGAGTATAGAATATGTAGAGCTCTACCACTCTACATTACAATATTTCGCACAGAGAATGTTATAACTAGCTCGCTATTCAAATTAAATATTCCTCTGAGAAGACACACTGTATTTTGTTACACGTGGTTGCGTGATACATTATACATTTCTATTTAGGAATTTTAAAAAGGTTGTTGTTATCGTGACCCCTTTTCCTCAAGTCAGTCTCTGATTTCAATGTATTTAAATAAGATTAGCATATCCTGGCCTGGCAGACAGTCAATGACATTTGCAGGAAAATGCTTCCACATAATTGTTCTGGGAGTAAGTAAAAATGTACCCACCTAAATTAAAATATTAAATAAGAGAAATAAGATAAGGTATTGATTTTTTAGATAAACGATTAAAAATCACAGGTCAGTAGGATCACTATGCAAGTGTTTACTTATTTAAAAATATCGATGATAATTTGTATGTAATACAAAGAAGAAAACGATAGTTTAAGGTAGTTTCCAACCGAAATCATGTTTGGAACTGATGGCGAAACCGAATTTCTGTTTGTTGCAATTTCAATCGAAACCGAACCCGAAATTTTTAAATAAGCACAGGTCATACACAGCACAGGTGAACTCACTTTCAGTT
>NC_133485.1:18525848-18603605 GCF_025370935.1 Choristoneura fumiferana
AAAGAGCTGAGTGCTGCCGAGTGAGATGTGAGCAAGCAACTTTTGCATCCAAAAAAGTGTAAGTACTTACAAGCAGGGCTTGTTAACGTTACCAAATTCACACTATAAGTAACGTTAAATAACGGTAAAAATCATACATATACCTAGTACCGGTAAAAAAATATAACGTTAAATGGTAACTTAACTATAGTAACGTTACCTGATTAACGTTATTTTTACCGGTAAATTTACTTTACATTGTAGGGCTAGTTAACGTTACCAATTCACATTATTATAACGATACCGAAGTAACATTCGGTAATATTTGCTATGCTACCGAGTGTTGCCAATTTAGCGACTGTCGCTAGAACTAGCGATTTTTGCTTAAGTGTTAGCGACCAAAAAGGTTTTGACGACAAAAAATGGTTTAGCGACTTATCTGGCGACTTTTTAACCGACTTCAAAAAAGGAGGAGGTTCTTATGTTCCAATGTTAGTATTTTTATTATGTATGTTCGCCGATTACTCAGTCAATTGTGGATCGATTTTCAAAATTCTTTTTTTATTCGAAAGGATAGTCTTTTGAGGTAGTCACATTGTCACCAAGTCAAGATCTGATGATGGGATTTTAGGGAAATCGAGGGCAAACCTCAATTTTAAAGGCACACCTATGGCGATTTTGGCATTTTTAGCATTAAAATAAGCATTTACATTCAGAAAGTATCATTTGTAACTTATACCTGATGAAGAAGACCGTGATGACCAATGGAACTCATCAAAGCTAAGTAATGCTCGCTCGTCTATAAACGATCATGATGAATATACCTAGATAAGCGACTAAGAAGGAGCTTTAAGTTAACTGATCTGATGCTGAAGCTGGAAGGTAGGCAACGGAACTCTGTTATAAAACAACGTACCTAAGCCGTGTTTTGGGCTTAATGGAATCGTTGTGAGATGTTCTTTGGCTACGAATCACTAAAATGTGAGAAATAAAGAAAAATTATAACAAAAAAGAAAAAATAAAAAAATAACGGAAAATGGAACTGACTACAAATCCTTGAAAATTTTTTTAGGTACAGTCACCAGCATTAATATCTGCTACAGCGGAGTGTGCACAAAATATCTGACACGTCCTTCGGCCTAGAAATAGAGTCGTATCAGATATTTATGCAGATTTGTTGTGTCGGATATTGGTGCTGGTGACTGTACTAGTAGCTCGAAGTCGGTGACTCAGCACGACCCAGCAGGATGGAACCCATAGTATGTAGGTGAGGTAGACGACTATTGTTTCATTCCTGCAGGGCTACTACGAAACCCGAAACTCGAAGTTCGTGTCGTGGTCCCTCCCTCTGACTACTACTACTACTAGACTATTGTAATACGAGAGCGAGCGAGAGGGACGGTATGATTTGAACTTCGATTTTCGAGTTTCGTAGTAGCCCTGCACAGTTGTGTTTCGACCGCGCGTTGATTACATTACAACGCCACGCAATGACAAAGTTTTCGGCGAAACTGCAAATGACAGCAGATCCACTCTGAAAAAGGATGGAGTGTCGTATTTCAAGTTTCTTTAAATTTACGAAATTGCATAACTATCTTGATGTTTTTTTAGCATTTTGCTAAAAAATTTACATTTCAATTGCTAAAACAAAATATGCTCGCCCCGTGTTCGTATATGTCTTTTTCGCACCTTAATCAAACTCTCGAGACAAAAAGAGACAGTCTAGCTTCCGCGGAGTGGAGAAAGCTGTGGACTTGAATAGTCTATTTTTTTATTTTAATGTTGAACGTAATTATTAATAACTTAATTTAACTTTGTTTTTCTATTAATTTCATTTTATAAATTGCTGTGTTAATAAAATTATTATTGAGAAAGGATACTATATTCATTTTGTCTGGCTTTTTTTTAACATTAATACATTGACAACATGAAGTTAAACATAATTTGTTAAAGAAATAAAGATCATTTTCCCAAAAAGTGATTCAAAGACAAATATACGATCTCAATATAAGTATGACATATGCACTGTCCGACCCTCTAGCTATATACTCAAAAAGAGCACTTATGTAAATGGAATAAAAGTTTATAATCACTTACCTGAATATTTAAAATCATTAGATGGTGCACAATTCAAAAATAAACTTAAACAATTTTTGTAGTGCGAGTGCTTTTATGATCTAAATGAATACTTTTTGAAAAAATATTAGAATTCATGTAAAAATAATAAATTATAATTATATTTAAGTAATAAATTGTACGTCCGAAATGGGCAAACTGTTGAAACTTCTCATGCATAAATGTTAACATAATTTGTACACGGTTTTGAACAATAAACGTTCCTTATTTCTTAATGAAAGTTTAGAAATTTCATTGTTCGCTATATACAAATTCAGCATGTAAGTCATCTACTTGGTTTTTAGGTTCCCTTATAGTTACGGACCCTTATAGTTTCGCTCTGTCTGTCTGTCCATCCGCAGCTTTGCTCAGGGACTATCAATGCTAGAAATCCGTACTTAATTTTGCAGTAATATATATGTAAATGAACTAAAATAATTTCCTTGCTTGCTTGCTTGGAAATTATTTTAGTTCATTGATATGGACCTCCGCAAAGTAACCCCTGATTCAATAAATTAATATATATGTAAATTATGCCGACAAAATGGTTCAATAAAAAATTAAAAATATTTTTCTTTTGAGTACTATATGTAAAGTGGGAATGTTTTTTTTTCTCATCCAACCTTGTAGTGTGGGGTGTCGTTGGATATAGTCTAAGGAGGTGGCATGATTTTTTAAAACGTTCTTGGAAACGGAATAATTCTCAAGAAAACTTAACCGTTATAGTTTTTCTCGTAAGTTCGATATACCTACTACTATTCTGATTTTTTCACCCACCGGTTTACATTTTAGAGGGGGGGGGACGCTCGATTTTAATGAAAATTTGCACTTTAAAGTTGAATATTTTGCAAACGAATCACTGAATCGAAAAATCGTTTCAGCAAGCCCCTAATGGTTTTAAAAGACCTATGAGACTGAGAGGTGACAGGATTTTTTAAAACGATCATGGAAACGGTTAGATTAATTTTTATGTGTTGTAGAGTGGTCTGCCTGCTCTCAATGGTTACAACTTGCGACTTTGAGATATAGCGCATGAAAAAGGCTTCATTGTTGCGAAAAAAAAAACGATAACAGAAATGGTCAGTTTTAGTACATATTCAAAGTATGGCGTCTCCTCATGTGAAACGAATCGGTCTGCCTGCTCTCAGTGGTTGTCTGGTTGTATATCGGAGCTATGACGCGCGCAAGTCGCTATATTGTTGTGAAAAAAAATACCGGCCAAGAGCGTGTCGGACACGCCCGAAATAGGGTTCCGTAGCCTTTACGAAAAAAATGAAGTACTTAATATTTTTGTAAGGATTTCATATTTTGTACGGAATATTCCAAGTTTAGGTATATTTTATACCTTAGGCTGGTATTTACTAATAAACTTCTAATAATTCTCAAGCAAACTTAGCCGTTATAGTTTTTCCTTGTAAGTTTGATGTACTTACTACCATCCTGAATTTTTTCACCGGTTTAGATTTTAGAGGTGGGGGGGGGGACGCTCGATTTTAACGAAAATTTGCACTAAAGTTGAATATTTCGCAAACTAATCACTGAATCGAAAAATCGTTTTAGCAACCACCTAATGGTTTTAAGAGACCTATTCAAGATACCCACACTACAAGATTGGGTGAGAAAAAAATCACCCCCACTTTACGTCTATGGGAGGTACAGTCAGCGTCATTTAGTACGTAGGAGTCACGATCACCAAATACTTGGAAACATACAAAATAGTCATTACCAGTGACTCAGTCAAAGCGTTCAAATTGTTCGAGACATCCATCGTGTACAAATATACCGGATCCGTACACAATACGAAATCCTTAGAAAATATTAAGTACTTGATTTTTTCGTAATGGCTCCGAAGCCTTTCTTGGGCGTGTCCGATACGCTCTTGGCCGGTTTTTATCGGTCAAATATAAGTCAATGTAGCCAAACTTTTTACTTAACCAAACTGTATTGAGCCATGTATGAGTTGGTGGTGTTAAACGTGTTATTTTAATGAGGTAAGTACAGTGAGGCTTTACGATATGTTCAAAGAAACTCATTCATTACAATAGAGTTTTGAAATAAATAACAACCATCCGTTGTCTCCGCTTTACTCCACTGCCTCCGTTCCGCTCCACTACCTCCACTCCGCTGCCTCCGCTCCACTCTACTATCTCCGCTCCGCTGCTTCTGCTCCACTCTGCTGCCTCCGCTCCGCTCCGTTGCCTCCGCTCCGCTCCGTTGCTTCCACTCCGCTCTGCTCTGCTGCCTCCACTTTACTCACTGCCTCCGCTCCACCCACTACCTCTGCTACGTTGTCTCCGCTCCACTCCACTGCCAACGCTCCACTCCGCAGCCTCCGCCCGCCGCCTCCTTTCCGCAGCCTCCGATCCGCAACCTCCACTCCGCAGCCTCCGCTCCGCAACCTCCGCTCCGCTCCACAGCCTCCGCTCCGCAGCCTCCGCTCCGCAACCTCCGCTCCGCCCCGCAACCTCCGCTCCACTCCACAGCTTCCGCTCCGCAACCTCCGCTCCACTCCGCAGCCTCCACTCCGCAACCTTCGCTCCGCTCAGCAGCCTCTGCTCCACAACCTCTGCTCCGCTCCGCAGCCTCCGCTCCGTAACCTCCGCTCCGCTGCGCAGCCTCCGCTTCGCAACCTCCGCTCCGCCCCGCAACCTCCGCTCCGCTCCGCAGCCTTCGCTCTGCATCATCATCCTCATCCTCATCCCGTAAAATGAAGCAATGGAGTGCCGAAAAAGTTTCTCGATGAGGGCTACGGCATAGATGTCGCTAGCGTCACTGCTTAAGTGGCTAAATAAGAAACAAACAAGCTGAGATATGAGGTGCATAGGGGAAATTCGTGTCGGTACCGTTGACCATCAGTGGTGTAGCGGTATAGCACGCGGTACGGAATACCGAGGACCTGGGTTCGATTCCCAGTGATGGTCTTATTTTTCTGGTTTTTCTGTGCATCTATATTTCAGTTTGTATTTTCAATTTAGGTTTTACGGGATGACCGTAAAAGTAAAAATTTGGAATTGAAATAAAAAATACAAAAAGATTCCAAAAAACCAATCTTAACCATTTTAATGACTGTAGTTTTTGATTGCCTTGACTTGAGGTTTGATTTTTTCACAGCTTTCGGGACTATTGACCTGAGTTTAGGGTTTTAATTTCAACTCGATACCTATACTCCGCGCGTTTACGAGATAAACGGACGGACAGCAAAGTAATCCTTTAACGGTTCCCTTTTTATCCTCTTGAGGTACGGAACCCTAAAAAACATTTGTTCCGACGCTTTTCAAATTTCGACCTATTTACTTGAAAATATGAGGATGAAAGTTCTTAAGGAATTCCAAACAAATTTACGATCAGTATATTTATTACAAATATGTGTAGCTATGCTTACTAAAAATGCCGTCTTAAGTATACTTAATCCTTACCTTACCCTCCTAACTTACAATAAAGGACGTAAGGTGTCAAGAGCTCAATATGAAGAATTAGTCCTTTTGTGTTGGCAGGGTAGAATACACGTCGTATTGCTAAAATGTGGCTACCCGCAAAATAATGTATGTTTTACCAAAGAACATCGGATGGATGGAAGAACAAAAAAAATAGTTTATATCTATAGCAATGTAATAAAAATAGGTTATTTCGGTAAACCGTAGAAGTTTTTATGTACCTACTATTATTGGCAGAATAGGTATCCTAAATAAATTAAATACTTCCCATTACATATTACATACGATTTAACAATCGAATGTTCAGAGACAAATCCTTTAAAAGGAAATATTTTAGTGTAAGTAAGTAATCTTTAACTAATAAGGTTTCAAATGATTAAAACAATAAACTTTAATTTATAAAACATTCAATTGTATTTATTTCCTAAAAACTCGAAAATCAATCATATTCTAATAACTTGTCGCTCGTACAAAGTCACATAATTTTCCGTGAAATCCGCCGTGAGTCCGCGAGCAAGCGCCAACTTGTCAATGGGCGCGCGAGAAATTGAGGTTCCTACCCTGCCTACTTCCTTTTGTAAATAAATAATGCTTTCTAAAAGTATCGCGATTAATACATGAAATAACTAATTAGGTACCGAATAATTCGTTCAAGTTTGTAGTCATATATTTATTGTAATTTAAAATAATAATGCTTAAATACATAGACAGACACATTTTAAGTAGGTTTAAATAAAAATATATGATTAACGATTACATTTATTTACACATCTAAGCCATACCTACATACCCTATAGTACTAGGGTATTGCGAAAGTCAGCCCTGTGTGTCTTACGCACACATTGACGCGTGTACAGACGTCGTCGTGCCTATGTAGATTCAAGGACGCGTATTTTGTATGGCGTGGCCGCCCTGTGGCGCCGTTGTACGTTCACGACGCCGTAACGTGCACCGCGCGGCACCGTGGCCCATCGGCCGCCGCGCCATTTTACGTTGATGACGCCGCAATGTGGACATGTGGCCGGCAGGGCTACTACGAAACTCGAAGTTCGTATCGTACCGTCCCTCTCACTCTCGTATTAAATAATATAAGCGTCAGCGGGACGGTACGATACGAACTTCGATTTTCGAGTTTCGTAGTAGCCCAGCGGGCCCTTCAGTCCCAAAGTAAGCAAAGTTTATGCTATGGGTACCTAACCTACTAAGCATCGAATAAACAAACATTCAACATAATTTTAAACATTTAACATTATACATACATACTTAAATTAGTACATTACTGCAGAGGCCATGAAGTAAGGGATTGATGGACGAGTTCGGGGTAGACGGATAAAACGAGTCCAGCAATCCCTGTTCTGGCCGAGGTTTGTGTAGTGCTTTTCTCAAACAATGTGAGGAAATATTTCATTCATCCATCCATCCATCCATCCAGCCATCCATCCATCCGTCCGTCCGTCCGTCCGTCCGTCCGTCGCATCGCATCGCATCGCATCGCATCGCATCGCATCGCATCGCATCGCATCGGTGCAAAGCGATGCGAAGCGGTGCGAAGCGATGCGAATCGGTGCGAAGCGATGCGAAGCGGTGCGAAGCGATGCGAAGCGGTGCGAAGCGATGCGAAGCGGTGCGATGCGATGCGATGCGATGCGATGCGATGCGATGCGATGCGATGCGACGCCAAGCGACGCCAAGCGACGCCAAGCGACGCCAAGCGACGCCAAGCGACGCCAAGCGACGCGAAGCGACGCCAAGCGACGCGAAGCGACGCCAAGCGACGCGAAGCGACGCCAAGCGACGCGAAGCGACGCCAAGCGACGCGAAGCGACGCCAAGCGACGCGAAGCGACGCCAAGCGACGCGAAGCGACGCCAAGCGACGCCAAGCGACGCGAAGCGACGCCAAGCGACGCGAAGCGACGCCAAGCGACGCGAAGCGACGCCAAGCGACGCGAAGCGACGCGAAGCGATGCGAAGCGATGCGAAGCGATGCGAAGCGATGCGAAGCGATGCCAAGCGATGCCAAGCGATGCCAAGCGATGCGAAGCGATGCCAAGCGATGCGAAGCGATGCGATGCGAAGCGATGCGAAGCGATGCGATGCGATGCGAAGCGATGCCATGCGAAACGATGCGATGCGAAGCGATGCGATGCGATGCGATGCCAAGCGATGCCAAGCGATGCCAAGCGATGCGAAGCGATGCCAAGTCATGCGAAGCGATGCCAAGCGATGCGAAGCGATGCCAAGCGATGCGAATCGATGCCAAGCGATGCGAAGCGATGCCAAGCGATGCGAAGCGATGCCAAGCGATGCGAAGCGATGCCAAGCGATGCGAAGCGATGCGAAGCGATGCCAAGCGATGCGAAGCGATGCGAAGCGATGCGAAGCGATGCGATGCGAAGCGATGCGAAGCGATGCGATGCGATGCGAAGCGATGCCATGCGAAACGATGCGATGCGAAGCGATGCGATGCGATGGATGGATGGATGGATGGATGGATGAAAAATATTTCCTCACATTGTTTGAGAAAAGCACTATACAAGCCTCGGCCAGAACAGGGATTGCTGGACTCGTTCTATCCGGCCTCGTCTACGACTCGGCCGTCTACCCCGAACTCGTCCATCAATCCCTTACTTCATGGCCTCTGCAGTAATGTACTATTATGCACCCAAGACTCGAGAACAGATATTCGTATTTCTCATACAAATATCTACCCCTATAAATTTCACCTTGATACCTCCACGCGTTCCTGAGAAAAAGCGTCTTAACAGAAAGACAGACGGACAGAAGGACAAAAGTGATCCTACAAGGGTTCCGTTTTTCCTTTTGAGGTACGGAACCCTAAAAACGACGAGGAATGCGCGTATTGCGCGTGCATACTCGCTCGATAAATGAGGATAATCTGCCATTTAACGTTACCCAAGCTTACCGGTAAATAGTAATATAAATACCGTTAAAATGATTTAACGATACTTTTGAATTAACGTTAATTTAATGAATAGCTGATAACGTTACCATTTTTTATACCGGTAAAAAGTTGTATAAGTAACGGTAAATCGTTTAACGTTAATTATGATTTAACGTTAAATCTGTTTGACAGTTGGTAACGTTACCATTTTTTAACGGTATTTGAAGCCCTGCTTACAAGCTTCTTGGATGTGAGATGACTAAGTCATGACTTGTTCTTTAAAAATAATGTAAACAGTGGCCCAACTCTTTATTAGTTAAACACAGGGTAATTTTATTTTTTAATTAGTTAATAACTATTTTCGTGAGTCTTTTAGACGATTTTTACAAGAACTCATCGTCATCGAGCTAATTTTGCTATTGGTCACACCAAAACATATTTATTCGGTCGGTAAATGAATGATGAATACATTCGTTCATCTGTTCCGTTTTGAGCTTTTTTTGATAATTGCAATTTTATGAATACCTTAGCTTTATTATTCCATCGCACTAGTTTATTTTAAAAATATTATAAAATTAAGTTATTTATTAAAATACTTAACACGCAATCTACATTAATTAAACGATGTAAAAAAAATATAGAAGTGGGAAAACTAAAACTATTATTCAATTGTATTTTCATAATCTTAAGTTTCTTTCATGCATATATATTATAAATCAAAGCAGTATATGTATTTAGTATTTTAGAACAAGAACCTCTAAAAATCGAGAAAATCAGCAACAATGGGTTGCCAACCAGAGAAAGAGAAACGGAACGTACATAACATTTGGTTACATTTTACCAAAGCATTTTACTAGGCATTTTACATTCACTTCACTGTCCCTTGTCAAGTTGCTGTCTTTGTCTATGCTTCAAGTTTCAATGCTACCACCATACAGACACTGATAATCAGCTGACCTTTCCTTATCATAAACGTCAAAGTGTCAAAACATTGTGGGTAGGGTGAGGGCGAGCGAGCTTTTATTTTCCGCGAGTGACACATTCTTTCTTGTTCATTGACAAACGCTGTGATTATTTGCTTTACATCTCTTGCTCTCCGCTGCAAATATGTGTAACGACTTAGACTTTTACATGAAACCAATAGTCCTGGTCACGGGTTTCGGTCCCTTTGATGACCATCCCGTGAACGCCAGCTGGGAGGCTGTGAAGCTGATGAATAAGGAAGCTATCGAGGATAAACACCGCATTGAACTGGTGACGCTAGAGATCCCTGTTACCTACCAAAATGTGGATGAGTTCGTGCCAGCGTTGTGGGAAACTCACGAACCTAAGGTAGGTAACAGCACAGAATAAGTAGTTAACAGTACCTACGATGTAATGGAGTAGCAAACGAACAGACCCAACCAAATGAAGCCTGATGGAAAGTGAACACACCCATTAGAGTTGCCAGACCTTTTTTTGGGCTTTTTGTGAGCAAAAAGCGGGATTCTTTCGTCAAAAGCGACAGTATAAAAAAGTTTATAATCAGTAGTTTTGAAATGCTTATCTTTTTATGTTTAAAAAAAAATATTGGAACGTCCCGCCAAAATCAGGACACTGCCTCAGCTCAGACCCTAACCTGAAAATTATTAAATTACCTATAGCAAAAAAAATATATACATAGTGGTACATTTAAGCACTAATAATGCCAAGACAGAAAATAGTAAGCAAACATTTTGGGGTCCTATTTCTTTGTTGCACTGGGGCCCTGGGTTACCTAGCTAGACCACTGAACAAAATTGTATTCCTCCCAGGCTTTAACAGGTTTCATGTCTCATGAGTCACATATGACTCATGCATTTTTTTACCTTACTAAAATTATTTTATTCCTAGTCATTACAAATTAACATGATTAAATTTAAATATATCTTTTCTGATTCAAAATAAGCTTTAGAAATAGTGCAAATCCACTCCTGAATAAGGAAAAGAAACTACAATTTTGGCAAATATAATTATTTCAGCTTATGATCCATGTGGGGGTCTCCAGCATAGCAAACTGCTTCACCCTTGAGACGCAAGCTCACCGAAAAGGCTACCAAAGACAGGACTACTTTGAGCAATGTCCTGCTAACCATATATGCACTGCCGAGGGGGCTATCAGGATACACACCAAGCTCAATGTGGAACGTATTTGTAAGGAGTTCAATGATGGAGCAGAGGAGAATGTCAGCGCTGTTTCTTCTAAAGATGCTGGGAGGTAGGAAAAATGTAATATTTTTCTTTTTATTAGCACATTATTTGCATAACGAAACCTAAGATATTTAAAAACGAAAAAGTTTTCTGGTGCATCTAGGGTTGCCATACGTCAGGATTTGTCCGGACATGTCCGTATTTTTGACCCTTTGTCAGGATTACGGCCGGACTTGCCAAGTGTCCGGATTTTTAGAAATGACCTCATTAAAAAAAAATTAAACATTTGTTTTCATGATACATTTATTACACCGTTTTTATGAGTGAAATGATAAATAACTAATCAACAAAATTAATAATACTTCTTTCAAAGCAACTGTTACAAGAAATGTCAGGACTTTTAGGGTGATGTCAGGATTTTTATTTTTTTTATATGGCAACCTTAGGTGCATCAGATTTGGGATTCAATCAATATTTTCAACTTCAAATCTTATCTAGGGCACTTGAATATTTTATAAATTATATGAATAAACAGGAATGAGATGAATAAACACAAAACCTGCATATAAATAAACACAGGAATCATAGGGAAGGAAAAAAATAAAATAAAAAATTTACATATAAACTAAAGTTCAAAATATATTAGCAAGATTTGTTGACAACTAAAATCAGCTGAAATTATTTATGGTTGTTTTGGTAATATTTTATTAGTTATTTATTAGCTAGCTCTCTTGAATAAGCAATAAGAAAACATACAACACTTATTTTGTAATATTTGGTATGTACGGAACCGCTAATATCAATTGTGAAGAAAAAATTGTGACTCACTAATCTTTACATCAATCTTTATGGAAATAAAAGAATTTCTCATATTTTATGTCACGCAGTATGGCCGATAAATAAATCTTGACTGATAATAAATCTTGCAACTATGGAATAGGTATCTGGATCTGCTTTATGTATAAACATAACTAATAAGGGCAATGACGACAGTGCAGTGCAGTGAAGCGTGGAAAACTGCAACGCAATCTCGTAAAAATAAAATGTACATGATCAACCTTATTTTAATTTAAATTTACGTACATACAGATAGAACTACAAAGTGAAGCGGCCAGTAAAACTTTGCATACGTAAGGCGCCATTCTTTTATTTATTACGCAAGACGATTTTTGCCAGTTCTCAAGACCCCTCCCCCCTTGTAAGAAAAAATACTTAAGACATGGCCAACCGACACCAACCCCCTTAAGTAATACGTGATGTGATGTGATGGGCAAAGTACGGCTCGCCAAGGGATTTAATCCGGCCCACCGACGTTCGTTCGAAGTGAATAGTACCTACCTGTATAGCCCACGATCATAATATAATTTCATTATTTGGCAAGAACATAAAAAGCATAAAATACAACGGTCTAATCCTGGCCCTCCTCTAAAATATTTGTAACTTTCCGGCCCCCATGAAGAAAGTTTGCCCAACACTGGCCTATACACATCCCACTGCCGGGCACAGTTCTCCTCTCAGAATGAGAACACTTGGGCCGTAGATACCACGCGAGCCCAGTGCGGATCGGGAACTTCACACGCACCATTAAATGTTTATGGTATTTTTCCGCCCCCTACTACGCTACGCCACTGATAAAGGGTCTTATTGACTCATTCGACAGACGTGATGACGCATTCGTTTACGCTTTATTTGGCTATTATTGTTTATTAGTCACGATTCATCGTTTCACGTCAAAAACCCATAGAGTACTTGCTAACCACGCTTACATGCATTTAAGTTTAGCATGCAAATAAATTCGCCTAGCTGCAGAAAAAATTGGCAGCAAAAACGCGTTTATTTAACGAAACTCATAAATGTATATTTTCTCCTTTCAGATATCTCTGCGAATATATCTACTACACGTCTCTCAGCGTAGACAACACTCGGACGCTTTTCGTACACGTCCCAGACACGAACCTCTATCCCTCGGAACAGACGGCCCGCGGTCTCGAGAAGATCCTGGACCTTTGCCTCGAGCAGATCAGGGAGGCTGAAGACAGCAAAGAGGTCGCAGAAGTTCCGACGGCTATGTCGGAGAGTAGTATTGAGAGCAACAAGGTTTAAGACTACGAAGTTGGGCGAGTACTTCGACGGTAGTGCTAAGTTTTTTAATGCCTTTGATAGTTGCCGTGTTATGATAAAAGCATAAATGAAAAATTATGTTGTTAAGATCGAAAGCTAGTGCAACAGCTGTATCGAGCATCACTGTCCCAGATTACTCGCTCTTTTTCCCAACAATATACTTTTTCATTTATGTCTCGACAACTGACGAAGGCATTAAGAAACTAGAAGCACTGTACAACTTTATTGAATTGATATTAAGGTTAAGGTTGAGTATACTTAGGGACTGTTTCACCACCCATTGATTATTTGACTGATAAATGTGATGCAGTCTCCGTCTATTCGAACAAAACATAAGCCACGTATCCACTAGAGGCAGCCTCGGGCCGAGCGGCTGCCTCGCTCCGAGGCCGCGCAAGTGGAGACGCTGCCAAAGGCACGGCTCAGACTGAGGCTCCTTTGAGCACGGCCAAAAAACCGACAAAATATGGCTCGGCTCGCGGTGCTCGGCCTGAGGCTGCTCTAATGGATACGCGGCTATACAGAGACGGCATCACATTTATCCGTCAGATTAATTTAATCAATGATGAAACAGGGGGTTAGTGTAATAACTTTGTCTGCATCAATGTCTTTGTAGTCGAACAAATTGAATCATGACCCAGGGTGGAACCTTTGTGCTACTAATGTCATGTTGACATCTCATACTTTTGTCAAGGGAATCATAGTGAAATTGATTATTAAAAGGTTCCACCCTGGTTCAGGATTAAATTTGTTCGACCGTACACTAGTTGTAGGTTCACGTAATTCCAGTTTTGCCAGTGCCATTGTCATAACGTGCATTTAGTTCAGCAATAAGCACCACTTGAATGTTTACAGATTCTTACTTATACGTTGGAATGAGCTAGGTTTGCCAACTGTAAGAACTTATGTACCTTTATTATCGAACCTATTATATTTTTCCTCCTTACTACTATTTCAGCTAGTTCGTCAGTTAAGTGCGGTTTTCGTTGCCCGTTTCTACTATCTAGTTTTCATTTTTATCAAATACTGAACATTTGGTATTAGGTTTATGGACGCGCCGTTTTTTCTTCAAAATATTTCTTTGTGTTCTATATTTTTTCCCGAGATATAGTTGGTAGCCCTAAATGGGACTGCTTTTAGAGTAATTTAACGAGAAAATAAACTTTAACCTTTGAAATCCACTATCAGTCATGGGGCTGTTCTGGATGTTCTTGGACAGGCCTACTGTCTACGTATTTATAAGATGTAGTGTAACAGTACCGTACGAAGTAATTTTACGTAATCTAGATCGTAAGGAAAATTGAGAATTATAATAAAAACGATTTGTATCAATTTATAATTTTCTCAGAATAATACTTAGGTACCGTTTAGAACCACGAGCTTTACAGAAAAGGAAAAAATCGTGAGGAAAACTGTACAAACATGCAAAGCGATTCAATGGTGTGTGAAGTACCCAACCGCGCTGGCCCCGCGTGGGAACTAGGGCCCAAGCCCTCTCATTCTGAGAAGGCCTGTGCCCAGCTGTGGGACGTATATAGACTGGGATGAAGACCATTTAGAAACTTAGCATTATGCTAGCTTTTAGGGTAAGGACCAAGAATGTAATGTAAGCAACTTGTATACATAATAATAACAGAAGCGAAACTCCATCAATAATCAGTGATTATTAATCACACACTAGCCAGCCCACAGGACGTAAGTGTAGCGCTGAACTTTAATTTCTGCGCATGACAGTCGCGCACTCACCTACGATACCTTTGTACTTTTGAGCTTTAACGGTCACCGCTAGACTTACGAGTCGCGGCCTGTACTTTGTCGACTAACGTACCCGCTCATGCATTCATATTCAACACGTCTGTGCTGTAGTACGGCATAAGATAGCCGTAGAAAGAGATGATAAATACGATTGCGTGTGTCCACGCGTTAGATAATCCAAGGTCTAAGCATATTGGATGAACGTAAAGTTTCTCTTCTAATAAAATTATTTGTAAGAGTTGTTATATTCTTCAGCCATTCTTGCAACAAAAATCAAAATTAAACCGTTTAGTTAAGTGTCAAAATAAAGTAGCCCATAATCTAGATCCAAAGGATATTATTGAATGTTTCAAGTACCTAGTACTATTTTATTTTTGTTCAGTTATTATAACTCCACTCCAGTATTATTTACAAAGTATTTTTACGCGGTGGAGGTCTTAGCCTTAAAAGCTCTAAATTTATTTATATAATTTATGTGACAAGCCGATTATTTATTTTGAAAATAAAATTATTTTTGATGACAACAATTGTTTTTTCTATTGAATCTATTCCAATCATTTTGGTCAGTTACGCCAAGTTCAGTATCTTACAAAAGAGAATTTCGACAGTTATAGTTATAATGAGTAAGTACTCATTTTGAGTCGCCGTGTTGTACTCAATGCAGCAGAAAAGAAAACGCGACTCACAGTTAAAAAAAAAATTACGCTCGTCTGTCTTCACCCTGGTCGTACGTTTAATGTTATTTTTGTAACATGGAAAGTTTTTAAATTTAATCACATTTATTACCGTAACATTCATGTGAATGTTTTAAAAATAATAATAATATAAATAAACAAATAATATGATCATGTGTGAGTCACAAGTGATTCCTGCAGGCAACCGGTTAACCCATCGAACGCCCTGCGCGCCACAGTGGCGCGTATCTAAGTACCTACTCGTGATCGATCAGTCAATTTTTGTTGTTAGTTTCGATCACCTTTTAACATAGGGTACTAGCTTACCCAAAAGTCGTTGGTCGCGCGACGGGTTAATTTTCGGAATACGTGCGTTTCACATTAACCCTTAATAAGGCAGAGGCGATTTAGCGACCACATGCATTGACTTTGAAATTCAACCTTATTGCTTTAGTGATAAGTTACAATATTGATTGTAATTATTGAAAATACTACTAGCTTTAAAAATATCCTTTGTCAGGTATATTCGATAGCAGCTTTTGATTGTGGTAGTGTGCTCCAACAGGTGGAGCCTTATTAAGGGTTAAGCTTTTCGATGAGAGAAAGGAAAACGAAATAAGCCGGCGAATAATTTCTCTTCCCCGCTGGACACGTGCCCAGGGCCCAGCGATTAATTGGGGCCCCCTAGCCCCTACTCCATTACCAAACGATAATCGAAAGCAGCATGTTGTGCCCAGGTCCTCTAACAGGTGAAAGACGGCCGTTTCTCGGGTGTCTGAGAAGTTCCCAATCGGCATTGAGCCCGCTTGGAAACTGCATTCTATTGACCGCAATGTTTTTTCGTTAGCGTAAAATGCCACATTTCCAAAATACTACCATTACCTATACTTATAACATACCCATTATATACCAGATGTACAAAATAATACATTAGACATTTTTATTACTGTTTATTCATGGTAATTTGAAATATTTTTTTCTAAATAAATCCCGAAAACACTACAACTTGAGCGTCCACTGGATCGGAATCGGAGCGTACAGTCAAGGGCAAAGATATCTACACGGCTAAAGTTGCAAAAATATGTATACACGGCCTTAATGTGCATAAAGTCGTACATACATATTTTTGTAACTTTGGCCGTGTCGATATCTTTGCCCTTGACTGTACACGCCCTGTATGTACGAGGCGTCGGGTATTTTAAAAGATATCGTAAGAAAGTAATGCCGATGTGGTGCACGCATAGATACCGTAGAGATCTATACAAAACAACAAATCCGTCCATTTCGTTATGCCGGCTGTACACACTCGCCTCTCGCCTCTCGCCGAAAGTCTTGGGCGAGAAGCTCTCGACGAATGCACACCATGTACACACTTGTGCACGTCATTTGAACCGAGGATATCGGCCACGATGGACCTGGAAACTGCTGCTGCCGTTTGTCTTTGTGCTGTTAGTTATTATCATTACTTACACATATATCATATGTATACACATATACGATCGTTGGACCACATTTTTAACCGATAGCGAACGTCTTTACACAAATACAGTAAGCGGGCAACTAAATGAACGAGTGTGTACATGCTTGGTCTCGTTTACCTCGCGAGAGCGGACGAGACCCTTTGACTCGGCCCCAAAAAACCGACACGCGGCCGAGGCGATCCGAGGCGAGAACCGAGCGGGCGAGACAAGGCGAGAGCATCATGTACACACTCGTTCTCGGTCAGTCTCGGGGTGTCTCGGCGAGTGTGTACAGCCGGCATTACGGTCTAGATAGGTATATTTAGTGAATTTAAATAAAACAGCAGCTAAGTCAACAGATTTATTGCTTAATCCTCTTCCTCGTCGTTAGCGGCGCCGCCGGACTGGCCCTTGCGCAGGTTCTTCCTCTTGACGCGGCCGGGGCGGCCGCCGCCGAACGGAGACTTGAGCGAGAAGTCGATGTGCTTGCCAGAGTCCAGACGCACGATGAACGACGGGATGTTTACCACTTGCTTGCGGACGCTGCGGGGGATAAGACGAAGTTAGAAAAAAGTTTCCGGTCCCATGAATCACTATGACTCATGAACGCAGTTTTATCTTAGGTGCGTTATTTATTGTCTAAATAAACGTGGTTTGCGCTTTGCTCGACAGACAAGCGGAACTTTGTTGTATTAAAACACAAAATTCTTTTAAAGGCGATTAGCACGCGCTAATATCTTTCGTTTGGCTCTTTTTCTTAGGAAAAGCGACACGCCCAACAAGAGAACACCACGCTTACTAACCATTCCCTATTATTCCTAGAGTAAAACTGTAAAATAATGGTGAAATGAACTTTACCTGCATCAGTCTCAAAGAGACATAACATTTCAAGACATTGGAATCAACACGAGGTTGACCAAGTGGTCTTTAGGAACATTTCAAAGCCATCACAGCTCATGTGCAGTTCTGCTACCTGTTAGATTAGTTTACTTGATGAAAACTGCTGTTTTACAACATTTACACATCAAATAGGTGGTTGACTAGGATGGATTCCAGAATTATCCATAGTACAACAAAAAAACTAACATGTCTTAGACATGTTAATTTTTCTGTAGTTTTGTATTTAATACTTTCTTTCACTACACAAACTACAGGAAATATTTTTCTCAATAATCCACAGTGCAAGAGATGGGAAAACAAATTGCCAAATCCATGCTTATTGGTTTGGATGCAATCTTCTGGGAATTTATTTTCCAACTTATTACGACCAAACAAATAGAAAGAAACCCTTTTGCAGTACCCAGATTGCAGAGAATATTTATAAATAAAAAAATAATATTTTCAGGTGCGCCGGGCGGGCTGTGAACCCGCATGACTAAACAACTTTTTTTTTGTTATTAGCAGAATGGTCAACGAAATAAAAGTTTTCGGGTGCGCCAGATTCAAAATCCCAAAAACTTTTTCATTTTAAAATAATCTTAGACATCAATAAGCAAACTTTCTGCTACTAAAAAAAGCCCAGTGAATCTTTAAAGCTTCATCAGATGGTCACAAAAATAACTGCAAGACATTATTATCAGGGCTTCTGCTAGCTGACGCGGTTTGCACAGACCGGGTGAAAAATAGTATGAGCAGCGCTAACTTCGCGCATCACATCAGACTGATTTTGCCTGTACCCACCCGCATCCGCACGCGTGCTCCCGCTCGTGCACCCGCAACAGCTAGCGTAGGCTCACAAGTGTAGCAAATCTCTTAGTTAAGTAAGAACATATTACCGGATGTGCCTCTGCCTAATGAGGATACGGGCGTGATGGATGGACTTGGCGAGACCAGCCTTGAACACCTGGGTCTGGAGACGGCGCTCCAAGAAGTCCTCGATCTTCAGACCGAGCACGTAATCGAGCTTCATCTGTTTCTCATCCAGCACTCCGATGCGGACCAGCCGACGGAGGAGCGCGTTACCTGAAAGGAGGATAGTCAGATTGGGAGGTTCCAGAGGGTTTGGAGAGAAAAAGTCGTCGAGTCAGTTGAATTGGGTGTCAACATTAATGTTTTGACAAGAGGTGTCATTGTAATCATCATATGAACTGGCTGGTAGTTGGATTTTGATGACTGGAAAACATTATTTCGCTCTATGCTAGCCATCAGTAGTGTGGCGACGTAAAAAACTACTTACTCTCATAGCATTGTTGCCGAAATTATCAGTGACAAAGAATATGTTGCATAAACTTAGTGCAAAGTGTTGCATCTGAAGTCCTGTTTAAACTCCAGGTTGCCTAATCGAAATGTTCACTCTAGGCTACTGTCAGCCATACTAAATACGAAATAAACTGCAAAGTCCAGCCAAAAAAACAAAGCTATACTATTATCTCATCACACGTCAGCCCATCCCATAGAGTTTTGGTCTCATATGACCACATACAAAACAGAAATCTCAATTTTCTCGCAGACAAAATAGCAGCGGGAAAAAGTTAGAAGCTACTGTTGTCCTGACGACATGTGGCGAGTTAATAAAAAGCTTTGGTCTATATGTATGTAGGGTTCTTCTCACCCTCAAACAATCTCTTGGGATCCTTCTCTTCAAGGGTCAGCAGCTCACGGGCAGCCTTACGGATGCGCGCCAGGGTGTACTTGACCCTCCACACTTCACGCTTGTTGCGGAGACCATATTCGCCAATGATTTTCAACTCCTGGTCGAGACGGGCCTTCTCGAACGGGCGGCGGGGTGTGACATAGGTCTTGGAAAAGACCGAAGGTACTCGGTTGTTCACCATGACGAGCTGAAAGAGAGGGAATTTCAGGTTAGATTGTGTTTATTAAAAACAGTAGTAGTTTGTTTAAAAAAATCCACATCATAATAATGTATTTTGAAACGGAAAATGAGATCTATCAGATTGTTACTGGCACACTCAGAACTAGTATTTTAAGTTGCTGGAATGTAGTTAGTATATCAAACTTTCAAGGAAAACTATAACGGCTAAGTTTGCTTGAGAATTATTAGTATTTTATGAGTAAATAGCAGCCTAAGGTATAAAATATACCTAAACTTGAAAGACCCCGTATAAAATACGAAATCCTTAGAAAAATATTACTAAATGTTTTCGTAATAACTACGGAACCCTATTTTGGGCGTGTCCGACACTCTCTTGACCGGTTTTTTTTTATGTTAATGCCACAATGGACTAAGGACTATGCATGATTTGACAGGATGACAGGACGACAGGACCTTGGGATTCAAAAGAATGTATAGGCACATGTAAAAAAAACTGGAGATCACTTTGACAAGCACAGTGTAATCTGTGTAATAATTATTTGGAGGTTTGTAGCCATAGAACGTTGCAAGCACAAATACTCCAACAGTCTGTGGATGATCTGTCTGAGCAAATTGAGCTTGGGAATCAATGCCCATGGCAATTAGTGTTGCCTTCTTGTCCATTCAAACCGTCAAATAGTTGACGATATGATCTACTTAAAGGCATAATTTTAAGGTTATAAGTTAACAAATTTTAAAATAAATGAAATAGTTACCTCGTTTTTTCAACGTGGCTCGTCGATCTGAAATTAAACAAGAATTTTATTTAATCGATTAGGAATTTATGGTTTAACAAACTTAAATACCTAGTCTTTAAGGGAGTTTGTCGCCTCGAGCCGTGGCAAACACAAATGACTAGAATAAGACAAGCCGAGTGAGTGTCCATTCTAGCCGCGTGTTTGGGAATCAGAGCCCGCGGCAATTGATGTAGCATTTACCCTCATCAAATCGCCATCGGACTAGCCGATTTGAGCTATGACACTAAGGCCTGTTCACCTTTTAGGTTATGCTTATGCCGCAGTAATCCAGATAAATCACAGGCACTACACTACTTTACAATAATAAAAACTATAAGTAAGTCACAGGACCATGTTTTACTACACATCAACCACTTATTTCTTATTTTTATTAAAATAAATTAAAATATTCACCTCGTTCCGTCAACGCTGCTCGTTGATCAAAACAGAAAGAATGCAATATGGCTGAAACGTCAGATACGGTTTTTTTTTTAATCTATAGACAATACATATTTTTCTCTGCTGGAAAAGGAATAGATACCATAGAACTACATTCTTTTGCATAACATTAATTATCCTAAAATGAACTCGCATAACAGATTTAGCATAACATAATTGTGCATAACATCGAAATTGTATAATTATAAAAAATCATAATACTTATTTAGCATAGTAATGAATCCGCATTATTGAAATATACATAAAGCCACATTCAGATTTGTGTATCGTGTTGTGTTGTGATGCTTTCTGTCGTGATGGCTACTGTTCACATTTATGACGCACACAACGTGTTATGATTATGACACACACTGGCGCGTGCACACTAGTCCAACGCGTTGTGTCGTGTCGCTGCGCCGCCCCCCGCACCTAATGCCCGCTCCACACTTAGCCCGCGGATCGCGCGCAATGGCTGCGAAGGGGCGCGAACGCTAAGTGTAGAGCCGTTTCGCATATTCTTCGCGGTTTCGCGCTTTGTTCCCCAATTTTGGTCGGTTTTTTGTCCCGCGTCAAAGGGAGCGCGAAGCGCGAACGCGACGCGAACGTGCATGACTCCACACTCGCAGTCCGCGACCGAGTGTTTGGACCTGCACCGTCGTTGTGAAATTGGTGAAAAAAATGAGCGTAACATGGACAAACGAGCTGGAGTTACAGTTTTTAGAATATTACCAAGCGGAACCCATTTTGTGGGATCCTAACCGAAAGGACCGCAAAAACAAATTAAAAACTCACGACGCATGGATGCGCATAAGCGTCCATTTCATTTAACGTTGCGAACATAACTGTGAAAATACCGCGAACCATTGCGAGTGTAGAGTCGTTGTTAAATTCGCGGCAAGTTCGCTCCGCGAAATCGCGCCGTGATCCGCGGACTAAGTGTAGAGCGCCCATAACCCATTCTGACGCGGACCGGGATAGCTTGTGATGCGACTCAACACAAGCAGTCACAACACACTGCATCAGATAAGTGTGAACGCAACCATATAAAATGTACGAAACCGATACCGTTCAGCAGGGCTACTACGAAACTCGAAGTTCGTGTCGTGCGGTCCCTCTCGCTCTCGTATTATAGTATAAGTGTCAGAGGGACGCGGACGAGCTGACGCGTTACGACACAACACAACACATAAATGTGAATGCGGCTTAAATGTTATAAAATGAATTCGCATAATTTGTCAAGCGAGTGAATTAGCTTGGTCAGGGCAAAACCGACTCAGTTAGGTTAGGTTCAGGGTAAAGCGGGAGCCAAGCATGTTAGCGTAGCTCCCGCCTTAGCCTTCGATGTTAGGTATTTTTTTATAATAGTCCAATAACACACACATTTTTTCACTTCTCAAATCTAAAACAATATGGACAATCAACATAATAATTTTATGTTTATAATGTTTAATACAAATGCAAAGTAATGTTATGCTTATTAAATTTATGCCGACGTATCGTTATGCCAATTCACATTATGCGCATTCAGTTTTACGAATTTATGTTATGCGAATCAATATGTCCAGCAGTGGACGTCTTTCGGCTGACATGATGATGATGATGATGAATCAATAATTATCCTACTAATATTATAAATGCGAAAGTTTGTGAGTGAGTGAGTGAGTGAGTGAGTATGTTTGTTACTCTTTCACGCTGAAACGGCTGAACGGATTTGGATGAAATTTGGTATGTAGATAGCTGAACATCTGGAATAAAACATAGGCTACTTTTTATCCCGATATTCCCACGGGATAGGGATAAAATCTCGAAATATCAACCGCTGTGCTTAGAGTCATGAAATTTGATAAGTAGGTAGCTGGACGTTTGAAATAACACATAGGCTACTTTTTATCCCACGGGATAGGGATAAAATCTTAAACTAATAACCGCTGGGCTTAGAGCCCTGAAATTTTGTATGTAGATAGCTGAACATCTGGAATAAAACATAGGCTACTTTTTATCCCGATATTCCCACGGGATAGGGATAAAATCTCGAAATAACGAAATAACAACCGCTGGGTTTATAGTCATGAAATCTGGTAAGTAGGTAGCTGGACTTCTGGAATAACACATAAGTAGTCTACATTCTATCCCGATATTCCCACGGGATAAAATGTTGAAATTTCAAACGCTGGGTTTAGTCTTGAAATTTTGGTCAGTTGTTCGTGAGGAAACCTGCACAACCCTGCAAAGGTATTCAATGGTATGTGTGAAGTTCCCATCCCGCATTGGGCCCGCGTTGGAACTACGGTCCAAGCCCTCTTATTCTGAGAGGACGCCTGTGCCCAACAGTGCCCAGCAGGATTAGGATAGGCTGGGATGATGATGATGATGATGTTCTTAACACAAAACCCTCAATTTCAATCACAAAATCTAGAAAAAAATATATACATACGTATATGAAGAACATAATAGGATTTAATAGGAAGGAAATTTGAGAGAGAGAGAGAGAGAGATATTTATTTACAAAAATTTGACACACGAGCGATTAATATTTTGCTTTCGAAACCACAAATTGCACCGAGCTTACAATTACTTATAAAAACCTCCAAAAGATGGCGCTGCCTGTAGATTACATCACGCTATCGTTTGACTAACTTGGAATCTATAACTAATTTGAAGCAATAATCCTACTTCCTACTTATCCTTACTATTATAAACGGGAAAGTGAGTTTGTTTGTTTGTTTGTTTGTTTGTGTTTGTTTGTTTGTTTGTTTGTTACGCTTTCACGCCGTAACTACTGCACCGATTCCTATGAAACTTTGCATACGTCATATTAGAGGTCCAGAATAAATAATAGGATATTTTTTATCCCGAAAAAAATTGCCATTCCCAAGGGATGACCAAAAGTTTGTTTTTGTATTCTAACCGCGGAGCTGACTGAGCTGACTTAATAATGTGTTAAAAAGCATGCTTGCTTGCTTGCTGCACCATTTCTTGCATAATCACATGCTTGCTTACACGATTGCTTCCACGCTTGCTTGCATGATTTAATGCATGCTTGCTTGCATGCTTGCTTGCATGCTTGAATGCAGGCTTGAATGCATGCTTACTACTAGAACTATTTCTTGCAAAATTTCATGCTTGCTTGCATGCTTGAATGCATGCTCGAATGCATGCTTGCTTGCACTATTCCTTGCATAATTACATGCTTGCTTACATGCTCACTTACATGCTCTTTTGAATGCCTTCTTGCATGCCTGCTTGCATATTTGTTTGCCTGCTTGCATGTTTGTTTTCTTGCATGCTTGCATGCTTGCTTGCATGCTTGCTTGCAGCAGAGCTTGCAACATTCCTTGCATAATTACATGCTTACTTACATGCTCACTTTCATGCTTGATTGCATGCTTGCTTGCATGCTTGCTTGCATGCTTACTTGCATGCTTGCTTGCATGTTTGCTTGCATGCTTGCTTGCATGATTTCTTGCATGCTTGCTTGCATGCTTGAATGCATGTTTGCTTGCATGCTCGAATGCATGCTTACTACTAGCACTATTTCTTGCAAAATTACATGCTTGCTTGCATGCTTGAATGCAGCTTTGAATGCATGCTTGCTTGCATGCTTGCTTGCATGCTTGCTTGCTTGCATGCTTGCTTGCATGCTTGCTTGCATGCATGCTTGCTTGCATGCTTGCTTGCATGCTTGCTTGCATGCTTGAATGCATGTTTGCTTGCATGCTCGAATGCATGCTTACTACTAGCACTATTTCTTGCAAAATTACATGCTTGCTTGCATGCTCGAATTCATGCTTGCTTGCACTATTCCTTGCATAATATAATTACATGCTTCCTTACATGCTTGCTTGCATGCTGACTTGCATGCTTACTTGCACGCTTGCTTGCATGCTTTAATGCATGTTTGCTTGCATGCTCGAATGCTTGCTTGCTTGCACTATTCCTTACATACTTGTGCGCTTGCATGCTCGAATGCATGCTTGCTTGCACTATTCCTTGCATATTACATGCTTCCTTACACTTGCATGCTTGCTTGCATGCTAGAATGCAACTTTGAATGCATGTTTGCTTGTATGCTCGAATGCATGATTGCTTGCACTATTCCTTGCATAATTACATGCTTGCTTGCATGCTTGCTTGCATGCTTGCTTGCATGCTTGCTTGCATGCTTGCTTACATGCTCACTTGCATGCTTGCTGGCTTGCTTGCTTGATTGCTTGCTTCTTTGAAATGTTAATGGTTAACGCGAGCGAAGCCGCGGGTAAAAGCTAGTGTGAAATAAAGTTATGCTAATTTCAATTAGCAACATTAATTTTATGTGAATAAATATAGACCCAAGACGACAATCTCAGGTGAGAATGGTCACTTTAGTTCTACTGAACTTGCCAAATTAATTATGGAGCTAAAGTAAAATCATAATAAATATAAACATATTTATTGAGGAAACTATTTATGTATTTACAAAGAATAAAGTTAAACATTTCCTATTTCTCTTAAAACTTTTTGTATTTCATAAAACCTTTATACCTCTTAGGGTTAAGACCATATGCCTTCAATCTCTCATCTGATAAATTGCTGTATGGGTTATCTGGTATTTTACTATTATTTTGTTTATTCTTATTCTTATTGAAGTCCCTTTTGTCTGAATTTTTATCTATATTTGCATTAGCATTTGATTTATTTTTCTTTTTCTTCTTCTTGGGAGTTGCTTGATTACCATTTATATTTTCTTGAAGTTTTCTTTTACGGTTCTGCTTTTGTGTGTCATGTTCAACATTATTTTTATTCTTAGTTTTGGCTTTTACAACTTCAGTACTATGTTTAATATTTTTTGATGTTTCTTGTGTTGAAGCTTGGAATTCACTATTATCTTGCTGCTTTTTAACCTTTCTCTTTTTTTTATTGACAGAACATTCATTTTCTGTAGTTCCTTCATTTCTATTTTTATTAACTGTAGGTAAAATATCTTCTGCATTATGTGCAGATTTACTTTCATTCTTCTTACTCTTATTTATTTGCTCATCAGGGGTTTTATTCTGTTCACTTGCATTGTTAGAAATAAAAGAATCTTCTAGACTGTCTTCATTTTCTGCCTTTTTACCTTTTTTCTTCTTTTTCTTAGTAATTTGTCCATTTGTAGTAATATCATTATGCTCACTATAATTATTAGTATCAAGATCCTGTTCTTGATATTCTTCAGCAGTTTTATGTTTTTTCTTCTTTTTAGGTTTTTCTTCATTTGTTACATTTCTATCACCAGCTTCTTCAAGATTAGACTGATTTTCTTCTGACTTATGATTATTTTCACCACTATCTTTGTTTTTGTTCTTTTTCTTCTTCTTCTTTTTAGCTGCTGTTTCAATTGGAACTACTATTTCTGGCTCTCTGAAATAAAACAAGACAAAACATTCTAAAACACACAAACTATAAATCTCTACTATTAATTGCAAAAATCCCGTAAATATCTGCTTTAGGTTCAACAGTGACAAGTTTCAGTGATTATAATTTCTTTAGTTAGACCAATTATTTTGCAACCAAATAAACTGCTATTTTGAATTTCACAAATTTTCTCTCTTGATAGCTCAAGCCGCATGCTGAGCCATACTATTGCAGAAATTTAAACTAAGATGAAGCCTTACTCTGGTAGATCCTTAAATAAGCTGGGCAGAACTTTCTTTTTCAGCCTAACATCTGATGCTTTCTGTTTATACATCTTGACTTCCCCTTTCTCCACATTTTCAGGCCGATATTTCACTACCTTCTTCAGAGGCACCCATTGTGTTAACTCCTTGTCATCAGCTAAAAGAATCTGTAAAAACCTTGTTGTTATTGAATTGGTAGAGCTTTTGCTATACCTTCTTCTTTTATCTAGTTGATTCATGAATTTATTGTATTCTTATATACTACTAATAAAATAAAGACCCAAATTTAGTGTATGGATTGTGTGTGTAGGGTATAATCTCATGAACTACTACATATTTCAGTAATTGTTTCTCCATTAAAAAACTTTGTTATCTAAGATGAACATGGGCTTTTTTATCCTGGAAAAGTGTTAAGTTTCTATGGAACAAATACAAAGTTTCGGGCAACAACAAGGTACAATACAAAAGTTTCAATTTAGTTTTTAACATACAAAGCAAATCAGCTGACATCTTATTTTTAAAAACAATTATGGTCATACAAACCTCTTCAACAGTCAACCCATAGTCATTTGGCACAACCTCTCTGTACTTAAATCTTGTAGGTAAATCACCTCCTATAACATCTTCGCAGTCCATCTTGTAATATTCATCCATATACTCTGCATAGGTCATCTCTGTTACATTTGGTATAAATTTAGGTTTCTCTGTAGCCAGCAGTTCAGCCAATTTAGATTTCTTTTTACGATTCCTTCTTTTCTTAGTCATATTCTTTTGTAATTCCTCAAGTAGATTTAGCTTGGCTTGTTTAGGATCATAGTCTGCATCCATATTAAATTCCTCATCTTCACAATGTGGTTCTTCTTTCTCTACATCTGGCTCATATTTCTCCCAATTCTCTATTTCCAATTCTTCATCAAGGTCTGGGAATACAGGTTTTTCATTGTCAATTCCACCATAATATTCTTCATCAAATATTTCCTTCATGCGTCTATCATGTTCATTGGGATCAAAATCACTTTCCATGTCTTCTTCCCTGAAGGCTAAATCTTCATTTCCAGTCACTTCTTTTATCTTTGCCAATTTTTCTTGAATTTCTTTTAGCTTCAAAGATTTCATTCTGGCAATTTCATCCATTTTTTTCTTCTTTTCCTCCTCTTTACGGTCTCTAATTTCAGCTCGCTTTCTGGCTCTTCTGTCATCTTTAGGCCTGATAGAATTCATAGTCCTGGGAAATCTTTTAAGGTATTCCTCATCTGGTTCTTCAAATCTGAAATTGTATGCTCTTTCAAATTTGCCCTGCTCCTCAACAATAGCTTCATCAGCCTCCAAATCTTCATCATCTCTTATTTTATCACCCGCTTCTCCAGCATCACCCTCTTCCAAGTATTTTTTATTAAGAATGTAGTCTCTCAGAAATGCTTCACCTTCATTTAACTTTGGATCAGACCACAGAGCTTTCAATGGAGCTAAATCTTTAGCTACAGGGTTATTAATATCCTCTGTCTTACCTGTTAAGAAATCTTTAAGTTTTTCCAAAGCACTCTCTTGTTTGCTTGTTTTCTCAGTTGGTTTGACTTCAGCAGCCTTTTCCACTTTAAATATGTTACCGTCATCTTCATCATCCTCGTCGCTATCAGCAAAACTCAAAGTATTTGCTTCTGTTTTGTCTTTCACTTCTTTTTTCTCAGTTTCGAAACACTTGAAATTAGGATCGTAGATTCTCGGGTCCTTTGTTTTTAACAAAGCAATGGTCTTCAAGAACTGTGTTTCTGTTTCTTCGGAGACTTCTGGTGGCACGTCACTTTCGTCTTCGCTGTCGGAGGTCAACGAGGCATCTGAATTCAGTGCTTTCGAACCATATTTCTGTTCCAGCTTGTGCAGCTCTTCCTTTTGACGCCACGTGTCGTATCTCTTAGCGTATTCATTTTCTGTCTTAAGTGAGACTTCCTCTTCTGATTCCTCATCAAATAACGCTTTTTTTGGCATATTTAAAGCAAAGTATCATACAATTCAAGGAAATACATAACCAAAAACTCGTAAGACGATAGTGCGTGCGAGTAAGACACGTAAATGTCAAATTGACGTTTTTTTTTTTTTACCAATTTTTCCCAGTAGGGTTAGTTAGGCAAAGGAAATACACGTTCGAATACATACAGCAATGACGTTTTCATTCAATTGGAGTAAACGAGCACATATTAAAAACGCTTTCTCTGTAGTTTTCTATTGTTGACGTAAACTTTTTTTACTGGCAACTACAACAAAACATAACCTCAATCCGTGAATGTACTGTTAATGTTATGGGGCAGGCCGGTGAATTAACACTGTTTTCTTAGATTTTCTGTAAATTATTTAACTTACTGTCGCATACATGTGTACTCATTTCTATTCAGAATATTAAAGAATATAAAAACATGACAACTAACCCAAGAAAAGGCACCGATCCGGTTCCTTTGGAGGAAAGCGATCAGCTCACAATTCGTCCATTGTAAATAATATTGATTTTGTTTTGTAAATAATGTTAACCCGATTCTGTTGGAAAATAGACTTAAATTATTTATTTTGTTTAAGTCTACTCTGTTAACTTCACTGTAAAAGTCAGCATCACACCGAAACGGAGCAATTAATACTGTGGAAATGTTTTTTAAAAATGTAAGCTGTTTTGTAGCTTATGTAAATTAACTTGTTTTTCAGAGGAGCAGGTCAAGAAGTGGGCAGATCATGCATCATGCTGGAATTCAAAGGAAAGAAAATTATGGTATGTTTTTCGTAATTTGATTTTTTTTATTGGTTTTTAAATACTTATTCCTAAATTATCAAATTATTAACATTATCTGATAAGGTTATGTTCTATCGTATTCTGAAAAATACTACAGTATCTAACTCCTCGTATGCTTAAGGATCCAAGTCAAATTTAGGCTATCTTTTTGTATTTTCTTTTAATCAGCAGAATTTGTGCTATTAAAAAAGATGAGACTATTCAGTACTTTTTGAGTTCCCCATTGTAGGGGTAATCCTCATCTCATGTTGATTATTTTGATGGGAATTAGTTTGAGCTAATGAATAATTTGTCAGCACACATTATGTAATAATACTACACTAGAAACAAAGAGATAAAGTTGTTTAGTGCCACTCGCTGAAAAAATTAGTCTATATGGTAAAGTCATAGGTTTCCTCTCCCCAACTTTGATGCACTTCTTCTTTCTCATTTTTTGTTTGATTGATAAAAGAAAAGAAATGTGTTCAGTATTTTCTGCTAATCTAACTGACAGATTAAGGAGTTGTAGGGCTACTACGAAATGAGAAAATGGTAGTTCATATCATCCCGTCCCTTTCGCTCTTGTATGAGCATCAGCGGGACGGTATGATACGAACTTCGATTTTCGCATTTCATAGTAGCCCTACTGTTTCACCATCCATTGATTAATTTATTTGACAGATAAATGTGATGCCGTCTCCGTCTATTCGAACAAAACAAACAGAGATGGCATCACATTTATCCATCAAATAAATTTAACCCTTTGACCGCCACGGTCGGCAAAACGCGACAGCTCAAAATCGTGCCATAGGCGCCATGTCGGCATTACGTGGCGCCTATGGAGCAATTTTCCGAATTTTTTTTTTGTTGTCTGAGGCCAACCATGGCGTTCAAGAGGTTAATCAATGAATGGTGAAACAGGAGGTAAATAATTTTTTTTTTTAACCCAGGTATCTACCCAATTCGGTCTTTAAATTTAAAAGTAAATGATTATTAATGAATTCTGTATTGTTTTGTTTGCTAGTTGGACTGCGGGATCCACCCTGGATTGTCCGGCATGGATGCTCTTCCATTTGTGGATCTGATTGAGGCAGATGAAGTAGATCTCCTGCTCATTTCACAGTAAGTAATTTTTTCTATTATTTTTATACTTAAATAATAAAAGATTGTTTTGTTTATGTTATGACTTACAAACAACATCTGTAAACTAACTAAATTAAAAAAGAACTCAAAACTGGGAGCTGGTCTGCCTGGTAGATTAAACGTAGAGGCTAGTGGTCGCGTTGCGTGCGCAGAGCGCGCGTTCAAACAAAAGGCGATCGAATTGCCGGCCAGCGGCCTGCAAGGTTGTATGAAATCTCTTTGCAGGCCGCTAGAGCACCGCGCGCACGCAGCTGAGACAACGACAAAATTTCATGTCTTGTTTGAGAAAAAGTATTATATTACAAATTTAAACTGTTACTTTAATTGTTTGGTCTGTGGTTTGGTTTGTCAATTTTCTTGAATATTTTTTTTCATTACTTGTAATGTATGCTCGCTCGAGCAACAATTTTTTTTATTTCTTTATAAGTGGAAACTGTTTTGGCTTATGTATCAGCTAAGTTATAATTATATTCAACTGTGTCATATATGATGTTTGTTTCTAAAATAAATAAATAAATCAGTAGCTTTCATTTTGATACCCATATTGTTACAATTTTTTTTTTTATTATTACTCCTCAATATTTTTTTTCGCAGACGCCATATTGAAATGTTATACCCTAGCTCACTCCAACAGGGGTCCATATTGACTCTCATAAAATTCTTATTCCTATTTTTTATTTTACTACCCCTTTGTGTTCATAATAATCACTTCATTTTTTTTTCCTCATACTTTTTTTGTTCATAATTTTTTATTACTAACATCTGAACTCATAACAGACAGTGTTCATATTTTTTTTACTCATAATGTGATTACTAAGAACACATCTCAACACATAATGATGTTTTACAGAAATTTTCCTTCATCATAACAGACGAATATCATAATTTTCTTATTAATAATGGCATTAATAAGAAAACATTTGAACTCATAATATTTTTTTTCATAACGGTAACTACCTATTCAAAATAAGATTTACTTATATCGTTAATTATTTATATTATTATTAGTATTAGTTGAAAAATATGTTTGGTCCTGGCGCTTCGCCGGCCGCTCCCGCGGCACGCTCCGCTTCGCTCGCTCGGCTCGCGCGCTGTAAGGTCACAGTTCTACCTAACACTCCTCCTCGGTTCGCTCGTCGTCGTACCTAACGGAGTCCTTCTTTAAATACATCATTTCGCACCATCGAAAATTTTCCAAGTCCCTGCGCGTCAATAATGCGGATAAATAACACTTATGATTAAGAAATATATGAAAACAAATATTAGTATTAACAAAGTTATGAATATTGGCGTTATGAATTAGAATTATTAGGAGTTTAAATCGTTAGTATAAGAAAATATATGAAAACCAATATTAGTATGAACAAGGTGTATGATTAGTGATATTATGAATTCCGATGATTATGTGAGTTTCGATCGTTAGTATTAAAAAAAATATGAAGAGTGATTGTTATGATGTAAAATGGTATTTATTTATTTATTTTCGGAGAACCAACAGCTTTAATTTACAGAGTAAACTTATTTTATAGTATCAATAAAGCCAATTATAGGATCTCACAAGTAGACACAAATTTAAAAACAAGTAAAACTTACCTACAAAATGTTTCTTTATGAGAAACATTTTCGGACTTTTGATAATAGGACTTAAAATTTTATGTGAAAAAATGCACTAAATATAGATAGCATACCGACCACAACTGTATGTCTATGTGCGCTTGTTTCGAGTGATTGTCACTATCTGATGTAATTGTTCCAGTTTCCACCTGGACCACAGCGGCGCCCTGCCCTGGTTCTTGACCAAGACCTCCTTCAAAGGGAGGGTGTTCATGACACATGCTACCAAAGCCATCTACAGGTGGCTTGTCTCCGATTACATTAAAGTTAGGTGAGTCTACTGTTATTAGCGGCTTTGTAGTTGCTACAAAGTTACACAATATTTACTACTTTGACATATTTGTATTAATGAACTAAAACAATAACTTTGCTCACCTGCAACCTAAAAAAGAAGTTTAGTTTTCAAAGTTATTTTATTCATTGATATGGACCTCCGCAAAGTAACGCCTGATTCAATAAAGTATTTGTAGCAGTTTCTATAGCTGTCTGGAGAGATTGCTTTTAAGCAACAAGTCCGCTTATTGCCCGCCCAAGGTTTTGTATTTTTTGTTTGTTATTTTTTGTAAACTCGATGGTGGTACAAACGAAACAGATATAATTTTGTTTTGATGTCCATTGATCATCAAATGGAATATATTATAAAGTGAAAAGACTTATTGTGTGTGTACTTAATGGATAAAACATAAGACATGTTGGTATTCCAGCAACATATCAACGGAGCAGATGCTGTACACCGAATCGGACCTGGAGAACTCTATGGACCGCATTGAGACAGTGAACTTCCACGAGGAGCGCGACGTGCGGGGCGTGCGCTTCTGGGCGTACAATGCGGGGCACGTGCTGGGCGCCGCCATGTTCATGATAGAGATAGCCGGGGTCAAGGTATGCCATCATTAACATCATGATCATTTTCTTTAGGTAACCCTTAATGCCACTTTAGCCAGCTAATCCGCTTGGCTATATCTTTTTACATGTGATTAACCCCTATCTATCCTGATGAAAAATGCAGATGCGGTCAAAGGCGTATAGCACTGGTCATAACATTCGCCTGCTGACAGATTTTCTCTTGTGGTAAACAAGGATGTTTTTATGGTCTTGTGTTGGTGAGCCTCGTTCTTCTACGTATCTCCTCATTCCTGATTGTTTCCTGTAGAGAAACGCCGTGCATAGACCTCTACATAAGTCGCTGAGCAACTCTGAGCCTGTTTATAAAGCCTATAGTGACGTACCATTTCTCGAATCCATATGTTATCACTGTCAACACACACTAGTTAAAGACTTTCGTCTTAAGGCATTGATAAATTTTTGACATATTCCTACATACATGGGTAGGTTATATAACAGGTGGCCAACCGGTTGACGGACTATTAGTCCAGTCGATCGTGGCAAGGCAAAAAATATAAATACGTAGAAGACTACGCAAGGTAATCCCCAAAGAAGTATGTAATTGGTAGCTCGCACAGGGTTTCGTCAGTAAACAGTAGATTTTGGGTCTAATCAAGTCGGCCACCCCTGCTATATAGCATGGGGAACAGATAGCCGTTGGAGTCGAGTTCTTGAATGGAGACTGTGTATCGGCAAGCGCAGCGTAGGACGTCCACCAACGAGATGGATGAATGACTTGGTTAAAGTCGCGGATTCATCCTCCGATGCAGGCCACTTCCAACCGAAGCAACTGCAGATCTATGTCTAGACTCTGGCCAGTGTTAGCTGTCCACGTATTTTTAGGCGAATAGACTTTATGCCAAGATTGATTTAACGTTAGTGAATTCTTTTAGACATTTATAGACATTTTCCTTAATTTCAGGTGCTTTACACGGGTGATTTCTCAAGACAGGAAGACAGGCATTTGATGGCGGCTGAAATCCCGACGGTTCATCCGGACGTGCTCATAACAGTAAGTGTCTTTTATTACACTACACGCACATATGTAATACTGTCATAACTTAATTTTTGGGGCTGTTGTATACTGTGTTATATATATTTATATATACACAGTATACACTATAGCTTAGCCGCAGTTTCGCAGCGTAAACCATTGAATCCGGCAGTCATATTGAAATTCCGGGATCAGGTGATATATGTAGTGGGTATACCTTCAAGCGCAAGCTGAAGGATTACTTATTGACGCTCAAAAAATCCTTTCCCTAGCACTATGACATGCCATCTAGTTACATTGATATGAAACCCTTATTATATGCTGCAATTTATTTATTCCTTGGTTTCGTATTATATATTTCTTTCTTAATTTTATTTACGTATGTATAGGTAAGTAGTTTATTTAGTATAATTTGTGTATCTTTCCGTGAGTCACAAGACGGTTCTCGCAGAAAATCAGCGCTGCAGGCGTCTAACGCACCAGCATAATGCTGAGTCAGCGACAAAATTGCTTATAATGTACCTACTATTTTCATGTGCTGTATTTTTTTGTTTTCTTGTGTATAATTGTGTTATTTTTTTTCTATATGTGTCTCTGTTAGTGAATAAATGTCTTCTTTCTTTCTTTCTTTCTATGTAGGTCAGGGTTTCTCAAACTTATGGCTCCACGTACCCCTGTTAAAGTTTCTAGACGACAGCGAACCCCCCCCCCAAAAAAAAGTGGTTGTTGCGGAAATTAAGTTTATTTTTATTCCAATCATCATGATAATATAATGTATATTATTTATTTCAATAAAAGGTAACAAATATAGGTAAGAATCATGTTGCCAACGAAAATAAAAACTGAAACAAACAACAACAAATAACAAACAAATAAGTAACAAATTTGGAGTTGAAATAAAAAATACAAAAAGACTCCAAAAACCAATCTTAATCATCTTGCCAGTCTTGCAGTCACCATCACGTAAACCTTGTCGCGAACCCCCTACCGTCGAATAGCGAATCCCTAGGGGTTCGCGTACCCCACTTTGAGTAACCCGGTCAATCACGGTCTGTTAGACAGTCAGCAGTAACTACCCAATGGGCAACTGAACAACACTTTGTCCGCAGGAATCCACATACGGCACTCACATACATGAGAAACGCGAGGAGCGCGAGAGTCGCTTCACTGGTCTGGTCAGCGACATAGTGACGCGCGGCGGCCGCTGCCTCGTGCCCGTGTTCGCGCTTGGCCGGGCACAGGAACTGCTGCTTATACTGGGTCAGTATTATCATCACCATCATCAGGCGAAAGATGTCCGCTGCTGAACAAAGGCCTCCCTCTTAGAACGCCACTAGCAACGACAATTCGCCATTTTCAGGTACCGGTTGGCGGTAACTCTCACGACGTCATCCGTACATCTAGTGGAAGGCCTACCAACGCTTCGTCTTCCAGCTCGTCGTCACTCGAGGACTTTTTCCCCCCAACGGTTATCTGTTCTTCGAGCGACGTGGCTCGCCCTTTGCCTCTTCAACTTGCCTGTTCTTCGAGCTATGTCGATGACTTTAGCTCTTCGGCAAATTCCGTATTCCGGATTCTATCTCGTAAAGAAACTGAGGATTCTCCATAGCTCGGGCCAGTATAGACCCTGACAAAAACGCGATAGGCGTGTTCGCGCTTGGCAGGGCTCTGGAACTGCTGCTTATACTGGGTCAGTATCATCAGCCGGGAGACGTGCACTGCTGAACAAAGCCCTCCCCCTTGGAACACCACAGTGAAAGACAACTTGCCACCTACATTCATCAGTTGATAACCTTCTCAAAGTCAAAATATCTTTATTTTGATTATCATATTCATTACGGTGGTGCTCATTTCCGTTGACCCACTTGCTCGTTTGCTTCACTCTCATAATCATTAACATTATCCCAGGCTATATACGTCTCACAGCTGGACAGGCCTCCTGTCAGAATGAGAGGGTTTGGGCCGTAGTTCCCACGCGGGTCCAGTGTAGATTGGGAACTTCACACTCACCATTGAATTGCTTCGCAGGTTCGTGCAAGTTTCCTCACGATGTTTCCTTCACCGTAAAGCTCGTGGTAAATTTCGAATGTAATTTCGCACGTGAATCTGGAAGAACTAAAGATGTCGAGCTAAACTCGATTTAAGACGTGAGTTATCCGGGTCATTATATTTAATATGAGTGAGTCTCACGGTAGTTTCATGTTCCTACGATCCTCTGCTTGAGAGGCCATAGGTCAAACCACTAGGCCACCACGCCTTTCATAGATACAAAAAAAGTCTTCTTTTCTCGGTGCATTCGTGGTCACGCCTGTTCAATGTAGTATATCTCCCCCCAGATGAGTTCTGGGCGCTCCACCCGGAGCTGCAAGACGTGCCGATATACTACGCGTCGTCGCTCGCCAAGAAGTGCATGGCGGTCTACCAGACGTATGTGAACGCGATGAACGACCGCATCCGCCGGCAGATCGCCGTCAACAACCCCTTCGTCTTTCGGCACATCTCTAACCTCAAGGTCAGTCTGCGTGAACATTTTCGTTATAGACCAAGAGTCGCCGACAGCCAGACCTTCTTTATTTTATAAAAGCTGTTTTTTTTTAATAAATGTTCCGAACACGAATTGGTGGCTATGGTAAATCACATGTAATAAACGTGTATAAAATTACACCGCAAATTCGTTATAAAACTCTATTTTTATATATTTTATTTAGAATGATAATTAGAAATCACTTTCCGCATCGCCAGACACTTTGTAGGGTTGCAACCACCTGCCAGACACCCTTAAATAAGGTTTCAATAGACACCTGACAAAATATTACCGGATTAATCGCGGTCCTTTGGCTGTTTCTTCGAAGGAATAACTGCGTTTATGTTTTTCGCCCTTGTTCCGTTCGCAGTAGCACCTTCAGTTCTTGCAAAATAAAACAATTAAAATGCATTTATTCATATAAAAGATTCTCATATACTTAAACTTCTTTTTTTTTAACATTACAAATAGGGTAAACAATCTTGACATGACTTATGATACCAAAATAATGTAAATGATCATACGTACTTGCCAATTGTTAAATATTTGCTGTGACTTATTTTTCAAAAAAGTGTTTTTTAATAAAAAAACACGTCAAGATCGCTTACCTTCTTTCTAATGCTAAAAAAACGAAGTATAGATAGGTACAAAACATACATTTATTTTTGAATAAATTATTTTTATTACGTGCGTAATTATTTATATTCTGTCATGTAAAAACCACACTTATATACATGAAACTTCCGCCACGTTTATAAATGTGCTGGAACCTTAATTTATTCACCTATAACATTCTGCTCGCCTATAGCGAACACATCCAACTCAGGCTTGACTTTATCATACAAATGGGGGAACGCCCCCTCCGCGCCATACTTCTTCCTCACTCTCTCATACAGCGACAAATCAAACATATCCTCGAACTCTTCCCTCGTCATAAAAATATCGGCGTACAGAAACGAAAAGCCACCAACGTCCCTAGTGAACTTTTCCATTTTTCTCATGGCGTCCACTGGGTTATAGGGCTTCTTGTATTTGACCTTCCCTGGTACTCCATAGACACCCAAGTCATTAAACATGGCGTAGCTAGTTCCAGGGACAATGTATTTTGGATCAGGTCGCTTTAATTGACCGGAGGAAGGCCCATGATCTATTACTTTGCACGGGTATACGAGCAGAGGATATTTGTCAAAGAGTTCCGTAGCTATTTCTATCTGTTTTTCCAACTCCTTTATAGGTAAGACAATGTCTTGGAAGACTTGTTTGGTGAACGTGTAGGCTCGGACTCCTGGGGTTGTGGTGAACTTCAAGAACGCTGGTTTTGGTGGTAACAGCCAGCCGAAAAGCTTCCTGAATAGAAGGTGGTTTCCGAACGATAGCATGTCCTCAACGACCCAGAATATGGCTCTGTTGTGACGTAGCAGATAGTCTCTTAAAGGTATCAGTTCTACAGTTTCTCCCTTCTCTAGAAACGTTTCCACATGTTTGTAGAACCAGGGTTTGCACCATAGGGAGCACCTGTTTACTGGTATATTTGGGTCGTAGTCTGAATAGTCTCCAGTCATAATGACGGCTTCATCTTTGCTAAATATCGTCGCTTCTATATAGTCAGGGAACTCCTTTGGGTTTGCTTCATAAGCCCCTGATAGTTCCCTTATCCTATTGCAGTAATTCACTTGTCCTTTGACTGGGGTGTACTTGATTTTGATGTATGGTTTTATTTTGACTATTTTCAAGGTTAAAGCGACTAGGAATCCTAGGCTCCCGTGGGACCACGCTAGGGTCCGGAATAGGTCTTCGTTTTCGGTGGCCGTAGCCGTTACCAAGGAACCGTCGGCGGTGACGACCTCGTAGCTCGTGATCGTTTCGTGGTACAGGCCCGCTTTGTGGGAGTGCGTTGACATACCCGTTCCAAACGCCAGACCTGATGGAAAAATACGATTGTTTTTAGATACTTTCTTCTTGTAGTTTTGACGTTAAAGGTAATTTAATGAAATTGTAAATTTAATTTGTGAATTTGCTAAAAGCTAAAAGTAAAATGATTATTGTTTTATTTACTACTTATAAATTCAATTAGATCTGAGAAGTGAACTCTGTGAAAATATCTATTATTGAGCTATTGTAAAAAATACCTAACATCGAAGGCTAAGGCGCTCCCGCCAACGCTACGCTTCTTTATGCAAGTTCGCTGTTATGCACAATTATGCTATGCTAAATCTGTTATGCGAAATCATATTGAGACAATTAATGGTATGCGAAATAAGATACACCCGATCGTAGTACCTCCAAGCGTAGCGTCGTCTATCTCTATGGTGACAGCCAGCGAGTACCCTCGCGGGATCAGGTACTTGGTGATGTCTCCGATGGTGACCATGGGCTCCACCCGCACGGTCATGTTATCCTCGTCTAGCTCCAGGATATCGTATAGGGGTATTGGTACCTAGGGAGACATAGCTTTTGATTTCGTCACTACTTCGAAAAAAGCTCGTATCTCAAAATCGATACTTTTTCTGAATGAACTTTATGAACATTATTTCAAGAGTCAATTTTGTTGACGCATTTATTTGAGATACGAGTTTTTTTTTAAAGTAGTGACGATTTGTTGAATCAGGCCTTACTTTGCGGAGGTCCGTATCAATGAAATTAAAACAATTATTTTGCTCCCCCGCAACCTTGTGATAGCTACGACTATAAAAGAAATATGTGTTCATGCAGCTGTATGTGCATGCGTGGGCGACTGAGCTTTGCTAGGAGTTTTTTTTTGCCATACCTCAAAGATGCGTGTTTTCCCAGAAGCCACATACTTTTGGGAGAAATTGTTAGAACCGTTTCCGAAATAAATGAACATACAAGAATTGCTTGTTTAAGATATAAGATTCTATCTTAGCCGCATGTACATAAATTTATTCTATTCTACTCTATTCTATACTAATCTATTCAATCAACTCATTTGTATTCTCTGGCGTTGCCACTACATGCCTAACCTGATGATGTAGATGTTTTTGGAAGAATGTCGTAGAAAGAGACAGCCAGTTGGGGCGCGCTGTGCAGAGTAGCTTCCTCTCACTCGCTGGCAGCTTGTTCCATGCTTGCACCTGCAAAATTAAAATATCATAAGATTGAGCACAAGACAGGTACATTTATGACACAAAGGCCTGTTGCACAACTCTAATAACTTCTAGAACTTTTATGTAACACTATACTTCATTCAATTTAGAATTGGAGGCCACAGCAACATTGTATTGCGCCTGGTCAACTATTTCTTACCTAGCAAATAGTCCAATACAATAGTCTGGGAGCCGCAAAATGAAATTGTTTTAATGCCACTTTATTTGCGTGTCGTCAATTGTTATTCTAGTACAAATTGTAAAGAGATTACAGTTCACGAGCCGCAATACAATGTTGCTGTGGCCTCCAATTCTAAATTAAATGAAGTATAGCTGTTGCCCGCGACTCACTCGCTATCGCTATCACTCGGGAACTATGCAATTTTACGGGATAAAAGCTATCCTATGTCTTTACTCAGGGCTCAAATGATCTGCAAACCGAATTTCATCTAAATCCGTTCAGAGGTGACAAATTTTTTCATTTACAATATTAGTGGGATATTAGTAAATAGGATAATTTATAATTCTAAGACAGAAGATAATATATGTCCCATAAAATATCAGGGACTTATCAGAGAACTGACTGTTGTCCGGGATTCCATCCTTGAACAACTTGTTTATCGCTCTGCGTTATTCCGTGCTGCGTGCCTGACTGGCAGACAGGCTAACAGTTCCTCGCGAGTCTCGCGGCGTTGTCACATGGTCAGTCACGTTAATAGAATAATAAAAAAACCGGCCAAGAGCGTGTCGGACACGCCAAAGATAGGGTTCCGTAGCCATTACGAAAAACATTAAGTAATATTATGTGCGTTAAACAACAAATTACACAATTAAAACACTTACTACAGTCTTACAGCCTTATTCATAAAAAATCCTTAATTGAGGTTTGATCGGTCTGTTACTTAGCAGACTGATTAAGCTTGTTAGACGGTTGTCAAGAAGTATGATTCATAAACGCTTGCTAGCAGTCTGCTAGTTGTTGAGCTGCTGATAGACGGATTAGACGCGTTATGTTGGCCACCTTGACAAATCAAAGACAAAAAATGGCCTAATCGATAATTAAAAAAAAAAAATGACAGCAGTGACAGCAAATTACCAGGAAAAAAAATAAAAAGCGAGATGTTTGTTTTCCCGCCATTTCCGATCCGCATGTTTATGTTGTGCAAAAAGCCATAATTATGTTAATCATCCTTATTTTTTTTTTCATATTTATTGTTAATTTATTGTTGCTAATTTAGAGGATTTTTAAATACAAATTCCTGAAAATAAATTTTCCTGTTTTTTTTTAATCTGCGTAGCCCTGCCTTCACTATAAATATCTTCGGTACCTATGGTTTTTTGCTCTAGTCAAAGTCAGCTGTTCAAACTTGTGGCGGCCATTTTGTGACTTAGCAGAGAGATAAAGGAGGGTCTACGGTCCTCTAACTTTAGCAGAGCCTTGATCGACTGATTAGCGCTAACAGACGTTTATGAATCATGTTTTTTAGCATCGGGCCTTCAAGGAGCCTTCAAGGAGGCTCTAACTTTTTATGAATAAGGCTGTTAAAATCTATTACCAGAAAAAGAGCGTATCTTCACGGCACTTACGTCCTTTTGTTGAGAAGCGCAGTTTTTCGGCAATAACTCAAAAACGGTATATCCGATCATGTTGAAACCAATTTTCGTTGAAAGTATTTATTAAGCGTTACATTTTCATATTTTTTTTGCATATTTTTTGGACAAACGGTTTACAAGATAGAGGGGGGGCGGGGCACAATTTTTGCTACTTTGGCAGCGTTTATTTCCGGTAATCTTCTCTTAACCTTACTATCTTTTCAAAAGAACTGTAGAACTATGTGGCACACGTTAATGCGCGTTAAAAAAATTTTTTTTTTCAATTTCTGTTACGTGTATGGAGTGCCCCCCCCTATAAATATTTATTTTTGTAATTTAACTACAAAACTAAATAATGGCTTTGACAAGACCTCTGTACTCAAAATTTCATTGATATACATATTGTGGTTTTCAGACAGACAGACAGACGGACTTGACGAAACTATAAGGGTTCCGTTTTTGCCATTTTGGCTCCGGAACCCTAAAAAACTGCCGCTGGTTTGGAAAAATCTCTGTTGGGAAAAACCTGGCAAGAAACAACCTATATCCAAGAGCATCTTACCTGCCTCTGTATTTCCCTGACATTGTCCCCGTGCCGGCTCTGTCCGCGCATGCGCGTCGCGGCCGCGCGCGCCCGCAGCAGCAGCGTGAATATGAAGCTCGCCGGGAGACAGAACACGAGGACCACCAGCTCGCGGTGTTCTTCCAGCCAGCGGACTATGCGGGCTTTCCAGCTGGCTGGCAGCATCGCTGTGGGACAGAGATGGGCATTTATTCGAATCCGACTAATATTAGGCTGCATATGGCCGGTTACTGGGAGCCCAGCTGTCCATCATCCCGCTCGAGTCTCAAAGGGCTAACAATGAGGGTTATCGCGTGTGAATTCGCCGCTAGAGGCGCTAGTGTAGCGTGAGGTCTCCGAAATGTCAAATCTCATAGTTTTTTGGTGAGCTACACGGATTTATTTATAATTAGAATAATTTTGAGAATATTTTGCATTACCTGAAATTAATGATGGCAATTATGCGTTCCGGGGCAATGAATGTCTGTGTTATGAGACAGTTCTGTCTTTCGGAAACTTTTGTCCTCCCTTGTTTTCCGAACAAAACGGGACTACGCAACACTGTGGTTGCTCGATATTTTTATGGTACGGTTTTAAGGTGTATTAAATATGATTTTAATCTAAACTTTGTTTTCACGCCCGTAATAACAGACTTTGAAAGCCACACTTAAAAATCTCACGCAACAGTAGCGCCATCTAGAAAGACATAAAACGATAGCCCTCATTCCTGCTCATTTAGGGGCTGTTTCACCATCCATTGATTAGTGTTAACTGGCGGTTAGGTGTGATGCCGTCTCTATTTGTTTTGTTATATATTTTGACTTTGACTTTGAAAAGTGGTCCAATGATTTATTCGCGTATAAAGTGGCCCATTAGTGGGAATTTTTAGGCTGGTCACGACTTTGAATGGGGAACTATTAAACTTAACAGAATCCTTTACTAAAGTACTATTCAATGGAAAAAATCAATCGTGTAAACAAAGCAATTTTTCACGATTACTCCGTAGTTACTTACATTTGTATGCCAATCCCTATCATATTCACATCTCAATGAACTCACCACTGTTTTTAACAATCATTTTATCATTAAATAATCGTGTAAATATGTTTATTTTATATAATTAATTGGAAGACGAAAATCCGTTATATTTGTCAAATTGACATGATAATTTTTTCCTCACCGAAGTTGGTCTATGGTCGGTCTAGTCTCTGGAAATTTAGTGCTGTACCTACAAAATTAATTATTTGACTGAACCAACCTTACCTACCGATAATTATGGCTGGCTCTGCAAATTGGGGAATTTTATTGGTTCAGGTTGTAGAGCGTATTCATAAGCATACCTATTAACTTATTCGTAATATTAATTATTTGTGTTAAGTTACACTATTTAATGAAGGTTTATAAAGGTTTCTAATCCTATCCTACTATCCTACTTCCTACTATATCCTACTATTATATTATAAATGTGAAAGTTTGTGAGTGAGTATGTTTGTTACTTCTTCACGCTGAAACGGCTGGACGGATTTGGATGAAATTTGGCGAAAAGTTACCCGATATTCCCATGGGATAGGGATAAAATCTTGAAATAACAACCGCTGAGCTTAGAGTCATGAAATTTGGTATGTAGGTAGTTGGACGTCTGGAATAACACATAGGCGACTTTTTGACCCGATATTCCCATGGGATACTAAGACTAGGGATAAAATCTTGAAATAACAACCGCTGGGCTAAGAGCCATGAAATTTAGTATGTAGGTAGCTGGACTTCTGGAATAACACATGGGCTACTTTTATTCCGATATTCCCACAAGATAGGGATAAAATTTCGAACTCATAACCGCTGGGCTTAGTCATGAAATTTGACCATGATAGTTTTTAATGTAATGTCAATGAAAACAACGATTTAATTTTCGGGAATTCCCACGGGAATTTTTAAAAATCCCGGTATTTCAGCTGCTGGACCTAATGATTTACGTGTGCGAAGCCGCGGGTAAACACTAGTTGGACGATAAAATAGTATTATAGTACAAATTATGTAGATTTCTATTTTTCATATTTTTTTTCTATTTACACTAATATAGCCGTTTTTTGTATAGTTTTATTTTTATATTTATAATGGTAACCCGGGGCTATTGTAGCTGGGGGGATATTGTATCTGAGCCGTCTAATGGCGTCCATACGACGCCATGCTCGCCATGTTCATGTGTGTTGTGTGAAGATAGTCTTCTGTCGAACACAACGTAAAATGGCCGAGAAGAAAATGGCGTCGTAAGGACGCCATCAGACGGTTCAGATACAATATCCCCCCAGCTACAATAAGGCGGTATAAATAAACTTGTATTTTCATTTCGCTACTATTTATCATAGCTGTAAACATACAAATAAACAATACTTAAATAATGAAATATGAATAAATTCAAAATAATTATTTACTGCTGATTGAAGTATGTTAAAGAGCATTCACATCACTAGAGCTAACGTCAGTCAGTTAGTCAGCCAGTCGTCAGTCAAGTGTCAATGTCAGTCGCCACATTTGTTTACACGATTGATTTTTTCCATTGAATAGTACTTTAGACTTGTTTTTGTATTTTTAATTTTTGTTAAAAGTTGTCGGGTTTAATTTTCTTTTATAAACTCTTTCTTTTTAGTCAGTGGAAAAGTACACAAACCGTAAATAATCATTACACTTCCGGATATCAACATTTCAAGTACAAATTAAACCACTATTCGCAAGTCACTCACATAACCGCTAATACCGTACTAATATTGTATTCGGAATGAGTCAACAGACAACCTAATCTCCAGCTATACAGACAATACACTGATACTGAAAAGTAAGTTGGCTCCGATAACTTATCAAGCTAGTGGTGCAGCTGTGGTTAATAAGCTGTTATCTGTCAGGACAACACTGATTATTCTAAAGATATGTTAAATAACCTAACCATAAAAATTTCATTTTTAATACAAGCCTTTTTTTGCTGACTGTACTTTTTGTTAACTGTACTTGCATTGTCACCCAAACTACATTTGCATACCAAATTTCAAGTCGATGCTATTAATCGTTGAAGAGTTCCGTCCGCTCCTGACTGGACTACCAGGATGTCATTACTAGATTATTGTATTGTCACGCGATTTGCATAAGTATTCCAAATTTCAAGTCAATCTGACTACTGGAAGTTGGTCAAATTTAACTTGCAAGATTTGACTACAGACAGACAGACAGACAACGGGACTGGTGAAACTAAATAAAAGCTTGTAAATAAAATTACTCTTCCATACCTTACTACGGCTTGGGTCTTAATTTGAGCAATAACAGTTAGGATTAGGTAATAAAACACGCCTTCAGTAAATAAATAAAAATTGAAGGTAGTTTTATATGACGATTAGTCTATTAACTTTTTGTGGGTAGTTTTGTGTGAAAAAAGTATAGATGGGTATTTGGGGAGCTACAGTGACAAATTAAAACCGTTTCCTTCTGACAAATGAAAACTTTTGTACCGCAATTTTTCTTAATACATTATTATTATTTTTAACGTTTGTTTTGGTTTGCCAGTCTAACATCTGGTAGCATGGTGAACGGTTATGTGCTCTGAAGATGAGCTCTGGTTGAGTTCGAAACGCGTCAGTGTAGTGTGGGTAGTGGTGATAGATGGGTTTGTGTGATTTGTGTGTGTTCTTACAGTGTGGAGGTGGAGGAACTGCATGAACATACATTTCTTGCATAAATAGCTCGCGTTTGACCACTATCTTATAAAAAAGAAAGAAAATGAAACCGTGGTGGCCTCGTGGTTTGACATATAGCCTCTCAAGCAGAGGATCGTGGGTTCAAAGCCCGGCTCGCACCTCTGAGTTTTTCCAAATTCATGTGCGAAATTACATTTGAAATTTACCACGAGCTTTACGTCGAAGGAAGCCTAAGCCCTCTCATTATGAGAGGAGGCCTGTGCCCAGCAGTGGGACGTATATAGGCTGGGATGATGAATACTATAAACGCCAAAGTTTGTATACATGAATGTTTGGATGTTTGTTACTCTTTCACGCCAAAACTACTGAACGGATTGGCATGCAATTGGGTATACAGGTAATATATACCCTGGTTTAACATATAGGCTACTTTCTATCCCGAAATAATGTATGGTTCCTGTGGTATCATAAAAGTTTTAAACTACATACTAATTCTGCGCGAGCGAAGCCGCGGGCAGAAGCTTGTATGTATTATCTTGGACGGCTAAGCGAACAAATATGTAGGTCCTCTCATAGCTCAAGATTAAAATCCTGTCCACGATATGCCACCAACAAATGAAGCGTTTTTAGGGTTCCGGAGCCAAAATGGCAAAAACGGAACCCTTATAGTTTCGCCATGTCTGTCTGTCTGTCCGTCCGCGGCTTTGCTCACGGACTATCAATGCTAGAAAGCTGTAATTTTGCACGAATATGTATGTAAACTATGCCGACAAAATGTTACAATAAAAATTTCAAAAAAGTTTTTTTTTAGTGTACCTCTCATAGACGTAAAGTGGGGGTGATTTTTTTCTCTCATCTAACCTTGTAGTGTGGGGTATCGTTGGATAGGTCATTTAAAATCATTAGGGGGTTGCTAAAACGATTTTTCGATTCAGTGTTTTTTTTGCAAAATATTCAACTTTAAAGTGCAAATTTTCATTAAAATCCTCTAAAATCTAAACCGATGGGTGGAAAATTTTGAAAAAATCAGAATGGTAATCAAACTTTCAAGCTATAACGGCTAGGTTTTCTTGAGAATTATTAGTAGTTTAATAGTAAATAGCAGCCTAAGGTATAAAATATACCTAAAGTTGGAAGATTCCTAGAAAAATATTACTTATTTTTTTCATAATGGCTACGGAACCCTATTTTGGGCGTGTCCGACACGCTCTTGACCGGTTTTAAAAGTATTTTTTTGTCAACTACTCTAATATTTCTTAACTTTCTACCATAAAACCACCTGTACATTTGTAACCCAGGAGACTGCTGTTATTAACTTATCGTCCATGTTCCAGGGCATAGACCACTTCGAGGACATCGGGCCGTGCGTGATCCTCGCGTCGCCGGGCATGATGCAGTCGGGGCTGTCCCGGGAACTGTTCGAGTCCTGGTGCACGGACCCCAAGAACGGCGTCATCATAGCCGGTAACCTGCTGACACTGATTGGTTTCCAGGGCTGCCGTGGAACCACACTTTATGACTTGACTTTTCATGTGTTACCGTTTTGGATGTCTTTTTATGCATTTGTTATAGTCTGTCAAAAAAGAGAAGAAATGAAAAAGTGGCAACACTGTAGTGTCCTCCCTTTTTGGTTTGACAGGGTTTGAAAGGGATGACACTACAGTGTTGCCACTTTTTAATTTCTTCTCTTTTTTGACAGACTATAGTTCTTTACCTCAAAAGCATAAATTCCTTGTAGCGTTTCACCGAATCGCATTTCACCTCGACCTAACAAAATTTCAATAGAATCTTGTACTTGGCGCAATTTTTCGCGTAGCTTTTTACATTAGTAGTTTATTATAAATTGGTAGCATCTCATTTTTCGTGTAGTTTTTACCCTTAGACGCATTTCTCCGCGATCGATGTTTGCTTGGGACTCTAATTAATTTGACGCGTTAATTGATGTTTGCACTAAAATCCCTACTTCCCTACTAATATTATAAATGCGAAAGTAACTCTGTCTGTCTGTCTGTCTGTCTGTCTGTTACGCTTTCACGTCGAAACACTGAACCGATTTTGATGAAATTTGGTATATAGATATTTTGAACCCCAAGGATCAACATAGGATACCTTTTATTCCGGTAGAGGGCGCCACCGCGCGATAACCTAGATCCGCGCAGACGAAGTCGCGGGCATAAGCTAGTATACTATAAATACTACTTTTTTCTATAATACACGATCAAGGTGAAATGCGACTAAAACTAAAAGCGACTAAAAAAAAAACACAATTGAGCAAGGTCCGCCCGGATTGCTACCACCATCTTGCTCGCTAATCCTGCCGTGAAGCAGCAGTGCTTGCACTGTTGTTTCGGCGTGGAGAGTAAGACAGCCGGTGAAATTACTGGCAGGTATCCCATCTTGGGCCTCTAGGTTGGCATTGCATCTGCAATACCCCTGGTGATCTCTTACCATCAGGAGACCATCATGCTCGTTTGCCATCCAGTCGAATATAAAAAAACAGAATGACATAGGTACAGTCACCAGCCTTAATATCTGCCACAGCGGAGCGTGCAAAAATATCTGACACGTCCTTCCGGCCCCAGAAATAGAGTCGTATCAGATATTTATGCACGCTTGTTGTGTCAGATATTGGTGCTGGTGACTGTACACTAAATAATTGATCATTTGCTTATGCTTTGGCTGTCTTCAGGCTACTGCGTGGAAGGCACACTGGCCAAGACCATCCTCTCGGAGCCCGAGGAGGTGACCTCGATGTCCGGCCAGAAGTTGCCGCTCCGTATGTCCGTGGACTACATATCTTTCTCCGCCCACACCGACTACCAGCAGACTTCGGAGTTCATCAACATACTGAAGCCACCTCATGTCGTGAGTATTAGACGCCCGATGGAATAACCTAACCAACAAATAGTTGGAAAACCCCCGAATTCAAAGTTTAATATCACAAAAATGGCTGAACCGATTTTGGTAAAACATGTCTAAGAACCATCGCTAGAAAATCTGTTTTCAATTAAAAAAACCGCATTCAAATCGGTCCACCCGCTTGAGAGCTACGGTGCCACAGACTAGACATGGGTAAAAGCGTTACATTTTGATATCAGTAAAACGTCACAGTGAGAAATCATCGTGACTTTGTCACGCCTGTTACTCGTGTGACTGCATGATATTTGTGACACGTCACGGTCCCGTAATGAACGTATTTTTGTCACTGTTATTTGAACGTGCCTAAAGACTAGAGTCTTCGACCAGTGTGTGTTGCCAGTGATGACTTATGGCGCTGAGACGTGGTCCTTGACTGTTGGCCTCTTAGAGAGGCTCAAAGTCACGCAACGAGCTATGGAGAGAGCTATGCTTGGAGTTTCTTTGCGCGATAGAATCCGGAATACAGAAATTCGTCGAAGAACTAAAGTCACTGACATAGCTGGAAAAATATGCAAATTGAAGTGGCAATGGGCGGGCCACATCGCTCGAAGAACAGATAACCGTTGGGGGAGAAAAGTCCTCGAGTGGCGACCACGAACCGGAAGACGAAGCGTTGGCAGGCCTCCCACCAGGTGGACTGACGACATCGTGAGAGTAACGGGAAACCGGTGGATGCAAGTGGCGAGTTGTCGTTCATTTGTGGCGTTCTAAGGGGAGGCCTTTGTCCAGCAGTGGACGTCTTCGGGCTGATGATGATGATGATGATGATGTCACGCGTGTTACTCAGTCATACCAATATTATAAATGCGAAAGTGTGTGTTTGTATGTTTGTCCGTCTTTCACGTCGGAACGGAGCGACAGATCGACGTGATTTTTGGCATGGATAGTTTTATGAGCCAGAGAATGGCATAGGCTACTTTTTATCCCGGAAAAATGCATAGTTCCCGAGGGAACAGCGCGCGATAACCGAATACCACGCGGGCGGAGCCGCGGGAAAAAGCTAGTGTCACCATATATGATATTGTCGCGGTGCGATTCCGAACACTCCCGACTGAGCCCGATTAGAACCGAGTCACAGTCACAGCGCTCCACGGCGTCGTGACTTGAGTAACAGAGACTGCGCTAGGCGCTAGGAACAGTAGGAACGTAAGTGATTTTGTAACGTTGTTCTTTTGACGGCGAGTCACTGTGACTTTGTCACCGTGACGTTATATATCCCGCATGTCTGCCACAGACAGACACACAGACACACATAGCGGTCATTCCGTTTTCCGTATTCCAAATTCCCGTATTCTCTATTGATTTCGTTTCCTTACCTTTACGCGTCTGTGGCGGATGCGCAAGCCGCGCGAGCCAGAAAAAAAAAAAAAAAAAAACTTATAACACCCCTATTTTTGCGTCGGGGGTTAAAAAGAGGGGTGTTAGAAGTTTGATGCCGATGTCTGTCTGTGCCAGGTCTTAAACAGATGGATCAAAGCTGCGGGGAGTCGCAGATGTGCAATTTTTGAGATATAGTATTTTGTAGTGACAATGTCGGGGGTTATACAACTTTTCTATGTTGGTAAGTTTACCTTCTACTTGTACTAGGCCAAAAACTCGGTCAAGAGCGAGCGGGACTCGTGCACCGAGAGATCCGTAGAAATTTGCTGGTACCTACGATTGATTATCTAGCGTCGACAGAGCTTTGCTCGGAAGCAAAATATACGCAGTGTTGGATCATTTTCGATTGGTTGCTGACACAAACAGACAGATATAGAAAAATATTTTGAGACTTTCCATTGGTTGTGCTATGAGAGCCTGTTATAGCTTAAATTGAATATAGATATTTTAAAAATGACAAAACCATCAGCAATACTATCAATAGCAATATATATTATTTATCATCCAAGTGCGCAGAACGTAGGAAAGTCACATGAGTATCAGTGATTAAAACACGAGCGCAGCGAGGGTTTCAAACCCACGTAGAGAATTATTTTTAAGTAGCACTAAGTTAAGTTTTGTGTAGGTGTTGGTGCACGGGGAGCAGAACGAGATGTCTCGCCTGAAGGCGGCGCTGCAGCGCGAGCACCGCGGCGCGCTGCTGGTGCACACGCCGCGCAACACGCAGCTGCTGGCGCTCACCTTCCGCGGGGACACCACCGCCAAGGTACTGTATGCTGTACCTAGGTACCTTAACAACCGGAGTCACGGGTGCTGCTGAGCTGTTCCACCTCGCGAAGGACAAGAAGAAATGTTCCGAGTTGCTGGCCAACCTTCAGTAATTGGAGAGGCACCACAAGAGGAACAATACTCATAACAAATTACCACAGCCGGTGTGTCTGTGTGATGGAGTGACGATAACCATATTTTTTCTAAAATTTAAAATAAGAATAGGTACTTACACATTTTTATTATGAAAAAGGTCCAAATAACTCAAGTTTTTTTTAAATACCACCTTTTGCCTGAAAAGGGCAGTATAGATCGTAGGTACTTTCAACTACACCCTGGTTCTCACTCATTTCATTAGTAATAATAATAATTCAATTTATTTATATCTTCAATAGTGTAAGTATTTATTGCACATAAAACACAAAATGTACAGTTAACATCTTTTGTTAATGTCATGTGTTTTATGTACAATAAAGAGATGCACAAAGACGAACTTGCTCCTTAAAGGGATCTCTTCCAGTTAACCTTTGAAAGATTGATAGTATCGTCAATGGACAACCGAAGGTTACACTCATTAAGAAGGTAGCGCGTGATGAAAAACATAATGTTGTTAATAAATACTTATATGTTACTTGGTGTGTTCCGCAGGTGATGGGCTCGCTGGCCATGGACCCTCCCGAGGAGGGCAAGCAGCTGCAAGGCATCCTGGTCAAGAGAAACTTCAACTACCACATCCTGGCTCCTAGCGACCTTAATAGTAAGACATATTTCTACCTCTGGTATCTGCATAGGTTCTTTTTTTTTATTTTTTATTTGACTGGATGGCAAACGAGCAAGTGGGTCTCTTAATGGTAAGAGATCACCACCGCCCATAAACATCTGCAACACCAGGGGTATTGCAGATGCGTTGCCAACCTAGAGGCCTAAGATGGGATACCTCAAGTGCCAGTTATTTCACCGGCTGTCTTACTCTCCACGCCGAAACACAACAGTGCAAGCACTGCTGCTTCACGGCAGGATTAGCGAGTAAGATGGTGGTAGCAATCCGGGCGGACCTTGCACAAGGTCCTACCACCTGCCAAACGGTTCAGACGAGTTCATAAACTTATGAGCGAAAATTTGATCAAAAATATCTGAACACTACTCTATTGTTCACGGCGTAGAAGCGTATTCATTTTCATTCATAATCGTGACCAGCTCAAAAATTAAGGTCCCGACTGTTGGAGTTTAACATAACAAAGTTTTAGACTACTAGAGTTGTTTATATCGCGATTATATCCACCCGAGCGGTAGGCGAGGGTTAATAGTTAAGTCGAGGGTAAAATGCTAGGAAATTTTGCATCAACAATGTAAATAAACGGTAATTTACTTTTATTTTTCATGCATTGCTGTTTCTATAGTAAATTATTGATATTCCCCAATTTTTTTACTATGAAATTAAATAATGTTGAAATATTAAAATTTTATAATAACTAAAATTCATTTATTGTCCGTTATGTAAGTATTCATTAATCAATAATTGTTTATGTATACATATTTTAATTAATCTATAAAGTTGATTTAACAATAATTAAGTAATAAAATAAAATAGAATGGGTGTTGGCCAGTAGACAATGAACCGGTGGACTTTTTTTATTTTTTATTTTCGCCACTTGCAGTGCGAAAAAGAACATTGTGAAACGTTTCACAATGAAATGTCAAAGTTGCGATCACACAATGCACCTCATTGGATTACCGATAGCGATATCGCTAGCAGCACATTGTAGTACGCGAGTAGAAATAGTCGATTATTGTCGTGGCCTGGAAGTAGGCAATTGCTGGCTGAGTATGAGTATTAAACGGACGAGCTTGCGAGTCCGTTTAACTAATACGAAGCCAGCAATTGCTATTCCAGCCGAGACTAATATAAAGCTTTTCTCAAAAATGGTGAATAATTCTGAAATAGAATAAACTTTTTCTCAAAAATATATTATAAAATTTAATTTTATTCCAATATTTTTCTTATGCTTTCCCGCCTTTTTCATTAAAAATAAACTGCAGTGTATTTTTCACCGAAAACACCACAAGCTATTTCAGACCCAATAGAAAAAGTCCGGAGTTCCCACAAAATATCAGATACTGGCCATTAGACTTGGCTGTATACGACTTGTGCCAACATTTCCAAGGCCTATTTAACTTAATAAAAAAAATGTGACTGATTGCAGGCGCGCTAATTCATTATTGTCGAGCTAGCGCGCCTGCAACCTTTTTAACTTTTTAATTTTTTCGCTGACCATAAACTATGCACTTCACCTTCTGATATGTAAAGAATAATGTCAACTTTTACGGTCATTTTTGAGAAAAAGTTTTTTAGTAGTTATTTGTAATGAATTAGCGCGCCTGCAATCAGTCACTTTTTTTTAAAGTTAAAAAGGCCATGGAATTGTTGGCACAAGTCGTATACAGCAAGTCTAATGGCCGGTATCAGATATTTTGTTGGAACTCCGGACTTTTTCTATTGGGTCTGAAATAGCTTGTGGTGTTTTCGGTGGAAAATACACCTGCAGTTTATTTTTAATGAAAAAGGCGGGAAAGCATAAGAAAAATATTGGAATAAAATTAAATTTTACAATATATTTTGAGAAAAAGTTAATTCTATTTCAGAATTATTCACCATTTTTGAGAAAAGCTTTATATTAGTCTCGGCTGGAATAGCAATTGCTGGCTTCGTATTAGTTAAACGGACTCGCAAGCTCGTCCGTTTAATACTCATACTCAGCCAGCAATTGCCTACTTCCAGGCCACGACAATAATCTACTAATGTAATGCACTTGGTTATAGAATACACGGAGTTGACGCAATCGGAGGTGTCGCAGCGGCAGTCGATCCACTACGCCGGCTCGCTGCCGCTGTTGCGACACGTCGTCATGCAGGTAACGAACTGGCCCTTTACGAAGGACTGTTAAATTAGAACTTCAGAGCTTCGTATCTTGCCGTCCCGGTGACGCTTATGTCGTTTCGTACGAGAGTGAACGGGACGGTGCGATATTAACTTCGTTTTTTGAATTTCGTAGAAGCCCCTCTCAGGTATTCATTATTACAAAATGTTAACTGTACTTAATATTAGATTTTTATATGGAAGTATAGATCTATTTATATAAAACTAATTCCTAGCTTTAGTTAAAATGAAAAATTATTGTGTAAGACTGTTTGTTTCTAAATAAAATAAAATAAAAATAAAGCTCAAAATCGATAATTTTTCCGAGTTAACTTTACGTTATTTCAAAGGCCAATTTTGTTGACGTTTTAATTTTAGTAACGATATTTATTTCTTTCGAATCTAGTTAATTTTGATCCACTTCCAGTAGCCGAATTGTCTTGCAATTTGGTATACATAATATCTGGACGAGTCCTTTTATTGAAGAATGCTTTTAAAAAAAATGTATTTCATAATGCAGGTTGGAATATAATGCAACTACAGTCAGTGATAGAAGCCTATAACTAAAAATGTTTTTTTTTTTTCTAAATTAATATTGAAGTGTGTTGTGTCGGCAGGTTGCGGGCCAGGTGGAGTTCCTGAGCGAGACGCGCTGGCGACTCTACCACTGCGTCGACCTCACCATAGACCAGAACATGATCACGCTCGAGGTACGGGCCAATACCATGCATCGCGCCCTTTTTTTTTATCTAACGAACTAGTGGGTCTCCTGATGGTGAGAGATCACCACCGCCCATAGACACCTGTAACACCAGGGGGATTGCAAAGCGTTGCTAACCTAGAGCCCTAAGATGGGATACTTCAATGTATTTACATATCAAAGTCAAAGTCAAATATATTTATTAAATTTAGGCTATAACAATTGTGTTTTTGATGAACTAATAGAAAAGCTTCGTTTACCTCGCCTCGCTCCGCTCAGCTGTTTCCACGACAGATGTGCTGTGCGAGTACAACGTATTTCTCGCAAAACAACCTCTCACGAACTTCTGGTGGAAACGCTAAGGGCTAAATTTGATGCCGTCTCCGTCTATTTGAACAAAACAAATAGAGACGGCATCACACCTTACCGCCAGTTAACAGTAATCAATGGATGGTGAAACAGCCCCTTAGTGGCGGCCTCTGGTGGCCATAAAGTGCGGGGTCCCTTGATGATTGTGTATGGTCGATATTATTGTGTATTATATTTTTTTATAGCTGTCAGTGTTTTTGCATCATTGTCCGTATTATTATTTTGTATTTTATTTTCTTTATTCTGTTTGACATGCTGTTAATATTTAATTTGATAATGTTAAGTCTTAAGGGGATCCCATGCCCCAATGACCTTCGATCAGAATTCCTTAGTTTTCTAATGTTTTTTGTAGCTTATTATATTAACAACAACGGCTTTAAGTAATATAGAATCCCATGTTTACTTCAAAGTTCATTGTTTTCGAGATATTTGGCATCAAAGTTGAACAATTTTAGGCCAAAAAACTGGTTTTCTGGCCATAACTGTGGTTAATTAGTTTCAAATGAAAACCCTCGACCAGTTTTAAGAGACGTCAAAGACGAACCCAAATATGTAGATTTCGTATATGTTAGATCTTTCACGTCAATAGATATAGATAATATACGAAATAAGTGTTTTTTCAGACAATGTTTAAAAAAAAAACATACTAAATTAAGTATTAGTTTTTTTTTTCAAAATCCGGTAGACACAAATGGATATAAAAGATTGGAGAACCGATAGCCGTTTGACTTATAATTCTATCTGTAGTGCAAAAGTAGGAGATACGATTCAAAACTTGTCAAAAATCGATGAAAACCCCGGGTAGCCCCTTAAACCTATTGTAATAAATAATTTAATTGTACTCTATAGTAAATATTTATAAGATTTCTGTGCCCTTGCAGGGGGCATGTTCCTGGAATTCTTAATTAATGTACGTAAGACCTTATGTACAACATGAAACGCAATATATGAATTATTGTACGGTCGTCACAGTGGCAGGCGCAGCCGGTGACTGACATGTATGCGGACGCGCTGGTGGCGGCCATTTTGAGCGCGTCGTCGCTGCCGGCGCCGCGGTCGCTCCCGCTCGCGCCCAAACTTGACAGGATGCACTTCAAGGTGAGACCAGAATCACTACACTCTGGCCAGCGAAAGCTGTCCACGAGAAAACAAGGCAAATTAAAAAAAATGAGGCTGACAACACTTGCTGTACACTGATTAAACGATGTTGATACTTAGATATAATACAATACAATGTACTCTTTATTGTACACCAGAAATAGTAAGCGATACAGAAAACATATACACGGAGAGAAAATTACAAGGTAAGCGATAGGCGGCCTTATCGCTTAAGAGCGATCTCTTCCAGGCAGCCTTTTTTACAGAAAGAAGGATGGACTAGTTTACAGCACGTGGTGCATCAAAAGTAGATCAGAAAATTAAAACGCAACAAAAATATATCTACAAATGCATACATAATTATATCGTACATACATATAATACACGTCTAAAATAAATATAGGCAGTGAGATAAACAGCAACAAATAAATAGATTATCATAAAGCTAATTATTACAAGATGACAGATAGTGCTCCTTAAGCATAGATTTAAATAGTGACAAAGATTTTGCGCGTCGTAAGTCTGTCGGTAAAACAAATCGGTATTATTTAAATTTTCCAGATATTAAATTATAATCGGGACTCTTCAAGCTGCATCAAAATTCATGTAGTAATGTGTGAAAGTTGATGATGCACTTTAGGAGTCTCTTGGTAAATTTTATGACCTTTGTCAGTGCCTATTTAGACGCATCAATTTTTGGACCATAAATAATTCATTTATTTCTTATAGCAGAAGTATCAAAATTATATAAGTCGGGCCAGAATGACAATATTAATTATACCAGATTTAAGTTTTTTAAAAAATGCGTGGAAAGCTTTCGCTGGCTAGAGTCTATCGAATGGGATATAGGTTTTGCCACGAGAGTTAAAGTGAATGATTACCCACACAGCTACATCAAGAACTAATTGCACAAAAGGAGAATGAATGAAATGAATGAGTGAATGTCAAAAGCCCGCTGTCATTACATGACATGTTCTTGTGTGCGTGACCTCAACTTTGGTGGCACTACCTGTACCATAACTTCATTTGCCATAATTTCACATGCTATACAGTACAATGACTATATTGTATACCCAAATAGTATCGATCAACGTTTTCTTGTACAGCCGCCATCAGATATTTCAGAGCGGCCAAGGTGATCAAAAATATCGAAACGTGAACTCTAATACCTTAATAATAGAGTTGCATGTGCCGATATTTTTGACCACCTTGGCCGCTCCGGGACATCTGATGGCGACTGTACCATCAGCCAAATATGTGGTCTACCACCTTTAGGTTGATAATCGTTTGCATGTCATAAATCAATAATGCCAATAGACGTATCTGGCAACTGCAAGTTCGACTTTAGCGACATATGCATTTGATAGGAACTTGTTTAAAAATTGATAGACCACTTATTTGGCTGATGGTACCTAGATGCCGTGGTTACGTCCCTGGACAACTGTTTAAAACCATAGTTTTTATGTTTTCTGTGGTTAAAACTAATCAAGCGTACATTTTTATCGTAGTTACGTGTCGTAGTCAATAGTTCAAATGTTAACTGAAAGAGATCCTTTTATTTATTTATTATTTATTTATATTTTTTTCAAAACTTAACCCTTAGGCACTTGTCCCACCGCCGACGATGAGCGAGAAGCGAGTAGAGCGAGTAACTAGAAACGAGTGGGCGAGCAGCGAGAAGCGAGTGTAGTTTTGTCGCTCGGCTGTAAGCGAGTGTTCGCGTGCGACGGGCGATTACTCGCTCCACTCGACTCGCTCGTGCGGGGCGGCCGCCAAGCTGACATCGCTGAGCGAGTATCTATAGCTCAGCGAGTTTTATAGCTCTTGTCGCTGCGACAAAAGATGTAAGAGCGAGTTCTCGCCGACAGTGTAAACAGCCAGCGATCAACTATTAATATATGTGTCTCTTTTACTCACACAGGATCTTATATCTTTTGTTCGTTTCTTGAGCGAGAAAATAGTCGATAGCCAATCGTTTCCTCGCCGGCGGTGAGACCAGTGCCTTAATAAGGCCCCATGTATGTGTATGTGTGTGTGTTGGAGCATACTACCACAGAATCAAAAGTAGCTATCGAATACATACCTGACAAAGAATATTTTTAAAGCTTAGTTGTATTTCCAATAATTACAATGAATATTGTAACTTATTACTAAAGCAATAAGGTTGAATTTCCAAATCAATGCATGTGGTCGCTTAATCGCCTCTACCTTATTAAGGGTTAATCTATCATTACAGATAAATATGCCCAATGCGATAGACAAGTCAGATAATCTTGAAATTCTAGCCACACAATTTGTCAATACTTTACATAATAAATTATTTATGAGATAAGTTCGCATTTGTACATCGGTCTCTCAATGTAAATTGTTATTTTAATGTGTTTTTATGTAGAATAAAGTGTTATAACTCTTGAAAATACAAACTAAATATAGATGCACCAGCTACCTATACCCACTACACTGCAGTCTTGATCAGCAGTGGTGTAGCGGTATAGCACGCGGTACGGAATACCGAGGACCTGGGTTCGATTCCCAGTGCTAGTCTTATTTTTCTGGTTTCTCTGTGCATCTATATTTCAGTTTGTATTTTCAATTTAGGTTTTACGGGATGACCGTAAAAGTAAAAATTTGGAATTGAAATAAAAAATACAAAAAGATTCAAAAAAAAAAACAATCTTAAGTTATAACTCTTGTATAAAGCGTTATAACTCACTACTTACTACTACGTTACGCTACTTACGTTACTTCATGATGTTTTCTCATTCTTTTTTGATGGTAAGCGAAGATGTCTAAGATGGAGCACGCTTGCCCAATAAATTGCCCATTCATCCTAGTTTTTTAACCCCCTACGCAAAAAGAGGGGTGTTATAAGTTTGACCGCTATGTGTGTTTATCTGTGGCACCGTAGCTCTTAAACGGGTGGACCGATTTGAATGCGGTTTTTCTAGCGACGGTTCTTAGACATGTTTTATCAAAATCGGTTCAGCCATTTTTGAGATATTGAACTTTGAAGTGACAAAGTCGGGGGTTTTCCAACTTATTGTTGGTTACAGAGTGCTAATATTAGCGTTTGCTTTACAATCTTAACATTATTTTCATTTGTATCCCATGATTTTCAGGAGTGCGTGATCGAGATGCTGCAAGAGATGTACGGAGAAGACTCGGTGCCGAAGATGTTTAAGGGGGACAAACTGCACGTCCTCGTGGATAGCAAGCGGGCCGATATCGATCTCTACAGCATGGTCAGTCGTGCTCCATTTTTCTTAGCCATTTTTTTTGCTTCCCGAAAGTTGATAAAAAACTATAAAAATCAGTTCTAACATCTGGCGGCATGGTGATCGGTTGTGTTGCTCTGAAGATGAACCCTGGTTGTGTTCGAAACGCGTAGTGTAGTTGTGTTTGTGTCACTTGTGTGCTGAGCTGAGGAGCTGCAGACACATTTGTTGCATCTAATAGACATAATTGATGTCGCCTCAGTTATTGGACAGAACAGAATAACATACTTAACCTTTTCGCCGCCACGTCAAATACAAAAGACATCGACCATACGCCAGGGTTCCATATTGCAATACCTAAAATTGAACGTTAACACAATTGAACGAAGGTTGTTTTTGCATTGAAGTAATGGACGTATATATAAGTCGTTGGCGTCGAAAAGGTTAAAAGTCGATTGACCCAAAACGCTCGAAAAACATAACCCTCTTTCGTGCAGTCGGGTAACACCACGCCGTCGGTCACTCCACCATCTACTCCATAATTTTGTCCCTCGTACACAAACTATCTATCGCTTTATACAGGAGGTGTCGTGCGAAGACGAGAGCGTAGAACGAGCGGTACAGTCAGCCATCACTAACCTGTACGCGGCGCTCGCGCCCGTCAAGCCGCCGCCGCCCGCCGTCTGACCGCCGACTGTACCTCATCAGCCGGAAGACGTCCACTGCTGAACAAAGGCCTCCCCCTTAGAACGCCACAATGAACGACAACTCGCCACTTGCAACCACCGGTCGAGTCTCGTGATGTCGTCAGTCCACCAGTACCACTACCATGAGTTTACAGTGACCGTACCCGATAGCGACGGCGTAAATTATTTGTAGAGGCGCTGTACAATTCTCCATACAAATAATTTACGCCGTCGCTATCGAGTACGGTCACTGTAAACTCATAGTAGTGGTACTGGTTGAGGCCTGCCAACGTTTCGTCTTCCGGTTCGTGGTCGCCACTCGAGGGCTTTTTCTCCCAACGGTTATCTGTTCTCCAAACGATGTCGGCCGCTGTAATACTATTAGAATACAAAATACTCCAGTATTCTAACCCTTTTCCAGCCATAGTGCCTATATTGACCACTTAAATGTACACAAAAAATCGACATTGTTTTTTTACAATATGGTGAAAAATTAATGGTTTCTTTTTAAATATGATTCGCTGTTCAATTAATCCTTTATGCTAAACAATAAGAAAAAAAATGAAATTCATTAATTTTATTAGGTAGTTTGTCTAAATTGGTCGGGCCTGGAAAAGGGTTAAGTAAAAGGCTAAGGCAGAGTCTTAATTGATGAATGATGAAATTAATTGGTAGAATTTTGTCACTGACTGACCAAAAATCCATTGATTGTGACTGTGAATTATTGTTGTTAGTAAATAAAATGTTATGGGTTTGTACCCAAATTGACCTGGTCCCAAACTAAGTAGGGAATTAGTGTATGGAATGTGTAATTTATAAGAATAAAAAACCACTTTATTTTCATTTTCATTTATTTTATGAATAACCTAACCTAACCTAATAATATATCTTACATCTACTCAACAATGAGCTGTATAAAGAAAAGTATTGTTGCTTTTCAATATTTGAATGTGTGAATTTTTTATAAGGTCATGTGCAAAAATATGTTTCTATTCGAACCACTCAAAAATATGTCACCACGGCTTTATTACGTCTGTGGCACATATTTCTGAAGAATTTTATTAGTCATAAACTATTTTTTTAATCTGTGCGATATTGTATTTTTATCTGTATTGTTTTATTGTTACAGTCGGCAAATAAATATTTTCTTTCTTTTCCATATTCTTGCACTCGACTGTACTGTACAGTCGTACAATCTGTTTGCTCTTCAAAAGAAAAGCTGGAACCCATACGCCTGCTTTGACATAAGCTCGCTTCCGAGGCTTTCGGAATTTATGTGCGCAATACGGTATTTGGCAACTCCTGATTTTGCCATATCTTAATATTATTATGAAAATATAGATAAGCAGATAGTGTTTAGCGAAGAGAAAATTTAAATAGGTTGTAAATTGGGTTTATAGTGATTTTTGAAAAATCTATATACCTGTCTCTTTCTCAAACGTTTTCTCTATGCAGCAAGTATGGCTACTGGCGTGTAACGTCACATGCCAGTATGTCTTTCTCTGTCTAATCTTGATTTCAAACCTTATAACTATTTGAAAAGGTAGCTTAAAAATTGTTTTTCTATTCGGTTACAGGCATTGTGTAGTTTTAATTTATAAAACATATACAAAATAGTCAAATACCGTATTTAAATTTACGGCGAAGGAAGACATTGCGCGGACACACTTGCGAAGTAAATCAAGAAGTTCAATCTGCACTGTCCAAGCTCTCTCTCTCTTTGATAGACAAAAGTTTAGTTTATACAAAATTTGAGCTAAACCAATGTTTAGTTAGAAGTAGCTGTGATTTGACGATTTTTTGGGCGTTTAGTAAACCAGATGGTTTTTGTAAGCATCAAGTTTTAAGAAATTAATGTTGAATGTGTCGTAATCGATCGGGCTCGTCGTGATCATTTCGAAAATTTATCCTTTTAAATAGGTGGTACAGTCGAATGCAAATATATATATACACAGCCATAGCGTCAAAATATGTATACATCGACCTTATGTTTAGTGGCATAAAGACGTATAGGTATTCTTGACGTCTTGGTAACGTATATATTATTATATTTATGTTTTTGACCGTACACAAAGACGTTTTTAATAATTTAACTTGCCAATCAGAATGACCTCTAAACATGAACACAGAAGGCACAATTTTTGTAGCCGAATAAGTTTTTTTTAAACAAAACTTGGACCACCCTATCGTGCCCTGCAGTGGGCGTCCAGGCCGGACCTGGTGGTTCACGAAGACTTGGAGTACCGCTTCCAGTAAACAGTGCTAGTGACTGCGGCTACAAAATTCGAAAATCGAAGTTCGTATCGTACCGTCCCTCTCACTCTCGTATGAAATAATATTAGCGTCAGCGGGACGACAAGATAAGTTCGTATTTTGCACTTCGTAGCCCAACCCAACCAACCGCAGCAGTGGGAAGCCGGAGCTGATGGTCTACGAAGACTTGGAGTAGCGTTTCCAGTGGCTGGGAATGACCCCAGCATTGGCTTGTATGGCCACCAGTGGGCGTCCAGGCCGCAGCTGGTGGTCTACGAAGACTTGGAGTACCGTTTCCAGTAGCGGCGCACGTCGTCGTGGCCGGCGCGCGTGACGACCATGGTGCGCGCGCGCTCCGACTGCCACGTCAGGACCTTCTGCGCACGCGCATAGTCCCGGAGCGCCACGAAGTCCGCCTAGCAACAAACGTGTACTAGAGTATTTCTCGAAAAGTTGTCCCGTCATGAAATAGACAAGAAATCAGTTTGTCAAGAAATTATTAACACTAAGGACGAGATCATAAAGTATAAACTGCATAAAACATACAAAATTTCTTGGCGTCAGGAAAACGTCACGAAAACTTGTGAGGAGAAAATCGTAATTTTATGTACATCGAACTTTAACAGCAAATCTGACTTTTTATCACCTTTACCACAAGGTTTTGTATATATTTAAACACATTACTTATTTTTTTGTGTTGAAATAGCGTCACGGAAATCCTGTAATCCTGACGCTGTTTCAACACAAAAAATAAGATCACTATATAATAAAGAAATAAAATCACTATAAAACTAACCAATAACTTTCGTGTTTTTCATTATTCGGATTATGAAAATCGAATATTAAAAAAATAGATATTTAAAATTCGGAATAAATTTCGTGTTTTTAAGTAATCGGAATTATATGTCTTAGGAATTGTGAAAATCGGAGTTTTTAATTCAGAATAAAATATTTCGGAGTATTTGGGTGTTCCGTCATACATCTGTCATTTTCCTACAAAAATGTCCAAGTGATACTACTTTCGTTCATTCCATTCGTGCCATCTCTTAATCACCTGAACATATTGCAAACATTTTTGTGTAAGATATCACTGCTGGTGACTGTACCTGAGACAGGAACTGGTTGTAGACGACTCCCTCTGTGTAGGTGAACCGGTTCCGTTCGCTCTCCCACAGCTTGACCTGGTCCACGACGGTGGGGGGCAGCACCGACTCGGAGCGGATGCCGCCCGAATCAGCCTTCAGCATCTGTTACAAAAAGGGGCTCCAGTCAACATGTGTTACCACACGTTATGTATTTTTTTTTATTCGACTGGATGGCAAACGAGGAAGTGGGTCTCCTGATGGTAAGGGATTACCACCGCCCATAAACATCTGCAACACCTGGGGTATTGCATGGTATTGCATATTCATCAACTTTTCATCGGACTCCTAGTTTTTCACCGAAAAATGTTTTTCACAAAATCATAAATTTCCCAACAAATGGACGCAGGATTAGACAGAGAATTGAACCAGCCTTAAATTTACAGTCCAAGATTTTAATAACGTCCCGTAGGACCCTAACAACGATTATAAGATTTATAAGTCGGGAAAGGTCCGACAGTTTCAGCCTTTTCGGAAGGCCATCTTCAGTGTTTTACCTGTGGGTGGGCATGCTGCTCGAGGTACCGTATGATCTGAGCCGCCGTGATGCCCCCACGCAGCGCTTGCCGCACTGACTCTCTCGTCAGTACCCCCACCACCACATTTGGGAACCTGCAAAGTAGAAAAAAATACAAACACGATAGAAATATTGTTATTGCACACAATAAATCAATGCCAAAATATCCGCAGTAGAACCACAGAATAAGTAATAGTACAAGTACAGAAGCTTCACTGCCGTACAAAAGTGACGTTTAGGCATAAGAATCGTGCTTACTTTATGCTTCTCTGTCTATCGCATAACTCGTGTTCACTCGCACGCGTTGAGTCGCACTGAATCGCCTCAACGTTGGGGAGGCCCGGTATGTACTTGTAGCTCGGCGGCGGAATGGCCTAGTGACACCCCCCTGGTAGAACTAAGGTTACCGACATAGCGAGAAGAATTGCGAAACTGAAGTGGCAGTGGGCAGGGCACACTGCTCGCTGGGCTGATGGCCGATGGGATCAGAAGGTTCTCGAATGGCGTCCGCGGACCGGGCGACGAGCTGTCGGTAGGCCTCCAACAAGATGGAGCGACGACCTGGTTAATATCGCGGGATCGCGTTCGATGCGGAAAGCACAAGACCGGTCTGAGTGGAGAGCCTTGGGGGAGGCCTATGTCCAGCAGTGGGCGTCTTTCGGCTGACGTGATGATGAAGTTACCTGTAGACCAGTTCAGCGAACAGGCCCAGCAGCGCGGCCTGCAGGCTGGTCTGCGTGTACGCGTAGACGCGGTAGTTGGTCTCGACCAGGATGTACCCGCGCGGCGCGGCCCCCGCGTCCGCGGGCTCCAGCGTCTCGTTGTCGGAGCGCACGCACGCGATGTTCAGCGCCAGACGCGTCGGGAAGAACCGCCCGGCTTTGCGCTGGGGACGTTGGAGGAACCAATTATTTTTCACTTCTGATGCTCGTAAACTTCGTATTTGGGTAGTTCTATGACAGTTTCAACCGCTATCAGTTCCCTGTCGCATATGTACAGGGGGATTTCGGGGTCGTGGAGCAAAGAATGAGCATCAAACATACTTTTATCAAATGATCACAATAGGATAGGACTAAAGGTACAATTTCTTAAGTGTTCTAGCAAAGACATTAAGTTTTCAAAAAGGTTGGGGATTAAAAAGTAGGATGAACATAATTTTAAGTAAAAAACTTTTTAACATTAAAATAAATGAATACCCATAAGACACCAGTGTTTAAATTAAAGCATAAATAGTTTACATCGAAATCATTTACTGAGTCAGAAGTAGTTGGAATCACGACCCTGTATATTAAAGAAACGAGAGACCGTAAGCAAGAAATTTTAATTAATTATTTATTTGAATCACGTAATCATCAATTATCCCGTAAAAAATATGTCTAATGCTTGAGAAAAATGAATGAACACAATGACATTTCTTAACAGATAAAAAATCGCTAGATAACACAGACTAGATAACTATCGAGGGTCGGGTTGCTCTTAGGAAGAAGGGCTACAAATTAGCCCGAAACTCGATTTAAGACGTGAGTTATCCGTTACAATATCCTACTAAGGGGCTGTTTCACCATCCATTGATTAGTGTTAACTGGCGGTTAGGTGTGATGCCGTCTCTATTTGTTTTGTTAGAAAAGACGGAGACGGCATCACATTTAACCGTCGGTTAACACTAATGAATGGATGGTGAAACAGCCCCTAAAACTACTAATATTATAAATGTGAAAGTTTGTGAGTGAGTGAGTGAGTATGTTTGTTACTTCTTCTCGAAATAATAACCGCTGGGCTAGAGTCATTAAATTTGGTACGTACATATATGTATAGCTGGACATCTGGAATAACACATAGGCTACTTTTTATCCCGATATTCCCACGGGATAGGGATGAAATCTCGAAATAACAACCGCTGGGTTTAGAGTCATGAAATTTGGCATGGTTGTTATTATAATATAACGTCAATGAAAACCACGATGTTATTTTACGGAATTCCCACGAGAATTTAATAAAATCCCGGAATTTCAATTCAACTGCTGTATCTAATGATTTACGCGTGCGAAGCCGCGGGTGAACGCTAGTTACTTAATATGGTTGTTAAATCTCTTGATTGATACTAGCGTCTATTAGCCTGTCACAAAAGACTACCTTTCTCTGATAGACGAGCCCAAATTCCCGTAAATGCTGCAAAAACACCAGCATATTATTGCTCATGCCCTCCGTGCTGTAATCCTGAAACATACAAACAAATATATGTCATCACAGAGCAAATCGGGAGTTAATCTCATACACTAAAAATCATTGACCGAATTTCATTTGCCCGAAAACTATTCAAATTATTATCGTTTGTCAATTGACAGGTTTTACTACTGTAAGTTTAACTTTTTCGAAAAAAAAAATTTTTTTTTCGCGGTCCGCCCCGGGCGGCACGGCACATTTAGGGGGCGGTAAAATACCATAAAAAAAATAATGGTGCGTGCTTAGTTCGCGATCCGCACTGAGAGGACTGTGCCCAGCAGTGGGACGTGTATAGGCTGGCATGTTTTTTTTTTAGTTGACTGAATGGAAAACGAGCAAGTGGGTCTCCTGATGGTAAGAGATCACCACCGCCCAAAAACATCTGCAACAAAACGAGCAAGTGGGTCTACTGATGGTAAGAGATCACCACCGCCCAAACATCTATAACACCAGGGGTATTGCAGATGCGTTGCTCCCTAAGATGGTATACCTCAAGTGCCAGTAATTTCACCGGCTGTCATACTGAAGGGGCGAGAAGGGGAAATGGACAACGCGTACCTGGTTCGACGTACGGTGGCTGCAAGGTGTTATGGCTGCCGGTCTTACGGAGGAGTGCTCTTCAGCGTTGAACGCGCTAGCAAACGCGTACCGTAATGATAATGAATTAGGATTAGCTCGAAACCGTGGGCGAATGGCGGGATGGAGAAACGCTCTCGACATCGACTGACAGAGTGACAGTTCTTGACGTTGTAGTCCTATGCCTACCTGCGTTTGCCGAGGATAGGAAGTATGAAGGATTCGAGGGTAGGTGACATGAACAGATAAGTTTACAAACAATACCGAACACATACCTTGCCTAATGTGCTGAAGCTGAGCTGGTACAAGAAGGCGAGACATTCTGCCGCGCTGAGACTTCGCTTCTCAGCTGTGTGTAAATAATGCTGTAGGAACAGCCAGACCTGCGAAACATACAAGTTAAAAATCACACACAAAATATAATATATTATTTATATAACATAAAAATAAAAACCTACAACTAAAACATATTACTGAAAGTAGCCCTTGAGTAAAGGCAAGGATCGTTACATGTAAAAAAAAACCTTGGCAAGTTGAAATGAGGTACTGAATTCAAGCCTCGTTGAATTCTTGTAGAGCTAACAAAAATAACTTAAAAAGAAATACAAAAAGATGATCTAAAATTATGTATCACATATGATTCAATGCCAAGAAAAGGGTTAAATAGTGGTAGTATATTTTCAGAAGAGTGGTAGTAGAGTTTTTCGAAATTCATGTGCGGAATTACATTTGAAATTTACCACGAGCTTTGCGGTGAAGGAAAACATCGTGAGGAAACCTGCACAAACCTGCGAAGCAATTCAATGGTGCGTGTGAAGTTCCCAATCTGCACTGGGCCCGCGTGGGAACTATGGCCCAAGCCCTCTTGTTCCGAGAGGAGGCCTGTGCCCAGCAGTGGGACGTATATAAGGCTGGGATGATGATATTTTCAGAAAAATCTGAAAGTCCGACTCTATCTCAATAAACCATCTAAAACTTTATTCACCTTGGACGACTTTAATATAAAATCTTTTAACTTTACATTTATATAAATTACGATTACAGGCAAAAATATTATAATAAATGGTTTAGTGGATGCAGGCTGCTTCCAACTGAAGCAACTCAATGTCTATGGGTGACACTTATGTCCAACAGTGGACGTCCTACGGCTGTTATGTTGATAAATAAAATAAAATAAATAAATAAATATCATGGGACACTTGACACCAATTCACCTAGTCCCAAACTAAGCAAAGCTTGTACTATGGATACTAGGCAATGGATAAACATACTTATATAGATAAATACATACTTAAATACATATTAAACATCCAAGACCCGAGAACAAACATTCGTGTTATTCACACAAATATCTGCCCCGGCCGGGATTCGAACCCAGGACCTCAAGCTTCGTAGTCAGGTGCTCTAACCACTTAGCCATCCGGTCGTCAAATATGTGATGATTATATTGAACGGATAAATAAACTAAACTGTACCTGCTTGGCTGTGCTGAGCAGTAAGAACTGGAACCCAGCGCGCGTTATAACCGCTGAGCCGTCGTCTGCATCTCTGCGCAGAACATATGCATACACAATTATATTCCATCATTAATAATTATCATTTAGCAAAGCATTCGATTTTACAAGCCTTTATGGCAATGGAGTATGTGTGGGTCAAATTTTGCAAGTTAATTTGACCCAGTTCCAGTGATCGGATTGACTTGAAACACACACATTAACATGCTTATGTAAATCTAAAACCGGTCGGTATAATAATCTGGTAGTGAAATCCTGGTGGTAGAGCCAGGATCGTCTCCGCAGGAACCGCTCAACGGTTAGTGGCATAGACAGTGGGATGTTAATGAATTCAATGATCTGATTTTTAGGAATCCCAACAGGATTTCAGTTCCAATTCAACTGCCAGGGCCCTGTATCACAAAAGTGCTACAATTCGATAAAATTGTCAAGTTTCTCATAGTAAAATGTTACAATTTTGTCAAATTGTAGCACTTGTAACTTTTGTGGTATAGGGGACAGATCTGTGGATTACGCGTGCGAACCCGCGGGTAAACACAAGTATTAACCCGTCGAGCGCCAGGCTCTAAATAATGTATGTGGGCATAGCGCTCAAGAAATTTCTCGGCTATTTTTTTTGCGATCTACGTCAATAAGTCAGTAAGGTCAGTAAGGTCAAGGTCACACCTGGTCATGAGTCCGGCGTGCAGCAGTATCCGCACGGCGTCCGCGCTGATGCCCTCGGTCTGCGCGGAGCCCACCATGTAGTGCAGCACGCACTCCCAGCGCTCCAGCGCGTACGCGTCCAAGAATGCCACGTCTCGGGCCTTGCCGTCCGGCTCTAAGGATGATGACATGCTCCATGGACGACCCCTGATCAAGATACCCACACATTTTCTTAATAGAAGTAATTATTTTATATGGCAACGACGACCACATCGCCAAGTGGTTAGAAAGTCTGACTATGATGCTAGGGGTCTCGGGTTTGATATACATAGTCCAGTACCAGTGCAGAACCCTTTAATAACCAATTTCAAATTTTCCACCAGTTCAAACCAATTTTATCTTGATCTCCATTAACTTCAACAGACAGCTTAAAATAAATAAATAAAATAAAATTTATTTTTTGCTTACAGCTCAGTTCAGATCAAATATATATATTTTTTTAATATGTAAGTCATTGTTAACCCTTTTCTTGGCAAGTTGAAATGAGGTACTGAATTTAAGCCTCCTTGAATTCTTGTAGTGCTAACAAAAAAACTTTAAAATAAATACAAAAAGATGATCTAAAATTATGTATAATATAAGATACAATGCCAGGAAAAGAGTTAAAGGTGAAATTGTATAATTTACGAAATTCTCATGACACTACTTACCCGCCTAGCAGAGCCACTTTCAGGTTCCTCTTGAAGGAATGTGCCAGCAGCCATCCCGGCAGACCACCTGGAATTGGGGCCTCTTGCCACACTGACAGCTCTGACAGTGCCTCAGCTGCCTTTAGCTGCTCTCTGAAGAAATAAACGTTGACACATATTTATTATTACTTATTTTCTTATTTACTTCTGTTTTTATAACCAGCCTACACCACTGTAGCTAGATTTGTTATTTGGTAGACATATTTCTAGAGTATGATAGAGGTAGAGCAGAAGGAAGGTTATTGAAATTTGCATAGCATAGTGTTAACTATAAAATAATTTATTAAAGAAATCACACAGCGCAATCCCGATGTTGTCTAAGATGGAAGAAATTCTGATGTAGTCAATGAATCAAGGCTGTAATAAATAAATAATAAAAAAGAACATGGACAAGTGAGGTACAGAAGGGCAAACCTGAAAGCTTACCTTTGATTTGTCCTCGCAATTGCTTGTTGGGTTTATATGTATTCTCAAGTTTTAACTTACGTTAAGTTCACTCTACCTACTTGGCATGAGCTTGTGAGACCCAGGAAGCGACCACGGCCTGAGGCACGGGCTGCTCCACAAACAGCAGCCGAATCACGAAATGACGCGCCAGCTCTGGCAGCTCTCTAGAACAATTTATTGATAATCGCCATAAACAATGTTAATTACCAAAGTGAGTTTAAAAAGATATTAAAACGGCTTTTTATTGTACTAATATAATAATTTTGAAGCAAATATACATAAAAAATGACAGTATCTAGCTTTATTATTGACAAAAACACAATCAAAAACCAACATAACCTCAAAAGTTCGAGAAAACTAAAATACAAATAAGTTGTAACGAGTGTTATTTCATACCTGTAGACAGCTAGACATATCGTGGGGTAGTTGTATAAAGTCTCTAGGAACTGCGCTGAGCGGCTTTTGAGGTATTCGTGTAGGTCTTTGCACTGTAGTGTCGGTGACGGGTTAAGATTCACTGAACCCTTGGATTTAGATGACTCTGACATTATAAACTATTATTTATGATAAAAAAATATGACGTTTATCATTAGTAGTGTCTAATAATTTATAGTCCGTTATTAGTATTAATATTTAATCATTTATAGTTTTAGGTGCAAACAAAACAAACCACTTTCGGTTCTTCAGTTAAAGTTCGTTCTGAATACATTTACATTTATTTTGTATTTTTTTGTTCTTCAATCTATCTATTTTCATATCGACTTATTAATTAATATTTTAAAACGAAAATTCTTGTAGATTAATTAGTTAATTTTATGGATTTATCTTATATTTTTTCCATTTCATTATCGATATCGATCGCATAAGGTTTCTGAACATCGTCATTTGACATTTAGTTTTTTTTAAGTTGTTTCAGTCTTGTCGAAAAACGTTCAAGTTTCAAGATTTATTCGGTGGTATGGAGGTCCCTTTATATTTCTACGATTACGAATGTGAACCCCAATATTAAGATACTTATTAATTTCAGTAAGTTCTTTTATTTTTTTATTAAAGTTAGCCGCTGGCTGCCTTCTCTCACGTTGTTCATCTCGTTATTTTTAACCTTCACAAAATATTAATAACAATAATAATTACGTAGAGTGGGAAAGATATAATCAAATCAAATATTTCTAAAACTTGCACATTCTGTCTGACGCTTGACACGACAATGTGGCAGACTCTTAATAGTACCAAACTATGAACGTTAACGTAATTTTTAGGCAAACTTTATGGGCAACTAGCCAGTTGCCCGCAACTCCCTCTAATCGCTATCCCGCGGGAACTATGCAATTTTCCGGGATAAAAAATATCCTATATCTTTCCCCGGGACTATCTGCAGATAAATAGGTTCGACGGTTTATATGTGATGAGGTAAGAAACAGAAAAAACAAACAGACTTACAAACTATCGCTTTTATAATATAAGTGGGAAGTGGAATAGTGGGACTAATAATTTCGGCACTATCGGCACGTCATAAGGTCCGTCTGCGCCAAAGGTCTGCGCTAAAATGAGTTGCTGACAATGATTTCGTTTTTTTATGCAAAATTTTATTATTCAAATAAGATTTTATTTCTCGATCTTGCTTGCTTTATGACTTTGAACTAAACTAATACCATGTACATCCATTTTAGTATAGAACCGGGAATCCCGGGAATAGTCACATTCTCTAACTATTGAAAAAAGAGTGGAGTGGAGTGGGAGTGGTGGTGGTGGGTGGAGTGGTGGAGTTGGTGAAAAAAGAGATTCCGAAAATCCGAAGATAAAAAATACCTCGAATTGCGTAGGTGAAGAAATTTAAAGGTGTAATAATAATAACCTAACGGATTTGGGGGCTGTTTCACCATCCATTGATTAGTGTTAACTGACGGTTAAATGTGATGCCGTCTCCGTCTATTCGAACAAAACAAATAGAGACGGACAAAATAAACACATTTAACATTGTCATTTTAAAGTTCAATAGCTAAAAAACGGCTGAACCGAAAAAAAACTTACTCCACGTAAAAAACCGCATTGAAATCGGTCCATCCGTTTGAGTTACGCTGCCACAGACAGATAGACAGACCTATATTGCCGCCAAACTTTCAGATACACGATAACACACTTTTGTTTATCAATAAATTTTAAAGGTTTCGATTAAAATGTACAAGCAGTAGTAAGTCAAATGGGGTTTGGGAAAAATATTCGATGACGTTCATAACCTAACCTAACCAACAAAAAGTAGGAAAACCCCCGACTTTGTCACTTGTTTTGGGCTTTAAAGTTCAATATCTCAAAAAGGGCTGAACCAATTTTGATAAAACATGTCTAAGAGCCATCGCTAGAAAACCTGCTTTCAAATAAAAAAAACGCATTCAAATCGGTCCACCCGTTTAAGAGCTACGGTGCTACAGACAGACACACATCACGGTCAAACTTATAACACCCCTATTTTTGGGTCAAGGGTTAAAAATCACTATACTTGGTTTGGATAGATATTTAACTAAATGTAAACAACCTTCAGCTGCCAGATTTGGTACATTCAAGGATTTTAAACATTTTACTTATCTATAATTGTAATACAAACTAGACTAGTGTATTTTAATACAGAAATGTAAATATTTAAATAGTTTGGTGGGAGAATTTCAATATTTAAGACACCAATTGACATTGTTTTGTTTACATTATTAGTTAAATACCTACCCAAATCAAGTATACTTAGGCGCAAGAATGGACTAAACATAGGACTTCCCAGGCTATATAGGTTTTAGCTTAATTAAGCTAACAAACCAGTACTATCGTACTTGTTTGCGTTACTCATCTATGGTTACCTATATGTTTGTACGTGCTTCCCTAGTAACAACAAATACATAATCTTATAGATCTACAGATCAGCCGTGGTATATACTTTTATATGTATATTATTGTTATTGAGTAAACATGATGTTAGTCTAAAACGTAGGTAACCAACTTCTTATTGGTGTCGGCATTGTGGGTCACTGACGGGTACATGGTGCATGCTACCCCTCAGAATGACTGAATCACGACTGAATGGAATGAGAGAGCTTGTGTCGTAGTTGTAGTTCCCACGCGGGTCAGTGCGAATTGGAAACTACACACACCATTAATTTCTTCGTAGCGTAAGCATAGATACGTAAGGCGAAAACACTTGCCCTTATACCTACGCAACGTATGCAATGCATTATGAAATCTTTACTGATATTTGTTAATGCTACGTATGACAAGTATGTTTCTAAGCATACTAATTATCCGGGTCGATATTTCATAATGCATTGCATAGGTACGTTGCGTACGTGGGACAACTGTGTATTCGCACTTTTCGCCTTTATTCGCACCAAATAAGTTTGCGTCTGTAACATCTAAAAGTTCGTTTTCAAATAGGTAGGTAGAAAGATAGGTATGTACGTACCTATGAACTGTAGAAAGCATATTGGTACTACGTAGGTACCGGAAATTAAATAGTACCTACCTTGAAGTCTACGTAATCTTAATAAATTAAGAAACCTGACTCATGATAGAAAATCTCGACTAACTCGGGAGTACCGTAATAGGATAATCTAATCAACTAATCAAACCTCTCGTGTTCATTTCGTAATGTGATGCAAAGTGCTTCAGTGTAAGTTGTTCGTATACCTATCTATTCTTACCTAACTTATCTGTTTCCTCAAACATTTTTAATTGATGAAATCCATCCACATCATAACACTAGTTGATTTGTAAGCTGTAAAGTTATTATTTATTTCTCGATATACAGAACAGAACGAAGCTAGCTGAATGTCGGAGATAAAGAAGCTAAATACTTGTTCATAATCCCATACGAAAGAAAAAAAAGGTTCACCCACACAAACGGGCAATGACGCATACTCATGTATTTTCCCGTGTACCGACGCGGCGCGCACACACGCGCACGCGAGTTCACCGCCATTCATTCTCGTCGGCAGATGGCGGATGCAGTAGACGCCCTCCGCTCCGCTCGGGCCGTCAGTCGCGCATAGACAACCGACCGAGTACAGTGTTTTCGCTCAGCACCATTTTATGTGTATCGTTTCGAACGGGACATTGTGTGTATGTGCTCCGTGAATAATCGAATAGCACGAACTGCCAGTGTCGATTCGAGATCAGTGTTTCGCTCACGATATGCCCGCACGGGGATCGATGAGAATCTCGGGCGCCCGTAGAAACCGCGCCTCCGTCATGAGCGAGTGATCGTCGAGCGAGCGACGTACTTAAAAAAAGTTAACAGGACAGGAAACATGTCTCGGCGGACCGCCGACGCGGATGCGAGCAGGGAAGGGTTCGAAATTCGAAAGCGGTGTCATCGCCTCTCGGATTTCGCATAACCGTCAATCACCGTCCAATGTCAAAATCGTGTACGTACCGCGAGCGCCGATACGGGAGCCGCGTACCCTCCGGAGCGTGCGGAAAATGCAATCGTTGGTAGTTTGGTTGGCGGTGGTGTCGGCGGCCTGGGCGCTGGCGGGCGCGTGCTCGAGCTCGATCTCGAAGCGGCCGGCGCGGCCCGCGCGGCCCGCCGGCGCGGCCGCCGCGCCCGGCTCCAAGCGCCGCCGCCGCAGCCAAGGGTCAACGTCACCTTCCCCACCTTCAAGTGCGAGCCCGACTACTCGGAGTACTACTGCCTCAACGGCGGCGAGTGCTTCACCGTGGTCATCTCGGGCAGCCCCATCTACAACTGCGAGTGCCGCTCGGGCTTCGTGGGGCAGCGCTGCGAGTTCAAGGACCTGGACGACTCCTACGTGCTGACGAGCCGGCAGCTGATGATGGAGACGGCGTCCATCGCGGGCGGCGCGACCGTGGCCGTGTTCCTGGCGCTTCTAGTCTGCTTCGGCGCGTGGGTGCGCCTGCGGCGGCGCGCACCGGCCGCGGGCAAGCTGGCGCCAGGCGGCGCGGCCGAGAGCGGCGTGCTGCGCGTACAGCTGGTGGCGCTGGCGGCGCCCGGGCGCCCGGCGCGCAGCCGCACGCTGCCGCCCGCGGCGCCCGGGCTGGTGGCGCTGCCGGAGCCCGGGCGCCCGCTGCCGGCGCGCAGCCGCGCGCTGCCCCCGTGCCACCAGCGCCGCCCGCGCCGCCGCCGCCCGCGCCGCCGGATCTGCCTGCGCGCTGACCGTCGTCCGCACCGCAGTGTATATAGTTACGTGTTAAGTGTCGAGCGAACGAGAATATAAGAAAATTTATGTGATAATTATTTTACGAAGCTTATAATTTATTCGGAAGGAGTTTCTTTTGTATATACCGGACATGTCGCTGTCGATAAATTGAGTGTTCCCGTGTGTTCGGTGGTCGGAGCCCGTGCTGTGTCGGGAGAGGAGGACGAACGCTACTCGCTTCGTAGAGCTGTTACATGTTATGTTGTTATGGACTCGGCTGCGGCCGCGCCGTGCCGCCTCCTAGGTAGTCGCGGATCGATGTTAATTGTATTTATTAGTCCTCTGAATAGAATTGTGATGAATTGGAAGTGTGAGGCGGAGACGGGCCGTCTCGGGCCTCCCCGCACATTCCATCTTGCGGATAGTGTATGTTACTGGTGTCAGTATTATTTTGTAATGTGTGTTAAGCCGGCAGCTTTACTTTATTTTATAATTTATACCTGTTATCCCACTGGGATAGTGCTGTATTATATTCGTTTAAAGGCTGAGATGTGCCCTGGATGGTAGGCTTCTTGTAAATATAGCCCGCATAGGTATTTATTAGATATTTATGATCGTTTATTTATTGACTGCTTTATTTAGTTATCTCCGAGAAGAGCCATTAGTAAGCCTAACTCGTAACGGTTGCATTTTTGTTTCACCTGCTACGCATGGCCTCGCAAATCACTTATTCCCAATTGTAATCTCATTATGAATCTCCCACTGTCTTATATTTTGTAAAAAAATAAAATAACATTGGATGGTGTATAAAATTTGTTTCTCTGCAGTGTAATCAGTCTCATTGTTAACTTAAACTTTCTTATTCCATTCTATTGTAATTAATCTAATCTCTTTGTGAATAATGAAAATAACCTTAGTATCTATTCTGAATGTTGATTTCTTACAAGTCAATGTACCTATGTGAAGTGGTGGAAGTATTTGTAAACAGCCACAGTAAAACTTGAACATGACATACAAGGAAGGTTGTTTGAGTATTTTTAACTTCTGTACAATCTCAGCTATGTGTGTAGTCTGTGGACTGTTTAGACTGCATGGGGGGCACAAAAAAATAGCAAATTTGTTAATGGGGCTAAGTAGGGGTGGGTTTTGGGCTGAGGTTGTTAGTTAGCCTCTTAGGTGGCCAGCCCCTAGCAGTAATACTCACAACACTGTCATGCTCAAAAATGACATGTAACTGGTTGAAAATTTACTGCTGGTGTCTCGCTAACATGCCATTATCAACTCTTTAGGGCTTACATTGTCAAAGCTCCCTCACAGCCTCTGTAGACTTGGTATTCATCATGAGATTGTTTATATATTATGAACATTCCAAAGTATTTGTAAAATATTACGTACATTACATTGCTAATAATTTCGAAGTATCTGTTAAGACGCTACATTGTTAATTTTACAGTTTTCTATTGATCATTTGTTAAAAGAAAATTATACGAAACTAAATCCTTAACTGGCTTTTATTGATTTCTAGCTAATCTAGGACCTTTGTTAGGTATTAGATATTTACTGCATACCAACCTAGTTAGTCACCACAAGTAGATAACGAGTTTTACCTTTGCAGAAGGATTATCCTGCGATGCGAGCTTAGGTTATAAAACAGTTGGCCTACTTTAAACCCTTAAAATTAAAATGTGAGCAACTAATCAAGTTTAGTCCCCTACAGTTTTATTGGAGCAGAATAGGTGCCCACATAAGATATTTGCCATGTCCTATATATAATAATAATTATGTATATGAAAATATGAATAAAATATGAATATGGATAAAATTAATATTGTTGAAAATTTTATTTAGTGATTTAAAAAAAATATATATAAATATTACGAGACAATTCACACCAATTGACCTAGTCCCAAAGCACGCTTAGCAAAAGCTTGTGTTATGGGTACTAAGCAACGGATAAATATAATTATATAGATAGATACATACTTAAATACATATTAAACACCCAAGACCCAAAAAGAGAGATATATATATTTATTCTCTTTCTAAAGCGCAGCAGTAGGCATGACATGGCGCTACTTGCATGTTACTTCACTCACACTCATTTCTTTCTTTGTCTAATCCAGGGGTCGGCAATTAGTTTTAAGTAGGGTCTGAGAATGCTGTTTAAATTTTTATCAAGGGCCATTTTTTTTTTAAGTATTATTTATTTATATGCAAATTAGTAACTAATGTATACACTATACGAAATAAGTAGCTAAGTAGGTAAATAACTAGATATATTCAAAGACCTTTGGCGGTCCGAGGCTAGGCCTTACGCGGTCCTATTGCCAACCCTTGGTCTAATACAGGGTTACTCAAAGTGGGGTACGCGAACCCCTAGGGGTTCGCTATTCGACGGTTAGGGGTTCGCGAACAGGTTTACGTGACTCCAAAAACCGCCCAGGCGGCAAGACTAGACAAGTATGATTAAGATTGGTTTTGGAGTCTTGTAATTTTTTATTTCAACTCCAAATTTGTTACTGATTTGATTGTTATTTGTTGCTGTTTGTTTCGTTTGTCTTTTCGTTTGGCAGATTGATTCCTACTTATATTCCTGTACCTTTTATTGAAATAATAATATAGGTACATGTATTATGATGCATGATTGATAAAAAATAACCTTAGTCTTCTCACAGTAAATTTACTACTTTCTTTTAGTGGGTTCGCTGTCATCTAGAAAACTTAACAGGGTACGTGGACCTAAGTTTGAGAACTGGTCTAATATTTAACGTCAAACTTTTGAAGCTGTATATACATAATTAGCTAAAAATTTTTTCTTGATTAATATACAGACCCTACATTCAAGGCGCCAATCGGCCTGTTTACGACATTATGACTACTTATCTCTCGCATTGTAAATTCAAAGATCCATTCAAAAACGGCTGAACCGATTTTTTATATTCAAACAGCTGGACCAAAAAAACTCGCTTTCACGTAATAACCTAACCAACAAAGTTGGAAAACCCCGACATGGTCACTTCAAAGTTCATATCTCAAAACGGCTGAACCGTTTTTGGTTAAAACATGTCCAAGAACCATCGCTAGAAACTTGCTTTCTAATAAAAACCGCTTTCAAATCGGTTCACCCGTTTAAGAGCTACGGTGCCACAGACAAACAGACACAACTTATAACACCTCTTTTGCGTCGGGGTTAATAAACCGCATCGAAATCGTTCGGTGGTTCAAAATATATTTTTTGTGGTGATAACGTTAATTAGAGCTGTAATTTCTAATCATTTTAGTTTCGTATATATGTACCTATATATCTATCTTGATCAGTGATCACGTAGGCATTTAGGATAAAACTTAGTTCGTACAGTTAATACAGATTCGCTCAAGTAAAAAACAAATCCGTTTAGCCGTTTTGGAGTG